>NC_045426.1:93915812-94258312 GCF_902635505.1 Sarcophilus harrisii
AAAGGTCTCCAGAGTACAACTCACTTTGACTCCAATTCAGATAGAAGCCAGAGTTTATTGCAGCTTGGAGCGGAAATGATGCTTTTAAAAATAGGTATTTCCAGCTGCAGCTCATCTCCTGTGGGGTTATTGCTTTGAAACATAATAGAATCCTTGCAATAGAGTGAAGTTTTAGCAGAACAACTTTACTCAAACCAGAGGGTACTTGGAGCCTGAAAAGCACGCTTCACATCACAAAACACAGAACTAATTTGGACTTGCACTCTAGAAAACTAGTTATCATCACTCACTAATAAATTTGGGTTAAATATTTTTAAAATTTAGTGATTTGATTGCAGTTTTGGGAACTGGTAAATCAAGAGCTTACCATTTTCCTTAAACTTACAGATCCATAGGCTTTATTTAACCCTTTCTATAAAATGGCAAGAATTCTAAAATTCTCTCCCCCTCCACTTGACAAGGAATGGTAAGAAATAATTAATGGACTCCCCTCCTCTTTTGTGGGTTGACAGAATATTCCTGCATAATCCAAGGCTAAAGGTTCAGACAGTGAAAAAGGCAGTGGACTGGTAGATAAGAACTGGATTTTGTCAATGACTTGGTATTTCCTCTTGTATAAAATAAGGAGCTTGATCTTGATGATATTTAAGATGCCTTCTAGGAATGAACTTTCATGGTTCTTGCACCAGCCTGTTTGGTCCACGGAATTGCTAATTATTAATGCTTTGAAGACCATTAAAGAACCCTCTATTACATGGGTTAAATTGAAAGATTTTTTTCCCTTTTTTTTTTTTCTTCAGGCATCTCCCTTGCTCGCTTGTGATAGCATCCTGTTCTCTGACCTTAGATATTGTTTCTTTGGGTGTTTCTTTGGGTTCTATCTTTAAGAATCCCATTTAAGCAATGCAAGTACCTCAGGAAAAAGGTAACACAACCATTATTAGCCATAAAGACTCTAGAAGAGTTAAGTTTATGGGAAAGAAAACCAAACTAAACCAAAACAACCCCTGTAATCTTAGAAAATGGAAATCCAGACTCTTAAGGAGTTGGAAGCAGGACAGGCAAGTTTTGAAGGGAGAAAGAATAGAGAGGAAGTATATAACCTAGAATATGGAATGCTTCTTATGGAGGTGAGACTACACTGTGATACTTTCATGGTCCTCTCAGGGAAATACTGAAATACCAATGAGGTAAGAGTGTAATAGGAGACACCTGAAATCTGAATAGCAGAGAGAAGAAAAGATAGTGACAAAGATGGAAAATAGCTAGAAGAGTTACATTTATACGTTTATGGAGAATGGTTATAATCTAGCAGGCAACAGTTCAGGTAAACTTCTGTTTACAATAAATATTTTAGTACCAATCAGCTACTTATAGATCAAATATATTGAGAAATTAAGAGTAATAAAAAATTAGGGAAAAGCAATACTAAGATTGGCAAGTCTTGATAAAACCTCACTTCTGAGCTAGTAACACAATTAACTGTATGACAATTAGACAGTTTTCAGAGGTGGTTTGTCACTTAACTAATAAAAGCAAGCAGCAGAGAATTGAGAATCTCAGTTTTAATAGGAAAGTCAAGGAGGAATTTGCAAATGATTTGAAAAAAGAGTGTACAATGGATTTCTTCCAGTGTCAGGTAGTTTCCTTCCATAAAATTTAGGCTGCCCTCACTACTAGAGAAGAAAGTGAAAGATCTAGAGGAATAACTTTCTATTCTAGACCTTGGAAGAATGAAATATTCTTCTTAAGAATGACAGAAGTGATTCAGCAGGAAAACAAAGATGAAAAAGACTCCAAGCAAACAGAGGGGACCTATGGCAGGTGGTTGATGGATGAAACAATGACACTCAGTAGGAAGGAAATGAGAACTACCAAACTTGTGAAGAATGTGATAGATTCAAGGCTTTTCTCTTAGGGTAGGGATCCTTGACTTGGGGTTTGTGAACATGTGTTTGAAAAACATTATTTTGATAACTGTGCTTCAAACTAACTGTTTCCTCTCTAATTCCATGTATTTTATTTTATGCTTTTTAAAACATTATTTTGAGAAAGGAGCATAGACTTTGCCAGACCGCCAAATGAGAGACAAGAAAGAGCATTAAGAACACTTGCCTTAGGGCATAGAAACAGACTTTTTGATAGTTTCTTGTACTCTGAAGAATGATTGTATAGAATGGTCAGGAATGAAAAAGGCAACTAATGATGATTTATAAGGACTCATTGAGGGGTACAAGTGACATATGCCAACTTTACATGGAAAATAAGGAGACAGGTTTTTTTTTTCCTTTGGGGTACATGTGGGATAAAATGGAGATGTGTCAAAACTGACAAATTAATGCCCTCTATTGTTGATTCATGTGGTAAAAGTGCTATTTGCAGAATGAACCTAGGGAACACTTCTAGTGTTTGTGAAATAGAAAACCTCAGGGGTACTTGTGGTAGTGTTATCACTGCTTTTAATTGAAAGTAGCAGTGTTAGAAAAGAAATACAAATTTAGGGAGTGAATAGGTAGTTAAGATTGTTTCCAAGAATGTGATTTAGATTTCTAGATACCAAATTAAGATATACAAATTTATGTCTATCAGTCTATTTATCTCTTTATCATTATGGCTTCTTAGCCAGAGGAGTTCATGTAAAAAATGGGTAAACATATATAGATATATATTTGTTTAGAGACATGAGTTTGGTTGAGAGTACATGGAGGCACCCACAAACATCTAATAAGTAGATTACTTCAGAAATAAAGGTATAACAAAGGAAGGAGAATATTAGTGGACACATCTAATAACTTCCAGGAGACATTATCCAATTAGAATGCAGACAACAAAAGCCATGGCTTGAGATTTCTATGTACAAATGCACAATGCATTAGTAATAAATCCTGTGAACTAGAGATCTTACCATAAAGAAGTGAATTAAATATCATAGGTATGGCTGAGAATTTATGTGATATTACTCATAATCAGACCATGGCTATGCAAATATATACTTTATTTAAAAAGAAGAAAATAGAATGTTAAGATATCTTGATAACAATAATTCAGGAATCAGAAGATGAAGATATGATATGGAACATTAGAATTAAGACATTTTTAGTTATGATTAATGTCAAAGCTAATTTCAGATTTACAAATGACACAATGACAGATTTGCAATCAGATTTGCAAATGGCACAAAGTTGAGAGATAGTTATAATTTTAGATAATAATACTGGGATCTCAAAAACTAGACAACCTAAAGTGACTGAGAAAATTTAGTAGAATTACTAATAGGAGGGAATATAAAGCCTTGTAAGTAACTCGAGTAATCAATTGCCCAAATAATAGATGGGAAACTTATGAATAGAGAGCAGGTTTTATTAAAAAACAAAAACAAAAAACAAAAAAAAAACTACCTGGGGCTTTAGGGGAATATAACCCCAATGTAAGTCAATATTGTGACATATAAAACTCCCCCCAAAAGAACTCTGTTATTAGAGTAATTAATAGAGGTATAGTTTCCTGGATGAGAGAACTGACAATCCTACTGTTTAGGAAGTAAACTAGTAAGGAGGATGAGTAGGATGGTCAGATCAATAGAGATCATGACATACAAGAATAAATTGAAGACCCTGAGTATATTTAGCTGCGAAAAGAGAAGACTTGTGGGGGGAATATGTTATTTATCTTCAAGTGTTTGAAATGCTGTTACATGGAAGAATAATTAAACATGTTTTGCTTAGGGGTTTGTTTAGCCACAAAGGACAGAACAAGAAGCAGTGGTGCCATCTGGAGAGGCAGATTTTGGCTCAATAGAATGAAAAACTTCTTCATAATTCAAACTATCTACCAGTGAAAAATGTTGTTTCAAGAAGTAGTCAATTTCCCATTGTTGGAGATCTTTGAGCAGTGGTTAGGTTAGTAATTCATGAGAATTATTGGAATTGAATATTGAAATATTGATTTGAAAAATTAAGAATATTGGAAAGATGATACTTGTTGTAGTATATGACTTCTGGGGTTTTTTTCCCCTCCACTCAGAGATTCAGTGATTCTTTGAAGCAAAGGATAGTATGAAGGCATTGATGATGGCACTGGGAGCTGAGGATTTATAGGAATTATATTAAATATAACAAAAGAAGACCTAGATAGAATTTTGAATCCATTGAAAATTAACTTCCTCCACTTTTTGCATGCTTCCAACCCTACATATACAATTTTAGGATGGGAAGTAAGGATACCTGATTACTATACTGAATAAGGAGGAACGATCTAGCTCTGTACATAGGTGCCATAGCTTTGTGTATAGATGTGTAGCAAATCATTATAGGTAAGAGGTCATCCTATGTTTATCCAGTGGGTGTATTCTACCTTTGTGTGTGTATGTGTGTGTCCTAACTTAGTGGTGATAAATCCTGAGATCAGGGGATAGTCATCCTAATTCTCATCTTGAGCTTACAGATCCCTGAGATTTTTTTTAGATGAACCTCTTACCTAGCTACAACACATCCATTTTGTGCTATTTTGTAAGCTATTTTTTGAACCCAAATGTGACATTCTGTATTTATTTCTCTTGGGCTTTTTCTTTTTTAGATTGGTATTCTACTCTGATGAGATCTTCTAAGATCTTTATTCTATCACTGTAGCTTCCAATTTGCAGTCCTTTGCAGATTTGATAAGTATGCCATTCATGAATCCAATTATTAATAAAAAATATTAAACAGAAAAGGGCTAACAAATTCTTAGAGGACACTGCAGTGAGTTGACATCAATTCATTAATAATTACTCTGTGGATCTGGTCATTCAACCATTCTCATTTGAGAGCACCCAAGTATACCGCCAAAGCTTTCCACCTTGTCCCCAAGAATATTCCTCCTGTGTCGGTGAGTAGGTGTCTTTTTGTGTGCATAAGTGGGTGGTCTACCTCTCTGTGTGTATAAAAATCCTAGCTCTGTATTGAGTGTATCCTGACACTTTGCATGGATTTTCTCTTACTTGAAGTATGTGTGTGCTTGGGGGAGTCTGTTTGCAAGGGTCCTACCTGTGTGAGCATCCTAGTTCTGTATGGGGGACTTCATATTTACAAAGAGGTCTGGCTTGGGGAAGAATAGATGCTAGGCAGGATGGAAGTGAGGGGTCTGATCCTGTAGTAGAGCATCCTATCTCGTTGTGCATGGGCTGTTGGAATGTAGATAATGAAGCTTAGCTAATTTCTCAGCTGCTGCACAGCTGGGAACACAGCTGTGACTGGTATCTTGACCATTATCCCTCTGCCAGGGCAGGAGTTTTAGTTGGAGGAGAGAATCTAGAAGATGGGCAGAAGAAAACCTGTTTGAATTTTTATACACAGGAGAGAATTTTGATATTGACCTCCTAAGTGTGAAGATGATCAATGAATCTAACTTTTTTATAGTCTTGCTTAACTAAAATCTCCAATTAAGTAAGTACTGAAGCTATCCTTCAGTAACATTCTCCTTCAGTGTGTCAGTGTGCCGTGGAAGTGATCCCAAATTAATGAACATACCAGCCAAATACAAGCTCTGCAAGTTTTTGTCAAGCTAGAAAAGTTTTGAATACAGGCCTGCTGATGGATGAGCGCCTGACAATTGGCTTCCTTAAATATGGAGATGCACATCACATGATGGATATTTTTTTGGCTGCAACAATTCATGAAACCATCTGCTAGGATATGGATGGCTGTTATCTGAGTTAGGGAAATGAGTATGCACAATGATAAAATTGTGGACTTTTTGAATAAGTGAAACATCTGTAAGGAAGTACAAAGCCTAGAAAGATTATGACTGGCTACATTTGTATGTGAAAGGCAAGAATTTAAGACATAAAAGTTGTCATATAGGGTGATTATCTGGTAGCAGCCTATTCATTCTTTTTATTTTTGCCTTTTCCTATCTGTTCATTTACATGGGAAGCCCAGAAGATCTTGGGGGCTCTAGGGAACCATGGTGCCTCAGACTCACACAGCTCTTTGAATTTCATTGCAAAGCAGTGTTTAAAATGATTTGAGGCAGAAAGCACACTGACATTTAAGCAACTTATGATACTTAAAAGGATTTTCTAACCTGAAATCAGAATTTTGTGATCACATGGATATGATTAGTAGGAAAAAGGGAATTCAAAAGACAGACTTGTCCATGTTGACTAAACTGTGTTCCACCATAGCTTAACCTCTGAGGCTAAGGCTGTGGGAGTTGGCAATTTTTTTTTTTCTGCTTTAATTAGATGGAAAGCTGTGTTTTGCCTTTTTCTGACTATTAGGTGTTTGAGAATTCTATCTCTGAAAAAGAGTTGTGGCTTAGTCTCTATGATCTAAGTTAAAAAATAGTTGACAAAGCCTACTCTTCTTATGACAAAGAAATAGGATCTGAGTTGAGGATTCTACTTGAAGCCCAGTAGGTAATGATTATAAAAACAGTCCAGGATAGACTATTATATGAGTAATAGCAGAGATGAGAGATGATACCCGGTAGAACAATGAAATGTTATTATCTAAAGACCTTAGCAGGCTTGCCACACATGTATGCAGGCCATACCTATATTTTCTGGGCCTTTTTGTATATGGGCCCATGCATTCTCCATGTTTGTTAGCTTTAATTTCCTCCCCCTCCACATGTGATCCTATGAATGTCCTTTCTTCTCACTGATGACCTGTATATTTATGGGAGATTGCCCAAAATTGTGTGAGGATCTTTTATTGCTACTTTTCTAAGTTATTTCATCAAATAACTGAATAGTAAAAATAAATACCATGAAAAAGATACTATAGTTTTCAGTGAATGTAGGCCAACAGGGAACTTAGAATCTGATTACATTTGTGAAAAAGTGTTCTTCAGCTATTATACATCTTATATGATATAGCAGTTGCTTGAAAACGGAAGTTTTTTTCCATTAGATCTGATTCCTAGTACATTGGCTTAAAGTAAGAAGTATTTTACAAGGGCTTGAAAAATTCTTCTGTTGTTCACTAAGGAAACTGAGGAAAGAGCTATAATATATCATAGAGCATGGAATAATTATATAATTTCAATTTAGCATTTTATCTCATTAACTCCAGAAACAAGAAGTTTGATGGATTTTCCCAGTTAATCAAATGCAAGTAAATGTGTATCATTGTCTCAGTCCCAGCAAGGAAGGAAATGCACTAATCATTCTGGCTACTTGCTTATCACTTATTGTATTAAATCTTTTTTTTTTTTTTTTTTTTTTCTAATGTCATCTAGGCACAATTCACTCCCTTCTTAGCAGAAAAACCAAACCAGGTCATCCTTGGAGACTTTTTCTCCTTTTTCAAGATGCATGAAGGACAGCAAATGAATTATGTTGCTGTGGCCTGCTTTCCTCTGGTGGTTTCATATCAGGAAGATATTAGGTGGAAGAAGGTATAAACACCTTTACTATGTATCTTATTTTGTCTTAGCAACAGCAGGCTTGCCTGGGGTTGATGATTTATCATGCAGTATTTCCTAGGGATATATTAGCCCCTTCCTGCATTTCCTTGTTTTGATCATTGTGTTGCTCTGGCTTTCCCAAGTGGTATCAGATCAACTTTTATATTTTCCATCATCTGCTACTTTAAACAATACCATTGGCTTTTGTGCAGATAGCTCTAGCCTGAGATTAAGCAATCACCCACCAATCTAGGTTATGGAAGTGCTTCTTCTCCCCACTGACAAATATGTGAGATACCAATGAGCACAGAATACATACCCAAAGCAGCTGATTTAAAAGGCAGCATCACATTTATAGATAGTGTGCAAAGTTTGTGTCAGTAGCTAAATGGCCTTTCCCTCAGTGATCCCATTTAGGGCCTAGGCAAGCTGACACTCACTTCAAATACTCCACTCCATCTGGGGTGGCAGGTACATTGTACCTTCTCATATATTCATACATCTCCGGGAAGCTTTGTTTCACATAATCTTCAGCACTGCTCTCCCGAACTGTTCCAAATCGAAAGCCTTGAGAGGGATGATGAAGCTAAGAGAAAGAAAAACAAAGAAAAAGCAAGGCTGTACTCTCATTCTTGTAATTAGTTTCCAATATCCTCCTAATGCTTCACTTTTTGTAATTTAAAGAAAATATAAAAGTACAGTTACCTATAAAACCACATACATAACGTGCAGTCATCTTAGCACTCACCTCAGGCATCTTTCTTCTAAAGCATGACAACAAATGGAAAATTCAATGTAATCTCCCAGAACATTGGGAAAATCTGTCAATCAGCATTTAAATAGGGGAATAGTAACCTTTGGTTGCCGTCTTGAGTTGTATGGACAAGAGGTAACGTTATCATATAATAACTGTAACAAGAATGATTTTTCTGTGTGACTTATAGAATCAGTCTGTTTATTTGACAGGTACTATTTATATGTAGTATCAAACCTAAATCATTCTCTTAAATCTCTGCAGGCTGTATTTCTCTTTGAGTAGAAAAAACAATACAAATTTTCAAATAAATGTTCCAATCTGTTATTACAAGGCACTTTCCCAAAGCTATTGGTTTATAAATTAAAGCTGTGAAGAAACCTAATTTATATTTGTGGTATTTGATTGTTCCACTGGATCTAAAGTAAATGTTTGGTTTTGTGGCAAAAGGAGCTGTTTCCTTTAAGAAGTCAGGACATAAAATGCTGAGTTATTTACTCAGAGATGTACTTAAAGAGGATTAAGATCAAACTGTTGTGTTGGAGAGAGGTGGCCTGACACCAGATAACATGTACCTGAATTATAAAAGCAGATCAGAATACTGGAGGAGGTAAACAGACAACAAGAATGACAGAGTGAGGGCTGGGGAATGCAGTAAGAAGCTATAGCTTCTCTGGAAAACAGGAAAGAGAAATTAGGCCTATTGAGTCCAGTAAATAGTAAGGACAAACTAGTGTGGAATTTGATATTGGATTTTAACTACTTCACATCTGTTGAGATTAAAAGCAGACCTATGGAGTCAGATCGACAATAACTACAACAACAAAAAAACAACTAGAAACTGAGCATTTTTCACCTTGAATAAAAAATTTATAGTTTTTGCTTGGTCTTTTTTTTGTCTTTATATATTTATTTTACATGGTATTTCACATTTTATATTAATATTTTAATTTAAGGACTTACTGTTCAAAATGCATTTACTTTAAATTGGATATATAGAGAATATGACATTTTTTTACCCTAAAATTTTCCCAAGTCTGAAGAAACTGCTAAGTTACCAGTATTGTCCCAGTAAAACATGATTAATGTTCGTGGCAACTACCAGAGGCAAAATACCATTGTATCCCCCACAGGTGTGCTGGTCAGCAGTCTGCTTGCTTCATTCAGCTTGCTCTGTGCTGACACAGGCCAGAGCTACTACATTCTCCCCTAATACTCCTGATTTAGCAATAATGTGAACTCATGGATTCTAATAAGTCCTAGAAGGAGCTAGACAACCTTAGACTATCCCTGGAACTCTTGAGCCACAATGGAAACATTGCAATAATACTCATATAGCCAGTAAATTTAGAAGAGGCTTTTAAAAATACTTGTTGATTGATGGAAATCAATATTTTTATAGCATCATGAGGACACATTTTAAAGGGTTTACAGCATGTATTATGAAATCCTATCAAATCTCTCTGGGATGAGAATTATCTCATAATTGAAAGGTAACTTACCTCTTTTATGTGAGTGGTGCTGCCTGTAGCTAGTAAAATAACATGAGATTCAGCCACTAAGAATAATTGAGAACCGTTTCCAGTACACTCATGAAGAAATCAGTTGGGTAGTTTGTGATTATTGAAGTGAAGTGTGCTTTTAGACATTTTTATATTCTTACTTATGCAAAAAAAGGGGGGGGCACACAGGATAATTTATAAAATATCAACCCATAGGGTTTTTTTTTAAACAGTTGAGAGGTACTCAGTAGTTCATTATTGCCAGAATATTGCAACCTCCCATGATCCCCAAAGGTTTACTCCAGAGTATGAAAAAGACTTAGTGTTATTTTTTTGAAAAGTTTTGTTACTGCCTTTTGTTTTCCCACCAGTCATTTCTCCTCAAATTCTGCTATCTTGTTGCATTAAATTTTTTCTTCTAGTAAGGAAAAACATTTAAACAAACCAAACTAACACAGCATCTTTTGGAAAACTGTGCTCCCAATCAGCAGTTTCTCTTCTGAGAGGAGGAAGAGGATTTCCTTACTAATTCAGGAGGTATTTTCCAGGACACAGCTATCTCTGACCTTGTGACACAGCATCATTATCACTCAGGTCTATTATTTAATCTACGACTGAGATCCAGAGCAGCTGGTACTGCCTACTTCCCTAAGACAGACAAAACTCATGAGAATACAAATAGACTCATAAGAGAAGCTGCTTGGTTCTCTAGACTCCTCAGAGCCTCATTATTCTATCACAAAGAGGTGTCCCCTCCTCTCCTTTCCTCTTTTCTGTCAACAGGTAGCTGTATAGTATTAATGACCTACTTAGAAATATAGAAGTTCAAAGCCTGGAGCTACCTTTGCTTTTGTAAGCTGGATACAGACAGTCTCAGAGGAGGAGAGAGACAGAGGTATTGCCAATAACTAACTGCTGCCTTCTTTCTGCTACAGAGATGGATTGCTTTGCCTTTCTGATTGCTCTTATGTGTATTCCTAACAGTGCTCCTTCTGGTGGATGGTTATTCACTTGGGAATTAGTAGAGATCTTTTCCAAGTCAAGATCTTAGCTCTCTTTAGCTGTCATAGTTCCCTTTCTATTATTGATAGAATAAATGTTGATTTTTTCATATCACATCTCCTGCTTCATGTAGACTCATTGGCACACATAAAATAATAATTTTATTTACTAAAGTTCCTTTGGGGTTTACAGTTCTAGGAAAAAAAATTCTATTCCATAGGTGAAGTTTCCCAAAAAGATGAACTGGGATTTCTTTTCTCCCTTTATGGCCCATATCTGTTCCATTTCCGTATAGTTACTCATAGGGTAAAAGGCATCAAGATTTTAGAAATATAAATCACTAAAAATTTGGAAGAAGGAACATTTTCTACTGCTCAGCATAGAGACTCAGCCTATTCAGAAATTTAAAGGCTATTTTGTAAATTTGACATACATCTTCATTTGATCAAATGAGGTATTTGTAAACTTCTTAGCACAGTACCTGGCATTTGGTAAGTACTTAATAAGCGCTTTGTTCTCTTCCCTCTCCTTTTGACATGGTAACAAATCACATTTCCTATTACAGGAAGAAGAAAATCCTAAAAGTGCATTCAATTCTCCTCTATGGTTTGCTTTCCTCTTCTCTCCTGATCTCTTTTTCCCCTTCACTGTTTTCTATTATAAATCTTCTATTGGTTCTCTTTTTCTCCCTCATTGATTTTTACTTTATTTAGATTGCAAGTTCTTTGAGAGCAAAACTATCTTTTCCCTTTTTTTTTGCATGACTAGCATTTACCACAGTGCCTGATACTTAATTGATTCTTCCTTAAGAAGTCATAGACTACTGTCTTTGTGCAAAGGTACATAAAAGACTTTGTTAAGCATATTTGTGACTAGAAAAGGAAGTTATTTATGCAGTGGGAATGATCCATAGTGACTGAAAGACTCTGGGACTATATTTGAACCTTTAGAATTTTCAAAGGACCAGAGTCTCCTACATTTTGGAGAGTGCCTCTCTGTAGAATACAATACTTTGTTGAGTATTAAATAGGATGAAAAAGGATGGTTTGTGATTTATACCAATGGAATTTATACCAGTGGAAAGATTTCCTGTGCAGATGAGAGTAGGACTTGGATCCAGGAGGCAATGGTACAAATATCAGTTCCTTACCTCTTACCAGGTGGAACCTTTCCAATATTTATTCTCTCTGTATCTACTCCATCCCTCGTTCCAATTTCTTTGCTATTGATTTGTGTTTAGTCTAGTCTAATTTACAGGGAATTGTTTACTTGGGTTTGTTTACTTATTTATTTCATCATCTGCTTCTGTTGCAATAAGACTAATAACATATTTATATAGTGCTTTGAGGTGTGGCTTAGAATTGGACAGAGATCTGGCTTCAGAGCCAAGATTTCCTGAGATTCAGCCATGTGTCCAACATACACTGATTTTCTGACCCCTGAACAAGTCACTTAACCTCTTAGTGCTCTTTGGCAATTGTCTAAAACTATAAATTGCAGAACAGGTGCTGAATCTGAAATGGCAAAGAGAATTTCTTTACTAGGGAGCTCTGTATATGAATGAAATTAAAAGTCTGGAGCAAAAGTAAAAATAATCTTTTAAAGTTTACATCTATTACTTGAATTATTCCATTTGTTTCTCACAGCAATCCTGTACTCAGAAGGCATTGTATAATGTAATAGATACTTTGTGTGGAAAAGATCTTTGTAAATTTACACAATAGGACAAGAGGCAGTAGTTATTTTAGGATATCTTATAAATCAGTATAAATGATTTCTTTCACGAGCACCACTATTTTGGAGAGAATTTTTACTGGATATTCTATGGATTGTAGGTGAGTAAAGGGTCAGGTTGCTCTCTTGGGAAAAGTGGGGAAATTAAATTCCAACCTGGAATCATTCAAAGGTAAGTCCAAGGTCTAAATGCAGTTGGTTCAGCAGTGAACGAAATTGTTTACAACCTAATGCTTTCTTGGTGCAAAATTAATTTGATCACTCCAGGTCAAATCTCTCACCTGTAAGGTAGTGGTAATAACACTTTTACTGCTTATCTCACAGGGCTATTGTCAAGAGTATTGTAAACCTTAAAGCATTATGATAACAAACACTATTCTCAGCAGATGTACCATTTATTATTAATTAGAAATTAGAAAAGTACAATCTTTGGTTATCATTGTATAACACTACCTCCATTAGAAGAAAATAGAGACAAAAACATGTATTAGAGGATTTGAATGCAGTAGTCATTGATGACTAATTTATGAATACCCTCTCTGTTACTACCTGCTCCTTTTGTTTTCCTCAATCAGATCTACTGGGGTTTGTTGTTTTCTTCTCTTATTCTGGAATCTGGACTATTCTTCTATCTACCAGAACAAGTTATCACTTGAAATTTTCAGAACCACTGCCTACTTTCTATTCAAACTCTTCAAAGCAGACTTCCTACGGGAAAAAAAACCCGACAACAAAAAATTATCTGTATTAGAATTTACATCAGTGCAGTGGCTGACTGATTCCATTGTCTACATTGAAGGCCTTTGATAACATGACTGAAAACATCATGCTAAAAAAAAGCATGGGAGCAAGCACGCAGGCTTGTTTCACTCCACTGATGACTGGGAAAGCTCAAGAGCATCGTCCATTGTCCAGAACCTGGGCAAGAATACTGACTGGCCATATTGTTTGAATGCCAAATGTATGCTTACCAAAAAGATTATTTGATGGAGAACTCACACAGGGCAAGTGCTCAGAAAAAGCGATACAAGGACACTCTCAAGGTCTCTTAAGGACTTTAGAATTGATTGTGTGACATGGGAGACACTGGCACAGGACCGCCCAGCATGCTGTGCCCTCCTCAGAGAAGGTGCTGTTCTTTCTGAGTGAAGCAGAATGGAATTAGCTCAGAAGAAGCACGAGAGTCCAGCCCAAATGTTCATACAGACTATTGGTGTTTGACTGGTGACAGAGCATTCCAAACTCTTCTTGGTCTGATCAGCCACAGCTGGACACACTGTAACTTGACTCTACCGTAGTGATGTCATTTTGGTCCTTTTTGAGAAGGAAGGACAAGCACCAATCTGGATTAAGGGTGAATGAGCCCATATCCCTTTCACTTTTCTGGAGAAACATAACTCTGTTGCCATGTGTTGCCCATATTAACTCCAGAAAACACAGAATTGGTAGCCAAACAAAAATTAAATACATATGCTCATTCACAAAAATACAGAAAGCACAAAAGAACTAGGAGTCTAGTTCATTTGAGACCCTCAGTAAGTAGAGGAAAAATTTTACTTCTTAGATGTAGTTGGTTATTTTCTAGCAAACTCTGGGAGGAAGCAAAGACCATAGTTAAGTCCTCTGGCATCAGAAAAAAAAAAAAAAAAAACAAAAAAAAACATGCTTCCCCTGTATGTAATTAATTTGCTATTCAGCTGAATTATCAGGTAAGAAATGGCCAGTGGCCCGTGGAAAATACACTTCCCTCTCTGGTTACCATAGAGCAGCGGGCATTGCAGATGGGGTTGGCAGTAATTTCACTGCAGAGCCCGCAGTCAGCAATTTGAGCCTGATTAAATCTAAATGAATGAAAATACTGAAAATTTATCTCTAGCTTCAGTGACATATTAAGCCTTTTGGCAAAAGCTCAAGTAGAGCTACCCAAATCCACATTATGCTGGGGCCTTATTATGGAGAAGTATTTAGCCTGAAGAAGATTGGGGTGGAGTTGGGGGTGGGGGTAATGATGTGATAACTATCTTCCAAGTATTGGAAAGGCTGTCATATGGAAAAGGGATTATAGTTGTTCTCTTTGGCCCCAGAGGGGCCAGTAGGTGAAAATTGCAGAGAAGCAGATTTAGTTTTAATGTCAGGAAAGAACTTCGTAAAAATGAGAGTCATTCAAAAGTGAAGGAGCTGACTTAGGAAGTCCTCCCCTTTCTTTATTTAAACAAAGAGTATGAACATTGTTTAATGGGTGGAATATATAGAGGATTTCTTTTTCAGGTATGACTTGGGCTAAGTGACTTCTGAGATCTTTTCCAACTCTGTAATTTTATGATGGCATGATCTTGGTATAAAGGCAGATCCCTCTTGTATCTTCTCCAAAAGGGGAAAGAGAAGGGGAACGGGAAGGGAATAAGCTTTTATATTTTTTATATAGTGCCTACTATGTGCCAGGCACTGTGCTAAATGGTTTATAAATTTTTCTATTTGGTCCTATATATCTCATCCTTCAAAAAAGATTATTAACTGGAATAATAATAGTTCATTTATTAATATTACAAACCTTTTTCTCACAACAGCTTTGTAAGGTAGGTAGTATAAATATTATTATCCCCATTTTATAGATGAAGACACAGTTGCTCAAGATCACAAAACATGCTAGTATTAGAGTCAGTATTCCAAGTTTCTACAAATACCCCTTAGAGTTTCCTCTTAGGGCAGCCTTATAAAATGGCCTCTGAGGATGATGGTATGCTAAGTATTCACCATGTATTTAGTGCTACAAGAAAGAGAAATATGAGATGCTAGGTAGCAGATTCCTTCATATCTAAGCCCAATTTCTTGCCACATAGATCTTCTGAGAGACATTTGGGGTGACAATGTTCTCTGTAGGCTGAAAAGTCAGTCTGAGGAGAAAGAACTTGAAAGGGCCAGACCGTTCTCTTTTTGGCAATTGTGAGGAGAAGATGTACCTTTGATTGATATGTAGTAGAAACTTTGGTGCTTTCTCCTCAATATTCATATCTTCCTTGTGGGGACCAGTATGGCGTCCACAATTGTGTGGTAGAGGTTAGAACCCAGATACCCACTTGATGGGAAGGTCTACTCTGCTGCTATGGAACTTCTGTGTATCACACTGATCACCAAAACAGGCACCATGTTTTAGTCACCTACATTGCCTACTTATAACTTAAGTGAATAAAAGCATGATTCATAATTTTGCTTCATATACAGAGTTCAATGATAAATGAATTAGTGGAACCCTCTCTTCAGCTAGCTAGATGTGTGACTTGTAGTAAGTTCCTTCTCCAATCTGAGCTTACATTTCCTCCTCTTTAAAATAAAAGGATTGAGCTACACCAAGGGTTCTTAATCTGGGATTTACTGGCCATCTGCTGATAGAATCAGGAGAGTCCATGAACTTTCAGGGGAAAAAATACCATTTTAAAATTTCCTTTATAGTACTATGTATTTTATTTTAATCATTTAGAAACGCTTTTCTGAGACAGCAGTCACAGTAATTGCCAGCCTGCCAAAGGGATCTAATTAAATATCTTTAAATTTTCTTTGATATTCCATAATTCCACAATTCTACTTGTTAAAGTCTATGGTCTTTAGGTGATATATTATTATTATTTATTGTTGTCCAGCTGTATAAGATAAAAGGGACATAGCATATATATATATATATGTATGTGTACATATATATATATATGAATATATGTGTACATATATATATATATATATATATGAATATATATGTTCATGGGTAAATGTGTTTAAGGTTAAACATATGCTTGAATTTGGTCCACAGAAAACTGACAGAAAAGTCTGATTCAGGATTTAAAAGTAATGAGAGTTAATCAAAAAATCCTCAAGAACTTAGCTGAATTGAGGACTAGTTAATTTTAAAACAAATCAATAGGTCTTATTGCTTAAAAAAAATAACTCAACCATAGCGTTTTTACTTTCATTGTTTTTAAAATCACCATCTGTTAACTCAATAAATGTTTACAAATAACATTTTTAACTCAACAAAAATGCCTTTCAAAATTTAACTTGTTTAAAAAAAGTCTTGCATCAACTTTTTCTCTGTATTGGACTACCTTTACTTATGCATAAGTCTGCTTTATCAGCTCAAAAATATTCAGAGGCCCCATAGTGCAAGGATCTCTCTCTTCAGCCATTTTGCTCTAGACACAGTGGACTTTTCTTAGCTCCCCAGAGAAATCTTGTGCTCTCATGCTATTCTTTCCTCTGGTCTCCTTTCTCTATTTTCAACAGTATATATTCCTTCCTTCCCTCCCTCCTTTCTTCCTTCCTTCCCTCCTTCTTTCCTTCCTTCCTTCCTTCCTCCTTCCCTCCTTCCCTCCTCCCTTCCTTCCTCCTTCCTTCCTCCTTCCTTCCTCCCTCCCTCCCTCCCTTCCTTCCTTCCTTCCTTCCCTTCCTTCCTTCCTTCCTTCCTTCCTTCCTTCCCTCCTTCCTTCCTCTTTCTTTCTCTTTCTTCCCTCCTTCCCTCCTCTTCCTCCCTTCCTTCCTTCCTTCCCTCCTTCCCTCCTCCCTTCCTTTCTTCCTCCCTTCCTTCCTTCTCTCCTCTTCCTCCCTTCCTTCCTTCCTTCCCTCCTTCCCTCCTCCCTTCCCTTCCCTCCTTCCCTCCTTCCTTCCTCCCTTCCTTCCTTCCCTCCCTCCCTTCTTCCCTCCCTCCTTTCCCTCCTTCCTCCCTCCCTTCCTTCCCTCCTTCCTCCCTCCCTTCCTTCCCTCACCCCCTCCTTCCTTCCCTCTTCCCCTCTTCCTTCCTTCCACAACTCCTTCTTTCCCCTTCCCTCCTTTTCTCTTCCCTCCTTTCCTCCTCCTCCATTCCTTCTCCTTCCTTCTTCCCTCCTTCCTTTCTTTCTTCCCTCTCTACCTCCCTCTGTCCCTCCCTCCCTCTCTACCCCCTTCTTCCTTTCCCCCCTTCTTTCCCCCTTCCTTCCTTCCTTCCCTCCTCCCTTCTCCCTTCCTTCCTTCCCTTCCTCCTTCCCTCCCTTCTTCCTTCCTTCTTCCCAGGCATAAATTCCAACAAAAGAAAAAGCATGCTGAGACTGGAGTATGTGTGTGTGCTTACTTGAATTGCAATTGTAACTACTATGATTTGCCATAAATACTTTCGGTATCATTGTAGCTATGTTATTTAAACTTTCTCAGTCTGCTTCAGTTTTTTCATTATAAAATGGGGATAATGTCTGTACTTTCTAACTACACAATGGGGTGGAAGAAGTTCTTTCGAGTGCTATAGAAGAATGAACAATTATAATGAATAATAACTTTAACAATTACAGTAATAATTTTAGTAGGGTTAAGAATACCCAAAGTAGAACTACTGGGGATCAGATCTCTTTGGATATCTCCCCTGGGGTAGTGGGTGGTGACATTTGATTTTTTTTTCTGAGGCAGTTGGGGTTAAGTGACTTGCCCAGGGTCACAGGAAGTGTTAAGTCCTCCTGACTTCAGGTCTGGTGCTCTAACCACTGTGCAATCTAGCTGCCCCCAACATTTGGTATTCTTTCTGTTAACAACTTTCACTACTTCAGGACTGTTCCACCTATAGAACTTATTCATCCCCACAGGGTTTTGAAACCTGACTATAAAGGAGAGGTTTTACTCTGCTCAGCTTTGCAGACAAGCCCAAATAACTTGGCTCTTTAAAATTTTTCAATTTTCAATCTTTAGTTTTTATGTATTCAAATTTTCTCTTAATATACCTAATCCCCCCAAGAGAAAGTCTGGGGAGAAGCCATGAATTATGGCTTTCAGGGGAATGAACATTGCAGTTAATGTTCCAAGACAGCTTTCATTATAATCCTCTTGTTTTCACATCCTCTTTTTTTTTTTTTTTTTTTTTTTTTTTTTTGGTAGCAGTGGGGGGAAGGAGGCAGGGAGAAGAATTTTCCTTTGAGCTTAAACTTTCCATAGTGTGACTCAGCCTAAGATTTTTTTTTTAAATGAAAATAAAAACTCTTGTGTAGAATGTCATCAGTTATTTTCAAGTTATTACAGATAAGAAACCAATTTTTTTTCACTCCAGTTCTAAGTATTTTTGATTTGTGAAAATTCAAAATATGAATACCCATTCAAACTTTAGTCATCATGCATAGCATAGCTCAGGGATAACATTTGAGTATGCTTTAAGAGAATGATAACTATCTAGGTCACATCTTTCCCTCTTATGATGGATTAAAATATTCAGGACACAATTTTATTGATTAGCAATAGAATCATAAGACAGAGAATTTTTCAGTGTAAGAATTAAGATCATTAGACCTTTACTATAAATAGACTTGTTAGGAAGATTCTAGATCACTTGCAATAGACTTTAAAAATTACTGGTCTCACTTTTTGTGTTTTCTTCTCTTTTTATTTTCCAGTTTCATTTTTCTTTATTGGATAAAACCTAGGATTAATGAGATGCAAAATTTGCCTAAAAATATGAAACTTGACTTTAAATGCCACCTCTGATGGCTACTAGCTGTAATTGTGGATAAATCATGTCACCTCCCCTGGCCCGTTCTCAATGGGTAGGTTGGTCTGATGGCCAATGAAGCCCCTTCAAGTTCAAGAGCAATGACTGAATGAAATGCAATGGTTCACAAGACAACATCTTACTTTGTTTTGTAGCACATCTCTACCTTCAAACACAAGCTCTTATTCCTCTGGGTCATGTTACTTGCAAAAGCACTGCGTTTGGAGTCAGAGATGTGAGTCTGAATTGTATCTCTGCTGATTGCCAGAACAAGTGACCCAGAACAAGTTAGTTAGCAACTTTAGGCCTCAGTTCCTTCTTCTATAAATTGAGGGGGACTATATTAGAACTTTATGTGGCCTTCTAGCTCTCAATCATCACTTACATATGACCCTAGGAATTGGAAGGTTATAAAGGATGAACCTCAGTTATTGCCAACAAGAACAATAAGCAGATCCATCCATTAAAGTCTACTTTGTATTTTTATTGATAAACCCATTTATATGTTAGTTTAACTGAGTCCTTAGCTGATTTCATCATGTTACTGTTTAATCTTAAACCCCTAATATGGAATATAAAATATGAAAATTTAAATGTATTTTTATTTAAACATGGACAATAACGAACTTGATAAAAGCAGACTATGGCAACACAAGTCTATCATCCTAGCTACTGGGGAGACTGAGGTGGGCAGACAGATCTCTGAAGTTTGGGAGTTCTGAGCTGCACGTAGATCAGATATCTGCACTGTTTGGCATCTACATTATGAGCATCTGGGAGGGATGGGGGGAGGTATCATGTTGCCTAAGGAGGGATGAATTGGTTCAGGTTGTACATAACAACTCAAAGCTCCATGCAGATCATTTAGGGGATTGGGCCATGGAATTTCTCATTTGGGTGAGTTAAAAAAAAAAAAAAGTTGACTACCGTCAATATCTAACATGAGCCCTAGGAATACTTTTCTCTTCTCTAAACACAAGATCTTAATCTGGTTTTACACCATTTCCGAGAAGCATGTAGTTTTGCTTTCAGAAGGTAAGGCTTTATTCTAATAATTTAAATTTGCTTTGGAGCAACTTGTACTTCTATTTCCCAGAAAAACCAATAGTTCTTGGATGAATGGTTACATATTACCAAGTAGTTGTTTTTGCTAATGTTTATATGACTTTATTAAAGCACAAAAAATTTTGAAGGAAAAAAGAGATCTCACCAGCAATCCCATTATTGCCACTATTCCCAGGTTCAAAATACTTGTTAAATACCATACATGACCTTGACTAGATGATTTTCTTTTTAACCAATACACCTTAGACCTGTGATGGGCCAGAACTAATTTTCCCCAGTACTGTATCTGATGTTAAGTTTTCATAAAACTTGGTCATCCTCTGTGAGAGTCTGCAATATGTATATTAATGTCACTAAACAGACATTGTACTTGAACCCTGAGCAGTGTTCAACTCGATAAAAAATGTTTATTACCATGTACTGGCACTTTCCATGAACCCTAAAGGGCTCTGGCATAGAATGTTAGCATTGGAAAGGATTGTCTGGTTCAATCTTTTTTTTTATTTTGTATTAATTTTTTTTTTTTTTACACAAATGAAGCTCTTCCTTTCTGGTGCTTATGTTCCCCTATAATACTTGACTGATACTGAGATTTCATTTCTTTTCTGTTCATCAGAGGTATCAGAGGTCTTGGAATTAAAATCAACCTTTTCACTTTAGAAATGTTAAAAAACAAACAAAAGATAAGAGAAGAAGAAAAATATTTTAGAAATGACAGCATTTTGAGGTATCCTAAAATAGTTCTGAGGAAGGCCCATTATTCAGGTCCTTTCCATCACTGTATGCTTTTG
The DNA here is from genome assembly GCF_902635505.1 of Sarcophilus harrisii. NCBI lineage: Eukaryota > Metazoa > Chordata > Mammalia > Dasyuromorphia > Dasyuridae > Sarcophilus > Sarcophilus harrisii. The sequence goes on from NC_045426.1 coordinate 93,936,537, forward strand.
ACAAAGTATATATGTTGCTTATGCATTTCATGTCAGTTGCATAAAAATGCATTATAAGTATTTTTATTGTTATTGGGAAATAGTGCAGTAGATAGAACATGATTTAAAAAATTCTATTTGAAATCAGATATGAGTTAAAATGGGCAACGAGGTAGCATTGGGGCAGCTAGGTGGTGCCACAGTGTACAGAGCACTGAGCCTGGAGTCAGGAAGAGTCCTTGAGTTCAAATCTGGCTGCAGACACTTAGTAGCTCCGGAACCCTGAGCAAATCACTTAAACCTCTATACCTCAGTTTCCTTATCTGCAAAATGAGCTAGAGAAGGAGATGGAAAACCACTCCAGCACCTCTGCCAATAAAACCCCAAATGGGGTCATGAAATGTTGGACATAACTGAATAAATGAGTTGGAATAATCTAGTGCTGCTCGTTTCAGAAATTTTTTAAAAAACATTTGCACGTATATGTATGATGTAGTGGATAAAGTCACAAAAACCTGGGTTCAGTACTGCCTCTGATCCATGCTGGCTGTGTGACCCTAATCATTCAATCTCTTCATCTCCTGAGTCATTCTCTAAAACTATAAATTGCAGAGTAGGTGCTATGTTGGTAGGAGGAATTCTTCACTGAGAGTTCCCTGAAACTATGAAATAATAGACCAAGTTAAAAAAAAGAACTTATGTGAAATTGCTTTAAAAGAGGATAAAATACTGTAATAATTTAAAAATTGACTAGAAGATAGTAATACTACAACCAAGAAGGCAGATAAGCTGATCTGTGGAGCAGAAAGACATTAACTGTTGTTAATAACTCTGACAAGTGTACCATCTTCTCTCTCCATACTAAGTGCAGAGCTAGACTAGGCTCCTAAGTGGGTGTTTCTAAAATGACCCTCTTGTTGCCTAGTACTTCACCATTTCTCTTCTGCTATATCCAGGCAATTGCAAAATCTTGTTGATTCTACTCTCTTAATATTTCCTTCTCCCCCCACCTCCACTTTTCCATTGTGGATAATTTTCACTGACCTCCCCATGTCTGGAATTCTTCCTCAGTTCTGCCTCCTGACTTTCCTAGCTTCTTTCAAAGTCCTAGCTAAAATTTTACTTTTCACAGGAAGCTTTTCTCAAAATTCTTAACTCTAATATCTCCCCTTTGTTGATTATTTCCAATGTATCCTGAATATAGCTTGTTGGTACATGGTTGTTACATAGCAAACTCTCTTCCTAATTAGACTATGAGCCACTTGAGAGCTGTGGCTGTTATTGACCTTTCTTTAGTCTCCAGAATTTGGCACAGTTCTAGTATAGAGTAGGAAATGATAATTATTGACTAACTTACATGGTCATCTTTCCAGTTCAGAATTTCATCACCTCTCTTCTGGACTATTTTAATAAACTTGTAGTTGGGCTTCCAGATTCCAATTTTTCTGTTTCCAATACCCTCACATCTTGCAAAATAATCTTTCTAAAGCTTAGAGATGATCATGCTACTCATTTTTTTCAAAAACATTAGTGACCTCCAGTTGCCTTTATAATAAAATAAAACTCCTCAGCTTTATATTTAAAAGCCCATGGCAAATTCTTGCCTAGCTTTCCAGACTTATTAATATTATTTCTCTTTTAGCAGTTAGATGGTAAAGAGAATAGAGCACTAGACCTGGAATTAAGAAGACCTGAGTTTAATTGTGGGCTTACACAATTACTATGACAGAATGAGTCATTTCTGTACCTGCCTCCTTATCCTCATCTGTAAATTGGGGATAATAATAGCATCTACTTCCCAATGTTGTTATGAAGATAAAATGCAATGACACCTTTAAAGCCCTTTACAAATTCCAAAGCTTATATAAGTGCTGTTAGTAGTAGTATTCTTATTCCAGTCAGATTGGCATATTACCTGTTCCCTTTCCTTTCCTTTCAAGACTCCTTTCAGGTGCCACTTCCTATGGGAAGCTTTTCTTGATCTCCATTTGTTTCTATTTTCCTCACCCCTCATATTGTCTTCTATTAATTTATCTGAATACATGTAGAATCCCTCTCTCAATGCCATATAGAATATAAACTCCTTGAAGTCAAGAACTCTTTTCCTCATCTTTGTGCTGTTTCTTATGAGACTCAAAGCATATAGTAGGTACTTAACAAATGTTTGTTTAATTGTATCTAGGAAAACTTGGTACCTCAACTTTCCTAGATGATCCATTCACATTATCTGTATATATCGTGTGAGACAATTTTTGGTATAGTGGATAAAGTTGGTTTCAAAGTTAGGAATTACATGAGTCCTCCCTGCAGTGGAACAGCAAGACTGGTTTCCTTTGTGACTTTCCATGTATTTTCTAGTGCATCTTTCTTGCATTTGGTTATATTGTAAGATACTAGAGTGCTCAAGATAAGGTTGGAGACAACTACATTCTTGATACCTTCTGGACAGGCCTTGGCATGCTGTAAGCACTTAATAAATTCTTTTTCACTCCTTCATACTAAAGCTGATTTATTTTATTAGATGGGCCCGTAGCAGAGAGAGACACAGCTACATAAAACAGAAAACACCTTTCCTTCCTTGAAATTCTGGAGGATCTTTGAGGGAGTGTTGATTTGATATCAGCGATTAGGTCCCAAGGCAAGCTGGATCAGCACAAGTCCTGATTGTTTCGGGGATCTGAGGAGTTTGTGCTACCTGTAGGGCATTGCATTTGTTTATCTGTGCACGTGATTCCCCTCTCAAAGTTAAATGTAAACTCTTAGAGGGCAGAGACTTATTTTTGTCATTTTATGTCCATCACCTAGCACAGTTCCTGGCACACAGTAGGCATGTAATGAGTCTCTCTTGAATAGTATTGCACTGAATTGATATAAACTCTCTTACTAGATACGTGGTTTAGTGGGGCTGTAACATTTTAGAAAAAAATTGTGGAAACCTCTGGGAGGAGAATTGATATGGGGGAAAACTCTTCCACTGACTATTCAAGCAACCAATCAATAAATATTTATTAAGCACTTACTATGTGCCAGGCAGTGTGCTAAATAAATACTAAGGATACTAAAAGAGGCAAAAGAGAGTCCCTGCCCTCAAGGAGCATATAATCTAACAGGGGAGCCAAGATGTAAACAAATACATACAAAAAAACTATTTACAGATATCTAGGAAATAGTTAATGGGGGAATGGCCAGTTGATAATCATCAGTTGAAATAGTATAGAGGGAGAAGAAAAGAGGGCCCAGATCAAAATTTTCAGAGACATCTATGGTTAGAAACTATGACCTGGATAGAAATTTAACAAAAGAGAGAGAGATAAGGAGAGGTCTGAGAGTGAGGAGGAGAACCAGGATAAGGAGATGTCTTGAAAAATTGAGAGAGAAGAAAGTGTCAAGGGGGTTAAAATGGTGAACATTGTCAAAGCTCCTGAGAGGTCAGGGAGAATGAGAATTGAGAAAGAACTATTGGGATTGGCAACTAAGAACAGTGATTTGTGAGACAGCGGTTTTGGTAGAATGAAAAGGTCAGAAACCAGATGGCAAGGAATTAAGATGAGAAGAGAAAATGGAAAGTACTGTAAATGATCTTGGTGAGGAGTGCAGCTGCAAAAGAAAAAAGATATGTAGGATGGTAGTTAGCAAGATTGGAAAGGTCAAGTGAGGATTTTTTCAGGAAAAAGGAGATATGGGCATGTTGGCAATGAGCCAGTAGATGGGGAAAGTAGAAAAGCAAAAGAGTGGGAATGACTGAGGGGGGAATCTGTTGGAGGGGGTAGGATGGAATGGGATCACTTCAATAAGTAAAGGGATTAGCCCCGTAAGAAGGTCAGTCATTTTGTCGAAATAGGTGAAGGAGAAGAAAGTGGCAAAAGGCAATGAGTGATAGGAGGTGAGGAAAAGGGGAAAAGAAGGGGTGAATGGCTTCAATTTCTTCCTATAAAATATGGAGGCAAGTTTTCTGCTGAGAGAGTGAGGGGAGAATGGGAGCCACAGGAGGTTTGAAAAGATTTGAAAAAGTTGCTGTGGGGATTGGTTTAGTGAGTTGATTAGTGGGGTTTGGTAGGATTGCCTGGTAATAATGTGGGCCCAGTTGAGATTATGTAACATACATTTGTAGTGAACCCAGTCAGAATGATTGTGTGATTTTCTCCATCTTTGTTCAGCAGCACATGTGTAGGAATGAAGGCTGAGACGGTAAAAAAGATCCAAGACTGAGGCATGGCTGGGTATAATTGGTGATATGAAAAAGAGCCAGGGATTAAGATAGGAGAATGTAACTGAATTGATGATCATGGGGAAGGAGGAAAAAAGAAAGATTATCTCGTGCAGGAAAGATGGCCTGAGAGAGAACTGATGGAGCAAGGGATTGGAGGTTACATTATAGGTGAAGAGTAAGGTTTTGTAAGGAAGGCAGAGAGAAAGGTAAAAAGTAAGTGGATTATAATCAGATAAGTCAAAATTCTTGAACATAGAGGTGGTGTATTTGTGGGTGATAGCAAAATCAAGAATATAACCATCTTTGTGTAGCTGAGTTGGGTGGAGTAGTTAATGAGAAATGAGTAAGTTATTTAAGAGACATTATATATGTAAAAGCAAGATTTAGAGAAGAGAAAATGTGAGCCAGTTATCAAATTCATTGAGGAAGGAAGGGATGTGACCAGGGCACAATGACTGCCAGGATTTTGTTTGGGTGGTAGATATGAATAGCATGAACCTCAAAGGAAGAGAATATGCTGAGTGAAAAAGAAAGGAGGAGAACATGGAAATAGCAATGGCAGGGTAGCAGCGTTAAGAGTAATCCATCTTCCCTACCTTGGCTAGTAAGGAAAGGAAATTGATTGAAGATGCAGCCAGTATTGCAAAGGGAACCTAAGTAGGCTGTGTCATTGGAGAAAATCAGGTCTCAGTAAGAGCTGGAAAGGGTAAGGGAGGGAAAGATTTAAGATCAAGGGATGTTGTTTATGGGACAGGCATTTTGGAGAGCCCAGTGGAAGAATTAGTTAAATTGAGACTTTTGGGGTGAGGGGGATGAGAATGAGGGATAGGATGGTATGGGGATGTGGAAGTACCATTACCACCAGTCTCTGAGAGACCATATTGCTTCTGTATCCTGAGGATGATCTAGGAGGTTCTTGTTTACAAAGGAGAGAAGATTTGAGATGGTTGGGGCTTTTAAATACAACCTCAGTCTTAGGCAGGCATGGCACAGAACGAAGGGAAAATGCAGGAGCAGTACCTAGCAGAACTCTTTGAGAGGATGCAGGAGACAGGAGGAATAACTGGAATGGCTTTCAACACTAGCTAGCCTCTTAACAGAAGGACAAAAAGAAAGAGCCATGGAAAAAGAACACTGGGCACTGGTGCATTAGATGTGCCATTCTGGACTTTAATCAGGAAGAGCACCTGGTTTTAGGAAAAATAGCTAATAAGTGGAAAAATAGCTGACTGACAACAGGATATAAAGATATTGACAACCACATTGTACACCAATGAACATGAGAAAGATGTCTTATATTCTTATCAGTCTGAGCCAATTCCCTTCAGGTATATGGAGAGAAGACAAATCACACTGCCCATCCCCTCAGAGAAGGGGGAGGTTCTGTGACCAATGAGGAAGTCAGCGATTATTGGACTTTGCTGCTACCTGATGAAAGTATTAATCTCTGTGAGACCCTCGCAGGTATCCTCAAATTTTTTAAATAGGGGCCCATTTTACTGTCCATCAGACTTGGAGGGCCGGACTATAGTAAAAACAAAAACTTTGTTTTGTGGGCCTTTAAATAAAGAAACTTCACAGCCCTGGGTGAGGGGGATAAATGTCCTCAGCTGCCGCATCTGGTCCATAGTTTGAGGACCCCTGCTAAGGCATCAGGCAAGAGAGTCCCCAAAGACTACCTTCAGCCTATCCATAAAAGCTGGCCTGGGCTTCAAACTGCAATGCTGACTGTATGATCAGGAAGAAAAAGCCATGGAGACTTCTAGTTGCTTTGGTGGCTTTCTCTAGGCACCTATGTGTCTATCCTTCTGTATTGAACGTGTCTTACAGACATGTGTAATCTTACTTCCACACTCACCACCCAACTGAAATAGCTCTTTCCACTGATGTTGAGGTCTCCCTGACTCAATTTTCTCCCTATTCTAGTTCATTTTCCACTAAGTGTCAAATAAAACTTCTTAAAGCACAGGTTTGACCATGTCCAACAACTTTTTCATACGAGAGCTATATTTTTGTTTTATGATGTCATAAAATCCTCAAGTGTTTCATATAGTTTCCAGAATTCATAAATAGAATCATATAGCTATTAAAGCCCTAGCTGCCTGTTAGTCATTCTGCATATGACATGGAGGAAATATATATTTTGTATTCTAAGACTTCCATTTGACCACTGAGATATGTGCACATATACATATATATGTATATATATTTTATACACACACATATAACTGCTTGGTTTTATATTCAGCTGGCAAGATATTCAGCTTTCTAAAGCCCATGCTCTATGATAAATCACTGGTGCTCAGATGTGCACCGAGTGGTAATTAAATGGACAGATCATGAATTCTCCTCTCAATTCTTTGAACAATTCCTTCATAATCTATACTGTAAGAACTCAATGCAATATGTTTTGAAGGCACAACACAATCCTGTTCATGTTTTTTTAATGTTTTCTCTGAAGATGGTTTATGTTGGAGGCAGCATGGTACAATGAAATACTTACTAAACTTGAATCAGAAATTTTACATTTCAGTCTTGGTCACTTACTAGCTATGTGACTCAAGTAAGTCATTGAATCTCTGAATTTGTTTCCTCATCTTTAAAACAGTGCTGATAATATATACTATTCTTTATTTTGATGATCTAATGAGAAAAATATACTTGAAAGCACTTTTTAAGTGGTAATGTGATATACATATAGACGTTATCATTATGATTCATAAACTCATCAAATTATGATATCAAATATTCATTTTAAAACATTACAAATGTTATGATTTTTTTTTGATCTAGACTAGTGGATCTGTGTTCTTATTGAAGGAAGTATTCATGTTGATTGAGTAATGATTAATGAGAATATACCTTTTGATAATAATGATTGCAACCTATTTTTGCCTTTTCATCCTGTGATATTCTTGTCCATTTCTTGCCACAAATGCTTCATAGAGGAAGACATAAGGAGTCTTTTTTTCTTTTTAGTTTTTTAAAACATTAATGAATATTAGTATAGCACTTGGGTGATAAATCTGTCCTTATTCTTGTGACTATTTTTTTCCCTGATGACAAATTTCATGAATTATATCTTTTATGCCACTTTTTAAACCCAAGCTGTCATTGGTCATATGCTACTTTCCACTTAAATTCACCATCAGCATTTTCCTATTGTCTCTTGGACTATCCATGATTTTGATTTTTTTTTTGGAGATAGTGATATTTTATATTCCAGTGCTATATAATATCAGCAGGAGAATATTAGTGTTCAAAAGATGAGTTTCTGTGTCACGGAGCAGCTTGAGAAACTTGATTATGTTGTAAAATTTCCTAAATGTAATCCAGCTCACTTTCTTCCTTCTGTTCAATTTTGGGCCTGGGTCATTGTTCATTTTCAGTACCAATTTAAGACATATGTACTGATGAACCAGCTCAAAGGGGTATCAATCCAATTGTACGCTACAGTTTTTTTGGGAAAAGCTTTCTATATGCTTTTGGTTTTTCATCTGTGGATTATTTGATGAAACTTTTTTGAGTAATCATGGATTTCTCTAAGGATACATTATAGTATTTGAGGGCTTTATAGAATTAGCACAGTGGTAAATGGAAATAACTAGAGGGTATCACTATATATGCTGCTTCCATTTGTATTCACTGTGGGGCATCCTCAATGATAGCTAACAACTTTGATAAGCATATGTCTCCTTGTCTTTTCTTAAATTTGATGTGAATTTCAATTTCAATAAGGGTTTTTCAAATACTTACTATGTATGAGCCACCATGTTAATCATTGGGGATACCAAGACACTCAAATAAAGCTCAGTTCTTACCTTCATGGAGCTTATAATAATTAGTGAATGACTGAACAAAGTTATCTCTCTCCAAGGATTTTATCTAATTTTAGATACTTTTTCTTGAGGAAAGCTCTTCAGAGGATGTTTTTCTCCAATGAAACAAATGTTTTTTAATAATCAACAAGAATAAACACAGCAGTATTTTGTCTTTCCTGCACTAGTATTGCAAACTCAAATAGGAACAGGGCCACCCACTAATCCCTACATGGGCATTCCTGTAGGCTTCCTATTGCCTTAGTTTTAAAATACAGTGTTATTTATATTTTATAGTATTTTTATTTATCTTTTAAAATATGTACCAATTACATTTTAATCTTGTTGACATCTCTTCTCTATGCATAAACACATGACTAAAGTGGTGTCTTGCTTCAGAAAAATCATATGTATATTTCTTTCTATTGTTTTTTTCTGAGGCTGCTGAATGGAGAATACTGAATGGAATACTGGATTTGGAGACAGGACAACCTGATTTCAAATTTTGCTTCAGCTATTTAGTAGCTGAGCAGGTAATTTTAATGCCCTCTAAGATTCAGTTTCCTTATACATAAAATGGGAATAACAATAGCATTTACTGGATTGTTGTAAGGAACAAATGGGGTTTTGGTATATACATATATGTATCTATACATACTTATACTTGTAATACAAACAGTATTGTATAAATAAAAGAGATAATCCTATTCTCTATATAAATTATTCTAATAAATATTAGAAAAAGATGATAAAATGTACACATTCATCAGTAATAATTTTTCTTTTTGGGGGGGAATGAGGCAGTTGGGGTTAAGTGACTTGCCTAAGATCATACAGATAGTATGTGACTTAGTCAAATGTCTGAAGCTGGATTTGAACTCATGTTCTCCTGACTCCAGGACCAGTGATCTTTTATCTGCACTATTTAGCTTCTCCTGTCAGTAATAATTACTCAAATGAGAAATGATGGGCCCACAATAGAATTATTCATTAGGCATATGTATTTATTTTGGATATTATTTTATTTAGAAAATCCATGATTTAAAAAATTAGTGTCTCTTTAGATAAAATTTAGATAAACTGTCTTTAGATTAAAAATTTATCCTTCAATGTTTTAAGTTCTGTTGCCTCCAATATACATTTCTTCTTTGTTATTTGGCAACTCTTCACTTATTTGGTCACTTTAGTTATGTTTGACTCTTCTTGACCCCATTTGGGAGTTTTCATGGCAAAAGTACTGGTGTGGTTCGTCATATCCTTCTCCAGCTCATTTTGCAGATGAGGAAACTGAGGCAAATGGGGTGAAAAGACTTGCCCAGCAAGTATCTGAGGCCAGATTTGAATTTAGGGCTTCCTGACTGCAGACCCTGCTCTCTATTCACTGTGCTACCTAGATGCCCCTTTGTAGCTCTTTATAACATTATTTATTTATCCCATTTCTACTTCCTCATATACCTCTGTGGGATCTGAGGTATTGTGTCTCAATGTGGTAGTTCTGTTTTCATGGAGAAAAACTTACTCTGTTATAGAAGTGCCAACAAATATTTTTATTCTATTTTTAGTCAGCTGACTTCCTTCCATTTTTCATCTCTAACTACTTTTGTGATAATTTGGCTTATTTTTGTAGATGCCACTGCTCTTTTATTATGTTATGTCACTCACAATCTTCTACCATCCTCCTTTGTAATATTTTGCAAATTAGTTTATATTCTAAGCCATTTTTATCTTTTGCTGTCATGAGTCTCTATATCGCAATGAGTTTCTTTGTGGGCTGAGGCAGTTTTCAAGTATTCTCCTCAGTATGGTAATTGCTTTACATTGTTTAAATTTCTTTGGGGATTGTTGATAGTTTGTTTCAATATCTTTTCATTTATCCATTTCTTACTTTGGAGGGGGCATAATTAGTTTATTTGAATAGCTTGGGTTAAAGCTATTTTAAATGCATGCACTATCATTTCATCATTACCCTTCTAATTTGATGTTGATTTTTGCCATTGCTATAATGAGTTGATATGCTGATTGTACACAGGCAGCTGTTTGAGAGATGATCCCCACATCAAAACTCCATCATTTCCTGTCTCTTGATAATGGCAATTTGATTTGTTATAATGTTGTTTGGTGCTTATCTTGCCCCAGTGTCTTATAACTTCCTAAAGAAAATATTTACAATATGCAGGTATGAGGATTCTGAGCAATCTACAAGTTGTTGATGTTAATCTGGAACTTTATATTTTGTCTTATTTTTCACCACTTTTCTTTATGTCCACCACTATATTGACTTTACTGAATTCCAAGTATATGTGACTTTAGATTTGAAGGATATTTATTAAATTCTTTGTAGAATGTTATAGAACCTGGCTTCACTAGTACAACCTTGTCACATGTGACTTTATGTTAAATCTCAGAGATTATTATTATTAACTCACACTTTTCAGTGGCCAATAGGACTTGAGGTTGTGTGGGTTGATGGCACCCACCAAACCCAATTCAACTATGGTATGATGACTTGTACCTTCTTTCTCTTGCCCATTCTGCAGGCTTCCCACTCCATGGAAAGCCCTAGCTTTAGACATTCATAGCTACCGATTATTTACATGATTTATTCATTCCATTGATGAGTTACAATCATCACTTGAGGTGGGTTGAGGTGAAGAGTAATTTTCTAGTTCACTTGGGACCTTTCCCTCTGTTCCGTACTTCAAAGCAGACACAAAATGGCTTAAAGTATTAGTGATATACTAGCATGAGGCTTTGGAGGATCTTTGTAGCATTTCTTTACTTCTTCATTCTCTCCAATAAATGTTGGCACATAAGTTGCTCTAAATGTGACTTCCTTGTATAATGACCAATTAATTGGCATACTACTGGAGGAACAAAACTACATATAGTGATATTCTCCCTATAAATGGAAGTTACAGTTAAATCTTTCAAGTACTGTAGGATGAAGAAAAGAGGGGAAAAAATCCTCCACAAAATTAGAGGGTGTTTTTTCTTATTTAAGCTTCAGATAAGAAGTAAACCAGAAAATGGAGAGAATGACCCATTTGTACTATGTCCCTAACATAAAGCATTATTAGCCTGTATGAATCAGAGTTGTTTTTGTTATTATCTTTTCTCCTTTTTCCTCTTTCAACAACCTCAGATAATTCAGCCCTGTGAGGGAAAGCCAATGTCTAGCCATGGGATATCTGGAGAATAAAAGATCTCTGAAGGCTCAGCATCATTACTTGAACAGCAGCTTGCACACCAGGTACCCTTGATCCTATGATTGCTATATTTGGCCTAAGTTGGCTGCCTACCTGTTCCCTCTTGATTGCTTTTTTCCCCCAGTTAATTTCATACTTGCTCAATGTATTCCCACAATATTGTATGAATTTATCCTGCTTTGATTCTTGGGACCTTGTAGTAGCAACATATAATTTAGATAGGGAAATAATTTATTATCACTAATCTATTCTCAAGTTCATCTGTTTATTCTTTCAGTGTTATGAACTATTGAATTACTTTAAACACTTCACCCAAATTAATTTTTTTTGTCCCAACCTCTATCACTGTTTCTCTTTTTGTTAATGGAATAGCATGGCAGTGACTGTTGGAAAAGCTGGGAAATTGTATGTTGGAGGCTGGATCAATTAATCAGTAAGTATTTATGAAGAACATCCAATGTGCTAGGCACAATAATAAACACTGGAGCCAAGATGATGGAGAGTTAGACACGTTATCTATCTGAGCTCTTCCTGATGTCTCTCAGATCAACAGCAATCAAGTCTCTGAACTGGTTTTGGAGAGGCAGAACCCACAAATATTTGAAGGGTAACAACTTTCCAGCAGGAGATAGTTTGGAAGAACTTCAGAAAAGGTCTGTTTCAATCAGACACTGGGGAAAGGCCTCTGAGACTCTGGGTAGTGTGAGCCTTGTGCATGGGGAATCTACCAGGAGGCTTTTAGCCAAATACGGCAGGGTTGGCTACTCTGTCCTGGTTACAAGTCAATGGATCAGCAGATCAGCTGTGAGACATCCAACACAGATTTGACAAAATGGAAAAAGAAAACAACTCCTTGAAAAACAGAATTTGTGAAATGGAAAAAAAAATCCATTGAACAAAAACTCATTTTTTTAAAACTCATTTAAAAATTCAATTGGCTAAATACAAAGGAGCTAAAAAAGGTAACTGAACACTGGAGATAGAAATGCAAAATTGCTAAAATCCTTATTCTTATGGAAGAAGCCTATATTGGATTTGGGGATACATGTATAATAAATTTGGAGAGAATTTATGGAGGGGAGAGGGTATTAGTAGACTCATAGCTGTAAGGGACCTTTGAAATTTTCTCATCCAGTCTCCATTTTTTAGGAAATTGAGTGCTAAAGATATAAAACAATTTCCTTAAAGTTATATAGGCTCTAAGAGGCAGACCTAGAATTTGAACTTAGTTCCTCTGACTCCAAAGAAAGAAACTTTCCATGTACCATATGTCCTCCTTTCTGTGTTTCTGAAGTGACTTTTCCAAATATTGGAAAAGACTTGTTATTCATTCATCTGCCCATACATCCGACTTAAAAAAAATACCAACAATGAATGAATAAGGTACCAATCCACACAGATGAAGTTTTTAATAATGATAATGACAATAATGATTAATGACATAACAGCACTTACTGTGTTTCAGGCATTGGGTTAAGTGCTTTACAGTCACCTCATTTGATCCTTACCACAACCTTGGGAGATAGGGACTTTTACTGTTTCCCTATTTTATAAATAAGAAAACTGAGGTAGACAGAGGTAAAGTGACTTCTTCAAGGTTTGAAGCTGGATTTGAATTTGAATTTTCCTAACTTCAGGTCTAGTTGTGGAATAAGCTGCCTTACAATTTATGATAATGGAAAATTGTCCTTTACTTTTGATAGGCCAACAGAATTCAAAGTATTCTTCTGGTTGAACCCAAATCTACCATGGCTAAATAATCTGTGCTCTTCACTTACTGTGCCCTTGGCAACTGGGTATCCATAGGATTTATGGATTACTTTTAGTTTATCCTGTATCTTGTGCTTTTCTCTGGGCTTATCTACAGTTTTTCTTGTCTTTATCTCACTTGTGCATAATTGCTTTTATGCCGTTTCCCCTCCAACCCCACCCCTGCATTAGTGTGTGAGCTCCTTGTTTTTTGTTTTTTAGCCTTTCTTTTGTATTCCTAACACTTAGTACAATGCTGACACATAGTAGATGTTTAATAAATGTTTATTGACTGATAACTCTCCTGATTCATCAAGTATAGTACCACCTCTCCCTACTTTATATTTAATGTTTGCATTTTTTTTGTATATTTTTGCAAATATGTACATGCTATCTGCCTGAGAAAATGAATGCAGGCTTTTTGAGAGCAGACATTGTTATAGTATTTTCTGTCCTTATGTCTCCAGTGCCTGGCTTAAAGTAGGAACTTAATAACTGATTAATTGACTTGAGGAAGGGAAGAGAAGGGGAGTTCTGTTCTATTTTTTTCCCCTCTAATCTCTAATTCTGCTCTCCATTTCTGAGAAGCTCTTTTTCCTTTGCCTTCCAAATTCAGAATTGGTAAATGAGGGTGGTGGTATGTGCTTTGGTTGGTTAGGTGTGTGTGTGTGTGTGTGTGTGTGTGTGTGTGTGTGTATGTATGATGTTTCTAGCTAGATGACCTAGAATATTCTACTTTACTTCCTGGTGTCATGACTTTTTACATGTGCATTTATTTTATTTTATTTTATTTTTTTGTTATGATTGGTCTTATATGATCATGATCTCAAATAAGACAGACTCTGTCTTTATGGAACTTAAGAGTTCAGAGGATCATAGATCTAGATCTGGAAAGAACCTCAGGGTTCATCTAGTGAGTTAACTAGTCAACAGACATTTATTAAACATTTACCATTAAATTACCATTAAATCCCTTATTTTACAGATAAATTTAAGTACAATAATATTAAGTGAGTTGTCAAAAGTCACAGAGATAAGTTTCAGAGGAAAGATTGGAAACTAGGTTCCCTAATTCTAATTCCAATGCTTTATCAGAGACAATTTTTTGTGGGTGGGTGGGCAGGCAGTATGAGGAGAGCGATTTCTTTCACTTCTTACTTTGAGAATACAAATGAACTTCTTAGAGAATATCAGTGACCTTTGGAGACTCTGATGTCCCTGTTTCAATTTTGGTCTTGTGTCACAGCAAGTCTGTTTAATATTTAAAATTTGCTAGTGATTTGCTTTGAACATTCAAATGGGATTTTGTTACAGTGGCAGCTTTGCCATCTGTCAGTGTAGAAATGATACTTGTCTTCTACTCTCTCCTATGAGATCTTTTGGGGAGGGACTTATTTAGACAGAACAACTCGAGAGGCATTTTATCTAAGGAGCAGGAGGGAGAGCTGTTTGGGAATTGATTAATAAATAGCAAGCGATTGGCTTTGAAATCTTGCAAGTGCCCTATGGAACTGGCATCATTTCAATTCAGTAAAGAGGCTTTTCATTTTCTCTGCAATGTTTTCCAGAGTGAGGAGCCAATTTATTTCCTCACCCTGCACCCCAGCAGAGCCAATAACCATGACTCTAAAAGGAGGAACAATGCCCAGATCTGCTTCATGGGCCATGGACCCAGAAGGGAAGCTTGGCTCACAGAAATAAGCTCAACAAAGGCAAACTTATCAGTCAATCCTGTCATGCCCTTGTCCTCTGGGAGCCCACCTGTTTTAAGGGAAGGAACATAGTCCTTAGAAGGATTTGTGGGAGGCATCAGGAAGCATCATACTGCTTTTAGTATCCAGTAAATTACTTTGGCTTCAGCATTTTAGTCATGAAAGTTTGAAACTAATCTTTTAAACTGCATTTTTGTGAAAGGTTGGTCCTCCTCCCCAAGTTAGACTTGAAATGATTATTTCATTGGGAAGAGCAGGTATTGAAGTTAGTTCTTCAAAAATGAACAAATATTTAAAAAATCTTAACAGTCTTTGGTAGGTAATTAGAGTATTACATTTTTCTATTTCTTCATTGAGAACAAGGGCTTTTTTTTTTTTTTTTTTTAAACTTTCTCCATATCTCTAGGGCTTCACATACTATCTGGCATGTACAAGGTACCTAATAAATACTAGTTGACTCACTACCATCTGTGACTTCATGAAGCCAGTCTTCATTACTTAGAATGCTTTTCCTTCTCATTTACGAACCCCCCTTGCTTCCTTTGAGGGTCAGCTCATTTCAAATGTGAAGTCTTTCCAAATTCCCTGAGTTCTGAGTTCCCTCCAAATTACTTTGCCTTTATTGTGCATTCACTTGTTTGTGTATAGATGTAGTTCTCTTAAGGAGAATGTAAAATCTCTGAGTATAGATAGACACTATTGTTGTATTTATATCACAGAGCCTGTTTGACATATAGTAGGCATTTCATAACTGCATAATGAATTGAATTCTATAGCACTTAAAAGTTTATAAAGCATTTTTTTTTAAAGAAACCTTATGGGATAGGGTGTGATTCTCATCCCCATTTAACACGTGAAGAAGCTGAGAGGTTGTGTGAATTACTCATAATGACAGAGATAGTTCTGTCAGAACTAGCATTCAAATCAAGATCTCCTGCTTCTAAATCCAGCGTTTAAAAAAATTAGATCACATATTTATTGAGCTTCATAAGTGATGGGATCTATTTGTTCTTTATTATTTGTGTGATACACAGGAGCTAGCTGAAGCTGATGCATGCTGAAATGAAAATGGTGACTGTTGAATACTGTCCAGTGTACAGACAACATGCACTATGTAATAAATGTTACACATATGTGTTATATTATGGGCAACTCAGGGCAATAATTCAGTGGGCTACAATATGTTGCATAAATTTATCTGCTAAGTCATTTAGAAGTTTGGAACACATGTTTTCCATAGATATAAATAATGATTTAGGTTCCCAGACCTAAACAGTCTCCAAAGAGAGTTTTTAAAATCCTTAATACAAATAAGCTATTATATATTTACAATGAAGATTTTAAAAGTAAATTAAGACTCTTGGACTAGGGCAGAATATTATAGAAAGAATATTGTTGAATATTAGTTATTAAACAAAATTGAAATAAAAATAGTACTGATTAAAAATGTTTTAAATATTTGGAATGCTCAAAAAAAGGCTGGGGTGGAAGATAAGAGACTTTTCTGGAGATTCTGAAGATTTCTAAAATATATATATATATATATATATATATATATATATATATACTTTTTTTTTTTTTTTTTTGCTAAGGCAATTGGGGCTAAGTGACTTGCCCAGGGTCACACTTGCCCAGGAAGTGTCAAGTGTCTGAGGCCAGATTTGAACTCAGATCCTCCTGACTTAAGGGCTGGTGCTCTATCTACTGCACCATCTAGCTGCCCCAACTTCTAATATTTTTAAGGGACTTAGAGACTGACTCAACTTTTCACTTCAAAGGGACTTTTCTCAAATGATCTCAGGAATGTTTTGACAGTTACCTTCATTTTCTTGAGATTTTATAGCTCCTTAGAGAGAGAGAGAGAGAGAGAGAGCCAGAGGGAGAGAGTAGGAGGAAGAGAGAAAGATAGATATTTTCCTGTAGTAATTTTTTTGAGCCAGAGTGGGAAAAGAGAGTAGCAAGAGAAAGTTAAGGGAAATGTGTGTGTGTGTGTGTGTGTGTGTGTGTGTGTGCGCACCCACAAGCATTTTCCTGAAGTGAAATTAACTGAGGGACAGAAAAGAAGAAAAGATAGAAGGGACTCTGGTATGTACTTAATTTTCCTGATAATTGATGAATGAGGGGAAAGGAAGGCAGTGGGGTGTGGGGAGATGTCATAGCACACAATTACTCAACTCAGTCACCATTGTTCTAAGATAGTTTGATTACTGAATCATCTTAAACTGAGGAGTTGAGACCTCAGGCAGATAGAGACGAGGGTGGGTGATTATATGTAAAGAATGTCTGTAAGTAGCACTATGACTATGAATTTCTGTGACTGGAATAAGAGCCACAAACTGTGACAAAACACAAAGCTGGATTGGGGCGATTGATGGAAAGGAAGATGGTCTTGAGTGAAAGGTGAATCTGACAGTCCACAGACTGGAGGCATTCCTATTTTAATTTATTAATCTAGTTAACTAATTGCTAATCTCTGGTAGTTCTAAAATGCTGAAGGACTTCAAGTCCTTATAAATTCAGCAAATGATAAATTTAGCTCTTTGGTTCCACCTCTAGTCACCCAGATCTAGTTATATCTTTGTTTATAATCTGTTTTTGGTAAGTCACTGAATGCTTGTACACACAGCAGACTTTACAAAAAAATTTGGCAATGAAGATACAGACACCAGAAGCATCCTAATATTAAAAAAATTGAACCATCTCTCTAATAATAGAAATGTGTGATTTTCACATACCTGTAGAAGCATAAAAGTCTGAGAAAAATGTTGGTAAGTCAGAGAAATGTGTATAAGGGCAACATTTCTCTAATAGAATTACATTATTAACCAATGAATTTTTAAGAATGAAAGCAGAATTTAAAAGGTGCACATCTATGAAAGGGATTTTATAAATTCAGTTTTACAAGACATATTAAAAATCATTTTAGTTAAGTTGATCATCAATATTTCCTTTATTTCCCTAGAAGGGAGAGAAAGGAAAACAATAACTGCAAATACTAGGTGGCATAACTAGGATTGGGAACCTATTCATAACTACAATCAGAATGCCTGGCAGAATGAGAGAGGGAGATGATCATTATAAGAAACTAGTTTCAGAAGACAACAAAGAGCCCTGACTATTAAATTCTAAGTAATGAGTTCAAATTCTAGCTCCACTACATCTTACTTTAAACAATATACCTGCCTTCAGTTTCTTCATAAGTAAAATGAAGCTTTAGGGCAGGAGTTCTTAACATGAGTAATGTTGAACTTATTTAAAAAATATTTTAATAACTACATAACACAATAATTGGTTTCCTTTGTAATTTTCTGGTTTTCTTTCTCTCTTTTTTTTTGCATTTAAAAATATGATTCTAGGATGGGATCCATAGGTTTCACTAGGTTACCTAAAGAATCCAAGACATAAAATGTTTTAAAAGTCCTTCACTAGAAGATCTCCAAGTTCTTTATAGCTTGAAGTCCTATGATCTTGTGATAAAGACCAGGTAAGGTCTTTACTTATCTTCAGATTAGGTAAAAAGAACAACTAATTAGAGTTGCTAGCCAGGTCTCCTTTGATCAGAAATATTTCCTCCACTACTTGTTATAATGCTTGTAACTGTAACCATTTATTAATTCATTCTTTTGGGTCATAAAGACTTTTTAATCTTGAAGAGACCTTACTAAAATGCAAAGTCTCTTGGAATAGGTAATGCTAGTTACTGACTATTAGTAGGTATTAGGATGTCAAAAAATTTTATATTGTGACAGTTTTGGATAAGGACTTTTGAGTGTGGAGCAGAGGAAAGGTGTTTTGAAGTTGCAGGATTCCAGGAATTGGGAGAGGTGGTCTGGAAAGGCAGGAGGGTAGGAGGATATTCATGGCTAGCTCAGTTTTCTTCAGGATTTTGATCTTGATAAGGATCTGTTCTAGGCACATGGATGGTTGTTTCTCTGTTTGATATAGACATGGTAAAATACAACATCCAGCTCCTTTGATCTAATTAGAAATGACAGATGTCTGAAGAGCTATATATCAAAACATAATTGATGAGTATGAACTTAGAGTGTACGGGACCCTTGCATAGAGAGCCCTGTGGTTAAATGATACATAGAACAAAGACTTGCAATGAATGGAGGAACCCTTGCCACCATTTTAATTCCTTGATACTCACCTCTACTTTTTAATGATTTTTCCATAGTATTTTTTTTTTAAAGAAAAATCCTTTTTCATAAGAGGTTAATTGTCTGTTGTGAGCTCTTTGAGGGTGGAGACCTTATTTGTCATTTAGGAGTTGCAGCTTTTAGCACAATGTCTGACAAACAGTAAGCACTTGATGAGTGCTTGCTGATTGTTATTAGGAAGCAGGGAATGGAGTAGGTAAAGGAGAAAACCTTTGTGGTCTCCTATGAGAATACAATGTATTTAGCACAGTGCCTTGCATACAGTAGATGATATATAAATGCTTATGCCCTTTACCTTCTTGTCCCTTCTCTCCCTTTCTTCCCTTTTGTCCCTTTCCTTTTGTACTTCCTTCCATTCCTTCCTCTCTTCTGCTTCCCCTTCCTTTCCCTTCATTTTTTCATCTTTATTTCCCTTTCCCTTCACCTCTTTCTTGTCTTTCCTCCTCTCTATTTCTCCTGAAGGATCCTAGACCTTAAGGAATCCAGAGAAGTTAGGGAAAGTAGTAATAGTTAAAGTCTAGGAGATGGGACTAGCTCTATGGGTCCTCTGCACTGGCAAGTGTGAGAATGAAACCTCTAAGCTATGTGTACACTGAGGAAAGCTTCTCTCTTCACCATGACTAGACCTTGTGGCATCACATTTACTTCTATATTTATAATTTTAAAAATCAAAATACTTTTCACAATGCAGAGATGTTAGCTCACTTTCTACACAATGCAACCAAATGGTAGTGATCAATTTTTGTAGAAAAGGATATTTCCAAATATCCATATATTGTGTGATGTATAGCCTTGAAGTCTAACTGGTAAAATGTGGACATAGCCTATAAGTAAGGTTTTAAGATAAAAGGAAAACTAGTTTGTGAAAGGTACCCCTGCAATGTAACAGGGTTACAAAGACCAAAAAATGAAGCAGTTTTTCCTCTCAGGGAGCTTACATTGAACTGGACCAAAGAATAAAATAAATAATAACAACTTCTACCCACCACCACCACCACCACTACCATCACAACAACAACAATAATAAGATGAACTGGCACTTTATATGGCAAGTTGTTTTGAAAAATACATTTTATCCTCATAGTGACCCTGGGAGATAGATGGTATTATTGAAGTCATTTTATATGGGAGGAAACTGAGGATCATGCAACTAGTAAATATTTGAGCTAGTTTAGTAAATCCAAGGTAATTTGAGAGAGAGGGAACATTACTAACTTGGGGGAGTATCAAGAAAAACTTTTCTATTACAGGTGTCCCTTGACTTGAGCCTTGAAAGAAGAATTCTGATAGTTGGAGTCACTGAGGAAGGAGGGACTTGTAGGTGTGATCTTAGGCTTGTGTATAACTTGTGGGATTACTGGAGAAGGAATGATCATCTTCCTTTTCTGACTTTCCCCTTCCCCAAAATTCAGTGTACATAGTACAGAGTATGATGCTATACTTTTGGGTATCAGGGAGACTAGTGAAGGGGCAATGATGGGGTATGGAATGTCAAGATCAGGAAAAAATTAGGGATCCAATTCAGCTGGAATACTGAAAACATGGGGAAGGAGGAATGATAGGAAATGTCTGGAATGGTCACTGTGGCAGCTGATTTTGCTTTTAACTTTTTTCTTTGATACAAGGGAAAAATTATTGTTAGGAGATGGGGGAGGGAGTATATCTAGAAGTGACTATTTTAAAAAAGACATTAATACAACTTATTAAAAATGGGGTGAAGAACTCTAGAAAGTTAGGCTGAAGCCAGATAGTGTCCAGGCTTTCAGTGGCAGGCTGAGGAGTTCATATTTTATCCTAGAGGCAAAATCCTAGCTAGTTACTAGCTGTAATGCAGTATTGATCTTTTCCAATTCTATCGATCGATTCCTGTTCTGAGGGATAAGTAAGGTTTGAAAAATTATCCTCAGCTCTTACTTGGGTAGTATCATAATCCAGGCTTATCTGCTGGCCTTTCTTGTTCAATTTAGTTGGGACCTGTTAGGGTACTGTCTTTATGATTTCCTTTTAGTATCCTAAAATAATTTCTTCTTCTCATTTAGTGGGTATTTTGTTCATGACTTGGCTTTGGTGATCTCTGTATTGGAATGCTGAAGCTCTACAGGAAATATGAATAAAATAATATATCAGAAGATACTATAATAATAATGTAAACTGAATATTCATTAAGTAGCTTTAGCTTAACAAATGAGTTAAACTTGATGCCCCAGAGAGAAAGCTAAATGCATTGAATTCTCATTCTTCTTTCTCCAAATTATTTTTCAGTTTTAGATATTTGTATTCATCTTGTCTTTCTCCTTCTCTTTTCCCTCCCCCTCTATGCTCTAGTCTTAAAAAATTCAAGTCATCCAATTTTCCTTTTCCAAGATAAATTTGCTTTTATCTTAGACATTCTGTATGTATTTAAATCCATGGGCAAAATAAAAAGGGAATTTATAGTGATCCAAACAGAGAATTAGCAATGTTATTATATAGTAAAAACACTAAATTGAGAGTATTAGAAACTAGATTAAAATCCTGGCTTTGTCCCTTAGGTGACTTGAATTTGTTAAGTCATTTGACCTCTGGGGCTCCAGTTTCCTCTTTTGTAAAATAAGAGGTTTTATTTCTAAAGTTCCTTTCCATTTTAAATCTTTGACTGTACATCTGTGCGGGACAACTAGAAGTTGCAGTGGAAAGAACACTGATCCTGGAATCAGGAGGACCTGAATGCAATTCTGGCCTTTGAGGCTTACTAGCTGTGAGTCCCTGGAAAGTCACTTAACCCTAATGCCTAAACTTCACTCTCCCACAATAGACTTTGTACACCTGCTGTTCATTTCATGGCACAATTTTAGAATTCTCCTAAAACTAATAGGTTCCTTTTTGAAAATGATAAAAATTGACTCTCTTATAGTACTTTTCAATAGATTCATAGTTCTAAAGACCCTTAGGTCAATTTTCAAAGAAATTCCAATAAAAATAGCCTCAACTTTAAACAGGTCATGTTTATATAACCCCAAAACAACTCAGTAGGAAAAAATGTTAAAAACTATTTTTATCATCACAATGGCATAAAAAACAATAATGGGTTTATTGATTAGAATTTTCACTTTTCACTTTCTTGTTTTGGCACTGGTGCTAAATTCCATCTAGAGTTTGAAGGAAGAAATATTATTTAAAATATGAAGGTTGGTTCTATATTAAACTTATATTTGAAAAACAAAAATTTCAGGTAGTTTATTAATCACTAGAGCCTCCTTACCCAGGTAAATGAAGAAACCCTGAGGAAGTTCAATCTAAGTTGGGTCACTTAGGTAGAGTGAGACTGTCATTAATGGCTCAAAGCTATTTCTTTAGGAGTCTTCCCTCTTCCCACAAGCATGGATCAATACCAGTCCCTAGATGTAGCTTCCTTGCTTCTTTCTCCCACTGACTGGTGCTATTACACCTAGATAAGAACCCTGTAAAAACCTATTTAACTTTACTGTGATTCCTTCTAAGGGTTCAGTGAGGTCACCAATTCTCTCAGGGCTTTAGCAGAATGGATTCATTTTTATCATTCTCCTGGATCGATCTTCATATTTTAAAGATGTCCCCTTAATAAAACTGGTTTACTTTTCTGTCTTGTGTGCTCTGTAGGTACTCTGAACCTTTCTAAATCCATATGGGCACAGAACTAGCTACTTCTTTTGTTCAAAATTTGTTTCTCTGATTTTCATAATATATAGAGTTGATTTGTTTCATATTGTTTAAGTTGTTTATATATAGTTTATTAAACTCATAACCTTAAAAATTTATGGAAGTTTGTGGAAAATTTACCGTCCTTAATTAGAGATAGAGGAAATTAGTCCAAAATTCAGAGGAGGAAATAAGTTCAGTTCTCAGTGTTCACCTGTTAAGTTGGCTGATGTTTTAATTGTACATCTGAGGCTTAAGGAAGTTAAAAATGTTCATTGAATTCCAAGTAAATCATTGAATGTTCCTTCACTGAAGGGAACTCATTACCTACTCCTGATGACTCACTTCTAATTGAATCCCATTGCAAAAGCAGTGCCATTCACTGGGAGCATAAGGTAAAATTTGTTATTGGTCTTTGGTTGCAAAACAAATCTAAAGGCTTAAACTAAACCAAGAGAACTATTGAAAACTTGTCAGGAGCTATAAGGACTATGAAGAATGGTCTATTTAGTCTTTAAAAAATAGCTAAGGATCATTGAAAACACTCTCTTCGTGGGTATTGTTATGAAAATGGGATTTTAAATATATGTATTTTAAATGAAATTTTAAAGGGAGATGTTTCAATCTTATATGATGAAAAGGTGGGATATTTGATCATTAAAGCATTCTTTAATTCAGTGATTGGCTGATTAGCTGTTCTAATGTTACCTTCTTTCCTTTGGAGAGAATAACCATACATCTAGTTTGCTTTGAGAAATATTTACTACTTGTTAAATTAATGAAAACTTAATCTAAAATTTAATCAAAGACTATGCTTCCATTAAACTTGAGCTATCATTCTAATCACAAGTCTCTGAGCACGATGGTATTTATTCAATCAGAAAACCATGCTAACAAAATCCAGGTTTATCAGTCACCAACTTAAGTAGGGGAAAGCAATTCTAAAGGTCAGAAGCATTCAATATAATTGGCTACTCTATCTCACGTTAACTTACTTGACTCTTGCAACTCCTAATTCCAAATGAAAAATTACCACTGTCTAGAGTACTGTTCTTTGCACTGACATATTCCTGAAAAGGGCCACAATAGGTTCTGACTGGAAAAAGCACTGTTTAGTCTACCTTGTAATAAACACTAGGTCTACAAGATAAACTATGAGTTCTTCCAACTACATTGCTTTTTTAATGGGCAAATAGATGCTTTACTAGTGACAGAATGTATTGTTTTCCTGATTTCCTTCCACTCACCCCAAAGGAAAGCGATCCATCATTTTTTAAAGGCTATCTTGGGTAAAGTTGCTTTATACTACTTAGTTTTTCTCTTGGGTTTAGAGTAAGTCAAAAATTAGGAGTATCTGACAAGATATTTGACTGCTGGTATCTTTTGCCTAGGATGGTCAATCTCTAGGGAATATTTACTGTTAAGAGACATTTCTAATAGGCAGAACTTCTTTGAAACAACTACTTCCAAAAACCTCTTTCTTTTCATTGACAATAAATTAAAGAATGGCCTACTTCAGACAATAAATTGGCTTCCTGAATTTTCATTAAGTGGGTGACAGAGATAATCTCATTGTACTTGACAGAGTTTCAACAAGCAAAATGAAAACAAATGCTAGATCACTTAACTGTGAACCTAGAAATCTTCATTATGACAAGTGCTGTGTGACCTTAGTCAAGTTGCTTAATTTCTCTGGGCCTTAATTTCCTCAGCTGAAAAATGAGGGGATTGGATTAGATGACCACAATGACCTTTAAGGTTGAACAGTATATAATTCTAAAAGGACAAGGGACAAGAGATTTAGAACAAGATTTAAATGCTCAATAAAGAGAGCCGGAGTAAGCTGAAATTTCTAAGATTTTTTTTTAAGTTTGTTTTTTACCTTTGGGTCATGTATCCCAGAGAGCTCTTCATAGATTTTCTCTCCAACCATGACAGCAGCTAGATTTGCTGTGTATGTGGAAAGGCAAAATAAACAGAAAATAGCCCAGAGATTCATTAAAAACCTTCCAGTCCAGCATTTGGGAGGTTTGATGGCCACAGTTCTGCCAAACAAGATGGCATAGCAGACATTCAAGGCTGAAGAGAAGGAGAAGACTTTACTCCTGTTTCTCCCTTTGGGAGTCATTCCAAAGGGACTTTTCCATTCATATAGCGTGAGGAATATGGCGGTAATGTGGAGGGCCACAAATATCCCCAGCCACATTGTCCAGTGAAGTGGCCACATGAAGGCTCCAATAGGAGCTGCCGTGTCTCGGGTTCTCACTAAGATGCCCAAGCTGGTGGAGAAGAAGGGGCTGGTGAAGTCAATCACCTGGCTGCGAGCAGTGTTTATGCTAAAGGAAGTGACTGCCATGTGGGCTGTCCCACTCAAGAGGTCCCCGACTAGCCCAGTCCAGTGACCATTTTTCCAAGCTCCATACTTCCCATCTCCAACAATGTAGAGATCAAAGTCAAAGTTCAGGTCCTCTGCTAGCTTTTCCAGAAGATCAATGCAGTAGCCATAGCAACACTTCTTATACTTAAGGGGCACTGTATCATTATCACCTTGGAGGCTGTCAAAAAGACCATCCAATATGGAGGAGTTGTTTGTCAGTGGGTCCAGGCAGAGCTGACCAGCGGGACACAGACCATCATCATCTACTTGACGTGTGAAGACAAATGGATGCTCAATCAGGGTGACTACTCTCAGATGTAGCCGGGCAGGATGTTGAAAGTTGTTTCTGTGCCTTTGGGCTTGTTCTGGCCATATCCCATAATCCATGACGATCTTCCCTCCCTGCCAGCTGCCCAGGCGGGTCCACATTGGCTTCCCTACTGGGTCATGCTGTAGATTCCAGATGAAAAAGTTGTTTTCGGAGCTTAGGATGGTGGATTCTTTCACCTTGATGGAACCACTGAGGCCCCTGAAAGTAGTGTTGGCTAGAAACCTGTCAAAGAGGAACAGAGGCAAGAAATCAAGAAGACAGATGAGACATTGGGTTGTAGATGTTAGTTCTACTTTTTAGAAGGGACAATAGCCAATGTTTGCCTACATCCTCAATTTTAGTTTTATTTTAAAAAAGAAAGTCAGTTGTATCAGAAAGGTCTATGGCAATCCTAGCCAAAAGAAGACAATTACTTTGATTGAGAAAATGAACTAACAACTACAGATTCTTACATCATTTTCTATGGATCTGCACTTTATCAATTGATTTTGTTTCTCTCAATCCCCAATGAATTGAAGTGTTAATTACAACTCTTTTAAAAAAATAGTCCCAATTAGCACTCTAGCAGCTTCCCCAGAACTAGAAACTTGGCATATTTTAATTTTAACCCATCACTCTCCTATGCAAGTAGATCATGTATACATGGGTAAATATGAAAAAGATGTCATTTAAGTACACTTAAAGCAAGCTTATAAATGATATAATTTTAAAGCATAAAGAACATTTGTCTATTCTGCCTATCCATTTTGCTGTCTATCTTTCTCATTATCTCTTTCTTCTTCTCTGCTCTTTGCCTGCCTTTCTGTCTTTCTGTTTTTTTTCATTTCCACTGTGGAAAAAGCAGCACTTGGTGAGCCATTAAGACTTTATGGAAATGTTGAAGGTAGCCTAGCTATACCACACCTAAAACTATATTATAAAGCAGTGGTCATCAAAACAATTTGGTACTGGCTAAGAAATAGAAAAATTGATCAGTGGAATAGATTAGGTTCACAGGACAAAATAGTCAATGACTATTGTAATCTAGTGTTTGAAAAACCCAAAGATCCCAGCTCTTGGGATAAGAATTCACTATTTGACAAAAACTGCTGGGATAATTGGAAACTAGTATGGCAGAAAGTAGGCATTGACCCACATATAACATTGTATACCAAGATAAGGCCAAAATGGGTTCATGATGTAGACATAAAAAATATTATAAACAAATTAGAAGAACATAAGATAGTTTACCTCTCAGATCTGTGGAGGAAAAAGGAATTTGTGATCAAAGAAGAATTAGAGATCATTATTGATCACAAAATAGAAAATTTTGATTATATTAAGTTAAAAAGTTTTTGTACAAACAACATTAACGCATACAAGATTAGAAGGGAAGCAACAAACTGGGAAAACATTTTTACATTCAAAAGTTCTGATAAAGGCCTCATTTCTAAAATATATAAAGAATTGACTCAAATTTATAAGAGTTCAAGTCATTCTTCAGTTGATAAATGGTCAAAGGATATGAACAGATAATTTCAGATAAAAAAATTGAAACTATTTGTAGTCATATGAAAAGATGCTCCAAATCACTGTTGATCAGAGAAATGCAATTTAAGACAACTCTGAGATACCACTACATACCTCTCAGATTGGGTATGACAGGAAATGATAATGCTGAATGTTGGAGGGGATGTGGGAAAACTGGGACACTCATACATTGTTGGTGGAGTTGTGAATGGATCCAACCATTCCTGGAGAGCAATTTGGAACTATGCTCAAAAAGTAATCAAACTGTGCATACCCTTTGGTCCAGCAGTGTTTCTACTGGGATTATATCCCAAAGAGATCTTAAAGGAGAAAAAAGGACCTACATATGCAAAAATGTTTGTGGCAGCCCTTTTTATAGTGGTAAGAAACTGGAAACTGAGTGGATGCTCATCAATTAAGAGAATGGTTGAATATATTATGGTGTATGAATGCTATGGAATACTATTATTCTGTAAGAGATGATCAACAGGATGATTTCAGAGTGGCCTGGAGAGACTTACATGAACTGATATTAAGTGAAATGAGCAGAACTAGGAGATCATTGTACATGGCAACAATATACGATGATCAATTCTGATGGACGTGGCTCTCTTCAACAATGAGATGATTCAAACCAGTTCCACATGTTCAATGATGAAGAGAGCCATCTACACCCAGAGAGAAGACTGTGGGAACTGAGTGCGGACCACAACATAGCATTTTCACTCTCTCTGTTGTTATTTGCTTGCATTTTGTTTTCTTTCTCAGTTTTTTTTTCTCCCTTCTTGATCTGATTTTTCTTGTGCAGCAAAATAACTGTATAAATATGTATATATATTGGATTTAACATATATTTTAACATATTTAACATGTATTGGACTATCTGCCATCTAAGGGAGGGAGTGGGGGGAAGGAGGGAATAATTTGGAACGGAAAGCTTTGTTTTTTGTTTTTTTTTAATAGCCTTTTATTTACAGGATTTATACATGGGTAACTTTACAGCATTAACAATTGCCAAACCTCTTGTTCCAATTTTTCACCTCTTACCCCCCCCCTCCCCAGATGGCAGGATGACCAAGTAGATGTTAAATATATTAAAATATAACTTAGATACACAATAAGTATACATGACCAAAACATTATTTTGCTGTACAAAAAGAATCAGACTCTGAATTATTGTACAATTAGCTTGTGAAGGAAATCAAAAATGCATGTGTGCATAAATATAGGGATTGAATTTAATGTAATGGTTTTTAGTCATCTCCCAGAGTTATTTTTCTGGGCATAGCTAGCTCAGTTCATTACTGCTCCATTAGAAATGATTTGGTTGATCTCATTGCTGAGGATGGCCTGATCCATCAGAACTGGTCATCATCTAGTATTGTTGTGAAGTATATAATGATCTCCTGGTCCTGCTCATTTCACTCAGCATCAGTTCGTGTAAGTCTCTCCAGGCCTTTCTGAAATCATCCTGTTGGTCATTTCTTACAGAACAGTAATATTCCATAATTTTCATATACCACAATTTATTCAGCCATTCTCCAACTGATGGACATCCATTCAGTTTCCAGTTTCTAGCCACTACAAAAAGGGCTGCCACAAACATTCGTGCACATACAGGTCCCTTTCCCTTCTTTATAATCTCTTTGGGATATAATCCCAGTAGTAACACTGCTGAATCAAAGGGTATGCACAGTTTGATAACTTTTTGAGCATAGTTCCAAACTACTCTGGAACGGAAAGCTTTGTAAGGATCAGTGTTGAAAAATTACCCATGGGTATGTTTTGTAAATAAAGTCAATCAGAGAGACACATTGGATGATTTCCAAAGATGATAAAATAAACTCATTTTTCTCAGAAGGGCCTCAGATCTTATGTTCTCTCAATGATTCTTTAGGAATGATATTTTGGTTTTATGTTATAGGAGGGGCATCTGTTCAGAAAACAAATGAAAATAATGTCATATTGAATATTTCATGCTTCAAACCAGCCAACTAACATTATTCCTTATATGCCTCCTAATACCAGAGAAACAAGAATGTGCTTATTATTAGTCATGACCTTTATCTTTCCTAAATTGGTATAAATAAACACAGAAATGAAGCCTTTGCAATAGTTAAGCATAGCTAGACTTTAACAATTAAGGCTCTGGACTCTCCTGTACCTTCAGTCACAAAAAAGAAACTATCATGATGATAGTTCCTTGACTTTAGTATTCTTATCTCTTCAATAGTTCAATTCCAAAGGCATTTAATAATCACCTAGTTTATGCTAGCTAAAGACTCAGTACCTGTCCTCAAGGAGTTTACATTCTATTGGTTAGATACAATATCTACATGGATACATATAAATAAATGAATATATACATATATATGCATTCAAAGAACAAGAGAACATTAACAATTGTTGAAAATAAGAAAGGAAGGACTGAATAGAAGCTCAGGGTTCTAAGAAGCAAAGGAGGTAGCATGTTCCAAGGGTCCAGAAATGGATGACAGAATGCCATATAAAAGGACGAGCAAGTTGACCAATTTGACTGGAATGATAAATGTATGAAGAGAAATAATACAAAATTAATCTGGATGAAGCTATATTGTAAAGGGATCTAAATTCCAAATAAAAGAGCTTGCAATTCCTGCAAGCAAGTCAATTCAACTCAATAGCTTTTAATTAGGTGTTTTTTAGAATTTGGTATTGGGCTAAAGCTTGGAAATACAAATATAAAAATGAAATAGTCCCTGCCCTGCAAGTAGCTTATATTCTATTAGGAGTATTAGGAAGCAACTGAAGCTTTTTGAGCATAAGGGTGACATGAGAGAAAGATTTATGTGGGATACAGATTGTGGACTGACACTAGTGGCAGGAAACCTATTATTCAGAATGTTTCTGGTTGAGGTAAATGAGAACTATGAGAGACAATACAATGACAAAAGGCAAATTTTAATGTCAAAAATGTGTTGATTAGATATTGTGGGACCTGGATTAAAATCCTAGATATGTTCTTTATTATTGGTGTTAACTTGGCCAAGTCATTTCATTTCTCTTTATCTCAATTTCCTATTCTTTGATATAGAATGGTTAGAGTTGATTTCTTAGGTTCCTTCTAGCTCAAAATCGCTTAGCCTTTCAAGGGAACCAGTGGGATATATTGGGTATATAGTAAGAACTTATTTTGGTTTAACAGATATTTATTAAATGAAAGCATGGAATATTCCCCAACTTCCTAGATATGTACTACGGAGAATACTGGCCTTGGATCAGGAATATGATGGTAAATGTTTAAGAAGTGAATCTTTGAAAAATAAAATGAAATAGCACACTTTTAAGTTTGATCGTCTTGTTAATATTTTCTCCATCACTTTCTTAAGTCTAGATAATCAACCAAACAATAATTCAAAAGACCTGATTTGTAGCATTTGATAATTTTCAAGATAAAAATGCATTCACTGAAAATGTAGCAGTTGAAGTCAGTTCAGCCTTTCTCTATGGCATATCCCTGATATGAAGTCAGGAAGATTTGAATTAAAATCTTGACTCTAATACTTACTAATTATGTAATTTTGAGCAAGTTGCTTAACTTCTCTGTGTCAGTTTTCTATAAAATGGGGATTAAAAATAGCATTTACTTCTGAGGGTTGTTATGAGATGATAATGTGAATGAATTTACAAACTTTAAAACAATATTTATTTATTAGTTTATAATGATATTGTTAATTATTATTATATGTAATATTAATTATATTATATAATTGTTATATATTGATATTTATTATTATATATATAAATTCAAGATTCTAACAAGGCTGATCTATCTCTTAGTCATCATTGGCTGATTCATAAGTCATAGATTCAAACAATTAGTAAACAACTTTGCTATCAAGGAAAAAAAATAGAAATATACAATAAGTGTGAAGAAAGTGCTAATCTTTATTAATGAGGAAGCAGTAAATTCCATTTTAAAGACTAGGAGCAAAGAAGAACAAGGCTCCTACCTCACTAATACTCCAACTGTTTATTTGAGGAGATTGTATGTGATGGTAATTTGTCATGTTAGTACTCCCCTGTGGTCATAGATTAGTTAATTTGAATGTTAATTTGTTATAAATAATGAAGTCTTGGGCATCTAAAATTTCACAATAGTTTTCTGCTTCTTTAGAGAACTAGGGAATGAAATAATTAAAATGTACCGATTAATCAATTGATAATTAGCCAGGCTCTTTTGGAGAGGGAAGACTTCAGCTGTGTTTTTGATGAGTAGGTTGTTTTTACAGCTACTTTCTGAAATTCACTTTCTGCAGCACACTGAAGAATAAAATTGTTAGTGCAGGTAAGTATTATATCATTTAGATCATTTTAGTGTTCAGAGAAGTAGACTAAATATCACAAGCTCATTGGATGCTCTTCTTTACTCTTTGATTTTGTATACCTTTAGTCATTTCATATAGAAGAGGCCCTAAAAACTTGTGGAAGAGACTTTGCTGTTTTATTCTAGTTGCAATGGTTAGAGGGCTGGACATGGAATAAGGAAGGTCCAAATTAAAATTTTGCCTCAGACATTTACTTAGCTGTGTGACTCTGGGAAAGTCTTTTTAATATCACTCAACCTCAATTTTCTCATGTATAAAATGGGATAATAATAGCATCTATCTCGTATAGTTCTGAAATATGTATTTTACAAAACTCAAAGCACCATATACATATACATATTATTATCATCCTATTACACTAAGTACAGGAGATACACATATAAAAAGAATACGTTCTTACTTTCAAAGATCTTGTATTCTAACACAGAAAAGTGTATAGAAAATATATGTATGTATGCATAATACATATATATACATGCATGCATTTATATATCTATTGTAAAATAAATTCAGCAAAGTTGGATGTGTGGCAGCTTGGGAGGGAAAATACTAAGAGTTGGGGAGACCACGAAAGGCTTCATGTGATACTTGAGCTACAGCTTGAAGGGAGACAGATTCTGTAAGGCAAAGGTAAGGAAAGAGCCAGGCTGGGGTCTTAGCCAGTGTAAAGAAACAGAAATGGGAGAGATAGGAGGTCATATGTGAGGAGAGAGAAAGGCTATTTTGACTGCATTACGATGAGTAGGAGGAAGAGTAATGCCCAACAAAATAGGACAGATTTTAGTGAATTTTAGAAAGTAGTTATAAAAACAATTGTCAGATTGTGAAGGACTTTAAAAGCTAAACAGAGGGTTTTATATTTTATTCTTAATTGTTTCTGGAGTTTATTGAAATGGGTAGTGATATGGTCAGATATGTGTTTAAAAAAAGTCTCTGGCAACGAATTGAATTTGGAAAACGAGTTAAGAGATTGTTGGAATAATTTGTATTAGAAGGAATAAAGGCCTGAATTTAAAGTCTGTGATCCTCTAAGGAGAAAAAGGTGTCAGATGTAAAAGATGTTGTAAAGATACAAATGGCAAGATTTAACAACTGATTAGATAGCCAGTTAAGGTAGAATGTGGTGTTGAACATAATGCTGAGGGTAGGAGAGCTGGAAGAGTGGAAGGATGATGGTACCTTTGACAGAAATAGGGAAGTTTGAAAGAATAGTTAATTTGGAGAGAAAAGATAATGACTTCTTTTTTTGGACATGTTTGGCTTAAGGTGTTTGGGGATATCTATTTTGAAATGCACAACAGGCAATTAGTCATGTGGAACTCAAACTCAGAGGAGAGAACAGGGCAGGATATAGAAATCAGTGAGTCATATGCATAGAGATGATAAACCTACTGAGGTTAATGAGATCACCAAAGAAAATGTAGAGTGAGAAGAGAAGAGGGACCAGAACAGAACACTGGGGAGCACCCACAGTGAAGGGTCATGGTATGGATGAGAAGGCAGCCAAGGAGATTAAGAAGCAAAAGTTATATATGAGATAGAAGAACTAGGAGAGAGTTTTGTTCCTAAAACCTAGACAGACAGCAGATAATGTCCAGGAGGAAAGGGTGATAAATCAAATACAGCAGATTTGTGAAGAGGATGAAGATAAAGTCCTTTCAGTTTGATAATTAAGAGATCAAAGGCAACTTTGGAGAGAGCAGTTTCAGTTAGCATTAAATTGGAAACGAGATTTCAAAGAACTGAGAAGTGAGTGAGAGAAAGGGAAATTATAGCAACAAGTATAGGCATTTTTCTGAAACAGGCAATTTTTCTGGAAATTTGGTTAACAAAGAGAGAGGATATAGAATAATGGTATGAGAGGATGGTAAATTCTAGTGAAAGTTTTTTTTTTAAATGGTGGAGGATATTTCTTTCTTTCTTGAGGCAGTTCAGATTAAGTGACTTGCCCAGGGTCATACAGCTAGGAAGTGTTAAGTGTCTGAGATCAGATTTGAACTCAGGTCCTTCTGACCCCGAAGTCAGGTGCTTTACCCACTGTGCTACCTAGTTGCCCCAATTTCAACGTATTTGAAAGCAGTAGGGAAGGAATTGTTAGATAGGGAGAAAGTGAAGATAAAAGAAAAGGATTAATTTGGGTTGCAATCTCTTAGAGAAGACAAGAGGGGATAAGATCAAGGGCACTTGTAAGGGGTTAGGCCTTGGCAAGCAGAAAGGCCACATCATTATAGAACCTAAGTGGAAAGGGAAGAGAATGGAAGATGTGAAAAATGTTTTGAGTCAATAGATTGAGAGAAAAGGGAGCTCACATTGACAGAGACAGAGAGAGAGAAAAAGAGAGAGGAGAGAAAGAGAGAGAGAGGGAGAGAAGGAGGGAGGGAAAGAGGGAGGAGAGAGAGAGAGAGAGAGAGGAGAGAGAGAATGACAAGGGATTTAATGTGAGAGGAGGGAATCAGGGTTCAGTAAGGTATAGTATATGGAAGGAATTTGAGAGAAAGTAGTCTAGAATAAACCAAGTATGTTTACTCTGGAAAGAGAATTCCAGAGGGCAGAGAAGAAAGGATGAACAGAGCTGAAGTGGGAGGGACATGGGTGAAGTAGGGTTGAGGAGTATGGGAAGAGAAATTTTCAAAGTGGAGGTTGGAAATAAATTGTTCCTTTATCATCTGTGATTGAGTGAAATGGAATAGGGAGAGAAACAGGTTTTGGGAATTTGTTAACCATAGGAATACAATTATTATATTTGTAAAGATTTGAAGACCAATAGGGGCCAGGTGTTTGGGCCTTGATTATTCCAACTTGCTTTTCCCAAATGCCTAGGGATGGAGAACCCATTCCACATTTTAAAAAGAAAATGATATTCAAGATGTCAACAATGGAAGGACAATCATAACTGTAGTTGACATAATTATCATCATCATTCATAATATTCAGAAAACGAAATACTTTCAAATTTTTATAGAAGTGGGGACCTACTCCCTTCATCTCTTTGCACTTACCACAGAGAATACATAGCAAATAATGATGTCCTGAGGAGCTAATTTAGGTTAGAGTCTTTGTGAGAAGAGTTCTGTGGTATTATCTCATTTTTATCTCAATTGTGGAGATAAAACAAAACTGTTTCCTTGTGACTTTCCATTATATTCAGGCTTAGTATGCATTCTTATAAAAATGAGATGCGACTGCTTTAATGCCTGTCATACTGAGCTGAAAATAAAAATGACTCAACATTTTTCATAAAATTAAGAGTCAACAAAGACAAATGGGATAAACAAAGGGGTAAATTTTTACATAAAACCTTAGCATTTAAATTATAATCAAATGAATGAATAAACAAGTACAAAAGGTATTTACTTTTCCCTTTTTCAAGTCCATCTGAAGTACTCTTGCCTATGATTGATCTGTATTTCTACATCTACATCTACATAGCATCTATATCTATATCTTTAACATTTATGCCACTTGAGGTTAATGTATGTATATAGTTCTGGTTCTCCTGATTTTGCTTTGTAATATTTCATGTAGGTCTTTCCATAATTACATATATTCACACTTACTTTTTACATCACTATATTTTATTATTGAGAGGACCATAGATTTAGACTTAGAAGAGACCTTAGAGGCCATATAATTGGACATTCTTCTTTATAGAAAAGGAAACAGATTCAGAATCTGAAGTGACTTGTTCAGGGTCAGAGCTGGAGTTTAAACTAAAATCCTTTGATAACAAATTCAGTTCACTTTCTGTATATGATACTGCCTGGAGGAGAGGCTGAGACTGATGACTTTGAACAGCTCTGTCTCACTTAAATCCAATTCATGTACAAATCAAGACATCACTGTGGTGATGTCATTGATCCTCTTGGAGAACAAAGGACGAACAATAACTGTCTCTCATATTAACAGGCCATTTTATTTTCGGTTTGTTTTCAATCCTTAGATACATAGATCATTTCTAGGTTTTGTCATTTTAAGTAAAATATCTCCCTGTATCTTCTATAGAAAGATTATTTTTCAGTGTTCATTTTAGGATAAGGCTCTAGCAGTAAACCTTACTGGATCAAAGATGACCTTTGTGACTCATTAGAGATAGATTTTTCTCCAACATGTTCTATTGTGCAGTCCCCCCAACATAAATGAGTTGTTTTCTTTTTTTGCCACTGTAGTGGGAAAATTAGCACCTGGAAATTGTCTCCTTTTGCATATTTCTCTTTAATTTTGAACAACTTTTCATTTAGTCATTAGCAGTTAATAATAATAATAGCTAACATTTATACAGTGTTTCTTATGTGCCAGGTATTGTGCACTTTACAAATATTATCTTATTTGATCCTTTCAACAACCCTGGGAGGTAGGTTTTATTTTATGCTCATTTAATAGTTAAAGAAACCAAGGGAAGTAAGTTAAATGACTTGTGCAAAGTTATACGGCTAAAAAGAGCCTGAAGCTGGATTTGAACTTAGGTCATCCTAACTAACAATTATAAAACCTAAGATTTCGTTCTCTGAAAGTTTTTTTTCCAGGTCCTTTGATCATTGTGTAGAATTGTTAACTATTGGAAAGTACTTGCCTATCATTTCAAGTCCTTTATACTTTCTGGATGTCTGAGACATATAAATATATATATATGTATATATCCAAAAAATCTCTATTTATATCTGACATATGTATCGATATATGTTAATATAAGATAGATTTATTGAAATTATTTTCTCAACCATTTTTTCCTATAATTCAGAAATATTCCATTTTATTCTGTAAAATCATTTTGTCTTTTTATTATCAAGCATCATTTTTGTTTCCAATACTTTCATTTTAACATTAAAGTTCCCCTTTTCTCCATAGATTAGGCAAATGCTATTCATTTTTTTACATTTGTTTTATGATTTTAAAAAGGCATATTTTAGTTATGCTTGAAAAGATCTGTGATTTCAATGGTCACCTCCCAAAAAAACTCCCTCTAGCAATGAAAATTGACACTTGCTCTGCATTTTATAGTCTTAAGAGAGTGGCATGTTATACTGAGAAGTTAAGTTTGTTTCCCAAGTTGAGCTGATACTTGTCAGAGATTAGATTTGATCCTTTGTCTTCTAGTTTCTAGCTCAATTCTTTTATGTTGTGGCTGAGTCAAAAAAAAACAAAAAACAACTTAGAGATTCTTGTGATGTATGATTTGGAATATGGATGATAACCCACCCTCTCTCACAATGTAGCTATCTGATGTTTTCCCAGCATCTTTTAAAGCACTGGTTTATTAAAGGCTAACTGTTATAGAAGTGGTATTCTATCCTGAAATAATTTTTGTTCTATTGATCTATTTCTCTATGCTTTGTTCAACATCAGAATAATTTTTGCTTTACAATATATTTTGAAACCTGGCTCCCCTGCTTTAGTTTTATATTTCTTAATTTCCTTGACTACCTACTTTCCCATATGATTTTATTATGTCTCTCTCTAATTCTATAGATTTGGCTATTCATAATTTGTTCAAAGGTGTGGTAAACATGTATTATTTGGAAAGTTGGCATCATTTTGCTATATTTACTTGACTCAGGCTGTCATTTCATTTGTTCAATCATTTCCTGATTTTAAGTCCTCTTTACACATTTCTTGCATGTTTTGATTAATACCAATATATAATATCAAGTTATTTGATACATTTTGGTTTAATTTAAAGTACTATTACATTTTCTATCAGTTTTCTGTTGGTGGTAGCTGAACTCCAGATAATTTAAGTAGGTATTTTTTAGAGATCACAGAGTATTAACATTTTATTTACACATTAATACTTCATTATTTATTTTCTACTTGTTTGCTTTCTGTGACTATGCCAATCTTGACTCATGGGAGTAGAGTGTGTCAAATCTACCATTCCTTAAGAACACTTTGAACTCCTATTTTTATAGCTTTTCATTTAATTTGGGTGATATATGCTTATATATTTCTAATACTGTTTCATTTTTTAATTTATACACCCAGTGTGTGGTACAGTGCTTGATCATAATAGGCATTTAATAAATACTTAATTGTATTTTTGTAAACCAACACTTCTGCCTTTATTTCTAATCTTGACTATTTACCTCACAGTTCAACCCCATACTATCACCTATTCTTGAATCTTTTGCCTCCTTGTCTTATTACTAGTCATGCTTTGATAAACTCAAACCCTAAATTAGTCTAAACATAGAGTTTCTTCTTTCCTATAGATGTCCTGGAGTTAGCCTGTTCTGGCTTTTGATAACTGTTAAATTTTCATTGTGGGTAATTATAAATTGGAAAGTTACTAACTGACAAATAAGGCTTTGATTTACTGTTTTGTTGATGGAACAGACTTAAGAAAGTAATAGAAAAAATATTAATAATGACAATTAAACTTAAAAGTATGCCCTGTTGAAGAACTGCTTTTAAACATTTGCCAGCAAAACTTTGATCACTCCTATTCAAATGTTATTGAACAAAGTTGGCTTTATTCCTTATATATATTATCTAATCTCAAATGGACTCCCCATAGTGCAGGGTTATCTTTTGATTTTTTAATTGATATTCATTCCAGCTCATTAGATGAGTTATTCTAAACTTTATTCTGACTTCAAGACTCTTGCTGTACCTTCTGATCCTGCTCTTCCCTCATAACTTCACTGAAAATATTGAGATGTTGTCCATTACCTTTATCTCACAGGCCTTGCGCATCATTCCCCTACTTTCTTCTTTACTCCAGTCTCTGATAAAGGAGTGGTCCTCCTTGCCAATGCTAAAATTATTTCCTATTATCATTTTCACTCTATGTTCAAAATCTCACTCTCTACTTCTTCTTTCTTATTGTTTACCAAGGTTGCACTAGCTTTAAAAATCCTTGCTAGATTCCATTTTCTCTGATAGTTATCCTTCTATATATCTTCTCCCCTGTTCAACTAAACTCTTTCCCCCTCAATAGTATTTTATTTTTCCAAGATTTTGTCAAGATAGTTTTCAACATTCATTTTTGTAAGATTTTGTCTTCCAAAATTTTCTTCCTCCTTCCTTTACCCCTCTCCTCCCCAAGACAGCAAATAATCTTATATAAGTTAAACATATGCAATCCTTTAAAATAATTCCATATTTGTCATATTATGCAAGAAAAATCAGACCAAAAAAGAAAAAAAAACACAAGAAGGTAGACAAAAAATGATGAAAATACTATGCTTGGATCCACATTCAGTCTCCATATTTCTCTCTCTTGATGGGGAATAGCATTTTCCATCTCAAGTCTTATTGGAATTGCCTTGAATCACTGCATTGCTGAGAAGAACTAGGTCTATCAAATCAACTAAACTTTTAATTGGCAAATATAATGCTTTTTTTTTTTCTATTCTCACACTTCATGACCTCTCAACAACTTTTGCTGCTCTTAATCACCTTCTTTGGTTACTCTAATCTCGTCTCTGAGTTTTTGTGACACTGCTTTCTCTTGATTCTATTCTGTCTGTCTGGCTATACCTCAGTCTCCTTTGATACATCTGCATTTATGTTACACCCACTAAATGTAGATAAAATATTCCATGGTGCTGTTTTGAGCTTTTTTCTCCTTTCTCTCTGCAATATTTCATTTGGTGATCTCTTTAGCTCCCAAGCCTTATTTGCTTTTTTTTTTTTTTTTAACTTGGAACTTCCTTCAGAATCTGGGGCATCCCTGGGACATCCAACCACTCTTAATGCCTTCTTACCCTGGAATATCCTTCCACCAGATTTGGCCCTCTCTTCCCAAGGGTGAATCCCCTTTGTGGTCTCCTTTCTGTGGACTGCACAACCTTCATTCCCCTCCTGAATTTTCTCCTGACCACCTGTCTTAATTCCCATTTGTATGTTATGTTCTGCCATTAGAACATAAACTCTGACTTCTGAGTCACTTTATTTTTGCTTGTATTTACATTCCCAGAGCTTAGCATAGTGCCTGGCACATAGAAAGTGCTTAGTAAATCCTTGTCTCCTAGTATACAAGAAAGTCTAGCATATAAGTACAAGATAAATTGTTGATTGACTGGTTGATAACTTCAATACTCTGACCTTTGGTTTTCATTCTACCCTCTAGATTTATGCAGAAAAAATTTAACCATTTTTTCAAATTACAATCCTTAATATTTTTAAAGGCAGCTATATTATCCATTTCAATGTTTCATTTTTCTCTTCTCCAAACTAAATATTGCTTGTTTCTTTAGAGGTTTTCCACAGGACAGTGGTTTGTGAGACCCCTCCATCCTCACTTACTATACTGGACATTTTCTGGATACAATACAATCAACAAAACTCTTCACAAATGTGGCACCCAGAACTGACTAGTTGTGGCTTGACCAGTATGTGTTTCATAATTTCTCTAAAGTTCACTCAACAGTCTTTTTATTACATACTGCTGTTCTTCATATGCCATGCTTTCTGCTAGACTGGTTAGCCTCTGTAACATGATTCCTGAAAAAAATTTGTGAAAATAGCTTCCTCATTTCACTGTGATGATTAATGATTTTTTTCTGCCAAATGTCCCTGACAACACTGGCCAACAGTCTGCCTAGGCATCAGTCCTCAAAAAATCTTGTAGAATTCAACTTTGGGGTTTTTAATCAGTACCTTTAGAAATATTTCCCACTTCTACAAATGAATCCAGATTCTCCCTTGTTGAACTTTGATTTCTGCTGATATCAAATGTTTTAACAATGTCTAATACCCTGACATTAGCCAATAGCCTCCCCCCATCTTTGTACCCCTTCTTGCCCTTGAGACAGGTTGTTAATGAACTTTTTTGGTATTTCACACTTCCTTTATATCATTGCTATTTGTCCTTTTGATTTTTTAAAGCCATTATGGGTTTCTTTTGAGTGTGTGTGCTCCTTTAAACGTCTCTAAGTAGTGCCCTTATTTATTTCTGGCCTCTTTTCTCCCTTATCATTTATCATCATGGACATAATGAATTTATCATCATGAACTTCTCTGTTCTGACTTCCTCATGTGTCATAGCCACTGATATATTCATTATTTATTAATCATTTCTCTCAATCGGAGTGCTTACATTACTTTTTAAAGTTTTACTTTTTGTCCCACTATGTGCTGTGTATCTTGAAAAGAGGCTTTAGTTTTTCCAACCTTGATCATCATCATATACTTTTAACTTCTTCATGTTCTAATAGGAATTTCCCCAAGTTCCATAAAACTGAGCCAAGTTTTCCAGCCCTTGAGAAATTAATTTCAGCTATTATCACTGTATGATCTGAAAAGACAGTAAATTTCATTTTTAATTGCCATAACCTCTATTCTTCCTTGAATACAAATCCTATCAATTTGGCTGACCCATTTTATATTTTGTAAGTATATTCTGAACAATCGGTATGACTTAAAATAAGTGACCTTCATTTTTATATCCTTAGAAATCAAGTCTACCACTAGATTGTAAACTCCTAAAGGTCAGGGGCCAAGTCTTAGCTGAATTTTGTGTCTTCGGTCATACATAACATAATGTTTTTCTCATATTAGGCATTAGGTGAATGTTTGCTTGATTAACTTCTATTATATATATTTGGTTTTATAAATTGCTTTTCTGTTATATCTAGCCCTATTATATTTGCCCAAGACATAGCCAAAATCTTCCTTTAGAACTATTCTTCCTATCAAAGGCTACAAATGTGCCAAAGCCCTAAGTAACTTCCATTTTTCACTATTTTGGGACTGTAAACACATCCATAAATTTGATATTTATCCTGTATTATTTCTTATTAATTATCTTACATTTTCAATTCATTATTCCAACATGCATTTATTAAGCCCCTACTGTAAGATTGAGATGAATGCTTTTTTTTTTTTTTACTCCTGTTGTCCACCACTCAGTACAGGGTAAACTCATTGGAGGCTAAAACTTTTATTTTTGTCCTTATTTTCTTAACACTCAGAAGAGTATCTGGAACATCTTAGATATTTCCTTATCAAATGCTAATTTAATTGATTTGAATAAATGACACTACTCCCTTCAATGAACTTTAGAATAATAGCTTACACAACCACAGATAACTCTCATACATAATGTAAATCACAGAAATGTGAAACAGGAGAGGAAGGGTTGCTATCCAAAGATAAGGTGAGACAGTGCTTTATGAAAAAGATGACATTTGACAATCACCATGCAGATTGACTTAGTTTCTTATATTCCCTTCTCACTTTCCTTAGTTGTCTCTCCCCTCTGATTGGAGGGCTGGAGGGTGATTCAATAAGCCCCCCCCTCCCCCCCCAACACAGTGCTTTCTAGAAGGCTTCAAAACTTTTCAGATAATTCTCCATTTTTCTTCTGTAGCTCTGTTTGATTTCCTTGCCCATGCTGGATACCCACTAGTTTCCCATCTCAGCTTTTCAATTTCTATTTGTGCGTTGTCTTCCTCCATTAGATTGTAAGCTTCTCTGAGAGCAGGGACTTTTTTTTTTTTTTTAAGTTTGTATCCCTAGTAGTTAGCAAAGTGCCTGGGACATAGGCATTTAATTGAATTAAGATGAAGTTGATAGGATAAGTGGGAACTCAATAAATGAAAGAGAGGGAAGACAAATCAGGTAGAAAGAACATTGTGAACAAAATAATTGAATTGGAAAGTACTGGGTGTCACACCTGAGGGATAAGAAATATTCTTTTTTGGCTAGGGCATAAAGTATGCAGAAGCAGGTACTTAAAACTGAAAAGGGCTCCTGCCAGGTCATGGAGTCTGAATGCCAAGCAAAGGAAGCACTGAAGACTTGTCAAATGAAGAATAACTTGGCCAGTTCTATACATAAGGAAGATTATTCTGGCAGTAGGAAGAAGAATAAATTGAAAGGTAAGAGAGTGAATACAGAAAACCCTGTCAAGAGGCTTTGACAGTAGTTCAGGCAGATGGTAATCAGGACCTCTATCAAGGGAGTATCTGAGAACAGAGAGGAGATGAAGGATTTGAGAGATGATGAAAAAGTAGAATTGACAAGACAGATTCTATATTTTAAGGATATCCACGTATTCTTATGGTGAATGCACATCCTGTCACAATTCTCTCTTTGTCCTCCCTTCTGTCCCTTTTTTTGAGTGAAGAGTCACAAACCCATTCCAATTCATTGGAACTGCTTTCCTTCTTTGTATAAGCTTAAAAAAAAACCAATTAAAATTGTATTCAGTTTTTGTTCTCTCTATGTCCCATAACAGAATATCTAGTTTTAAATGTTCTTCTGCAGTTTGTATTTCTCTTTTTTGGGAGGAAGGTTGTTTGGATCAGATTCCTTCTCTATGTGAAATTCTTGGTATGGCAACTCCCTCTACTAATGCAGATCAGCAATTCATCTGTAATTTATAATCCTAGAGAGTTGCCTAGGAAACTGAGAAGTAGAGTGGTTTGTCCCTTATGAAGCTAGTGTGCCTCAGAAGCAGTGAGCTTTCTGACGCAAAGCCAAGTACTTTATCTGCTACATCATGCATTCTCAATTTGCATCTGGGTTCCATCTTATTTTCCATTGTACTTCAATCATATGTGTGATTCTTACTTTTGTTTTCATGGTTTCCTTTGAATGTAACTCTTTCTGCCTCTTTCCTATATCACAGTTGCTAAGGATACTCTTTTCTGTATTGCTATTTTGGGGGCTTATATTTCATCTTGAAAAGCCTGATTTCATTTTATTTGCTCTATCCTTTTACTAATTTCTCTGGCTATTTTTGCTACTCACTCCCCATTTTTCATTCTTTCTCTTAGTGGACTATAGATAGGGCCATTTCCTTTGAGATATGTTCTCTGACTCTCTTCCTTAAAGACAGCTGGTTAATTTTTTTCCTATGAATTTTCTGCTACTCAGGTTTACTTTTTATTCCTTTGTTTTCCTTGACTACTTAACCCATCTTGTTTATTTTTTTCTTCTCTGTTTTCAAAACCCTTTCTCTTCCTTCCCTTTCTCTTATAGCATCTCTATAATTAAGGGAGGTTTTAAAAAAATTAATCAGCAAAATTGTTTCATATCTTCTTTCATTCAGGGCCTTTGAATTAAATGAATTAAATTCAACATTTATTATTTACTCTGTCTAATATACTGTACTAGGGACTGAGGTTACAAAATCATGTAAAAAGTAGTCCCCGTTTTCAAAGAATTTTCCTTTTACTAAGGGATTGTATCATGTATACAGGTAAATAATCCAAAAGCAACTACAGAGATTAAGAAAGGTTTCATGTAGTAGGAGTGGGATGGTACCTGAACAGTACTTTGAAGAAAGCTAAGGATTTTGTTACTCAAGAGTGAAGAAGGAGGCACACCTAAAGTCAGGAAGACTCGAGTTTAATGTGGCCTCAGACACTTCATAGCTATGTGACTGAGCAAGTCATTTAATTTCTGCCTACTTCAGTTTCCTCATGTGTCAAATGGAAATAATCATAGATTAGCATTTAAGTCTCAGGGTTGTTGTGAGGATCAAATAAGATAATGCTTGTGTAGGACTTTGCAAACTTTAAAGTCTTTTACATGTATTATGATTAATATAAGGGATTCATTATAGGAGCAAGGGGATAAGCTATACTGGAATTTAGGTAAGGATTTTTTTTTTTCAGTGATTATAGTAAGCATTGAACTTTGAATTAGAAATCATAATAATTTTTAAAAACCAGCACTTTTCCCAGAAGGCATTTTAATTTTGCTAATATTCTAGGCATCTGCTTAACAATGTCCCAAAACTCAATTTCAGGTTATAAACTACTGAATTGTTTTTCATATTTAAACTCTTGGTCTTTGGACATAAAATTCTATTATTTTTAATAATAATTAAAACTAACCCTATGCTTCTCTCCAGTATAATTTCTTAGTTTATAGTAGAAATGTCCCTTTTGAAAAAAAAAAAGGATATCATCAACGTGTTAGAAATATGATGCTCAGTAAGTCAAATTAGAGACTGCTGAAATGGTCTAAGAGGTTGTTACATTTGCAATTTACAGATTGCATAAAACATTAAAATTTCAATACCTTATTCCTGTAACAAGGCCAGAAATTAGCTCAGTGGGAAACTGCTCTGATAAGATGATGAGATGATAAGAAATGTAATAACGTTTGGAAATCTCAAGCCTCAAATAGAAGGGACAGTCCCACATATTTGACTCAGTAGTTAAATGAACCTTTAAATATGCATGGAATGA
Organism: Sarcophilus harrisii; assembly: GCF_902635505.1. NCBI lineage: Eukaryota > Metazoa > Chordata > Mammalia > Dasyuromorphia > Dasyuridae > Sarcophilus > Sarcophilus harrisii. The sequence goes on from NC_045426.1 coordinate 93,980,757, forward strand.
TTGTTTTCTAATATATTGTTTGCAATGAATGGAAGGCATTTATTCATATACAGTCCTGATTGCTGTACATATTAAATGTATACAATGTACCAAAAAAAAATTGGGTTAAATGTTGGGCTTACAAAGACAAAAATGAAACAATTCCTCATATATAGATGGAACTATGAAGTAAGTAATTGTTGCAAAGCTTCTTGTTGAAAGACATAAGAAAGAATGAATCTTATATTGGTGAAGTTGGCAAAAAAGGAAAATAATAAACATTAGAATGACTGCAGAAAGGAAGACACATTGGCATATTATTGGTGGAACTATTCATCCAGCAATGCTGGAAAGAAACTTGGAACTTTGCTTTAAAAGTACTACACTGTGTATACTCTTTGACCTAGCAATATCATTACAGAGATAATGTTATTTCATCAATGTGGAAACTCCATCATTATAGAGCCCAATGCCTTAGAAGATAAAAGAAGAGATAAAAAAACAGAAAAAAAGCTTTGTATACAAAAATATTTCTAGCTGTTCTTGTTTTGTGGTGGCAAAAATCTATAAACTACTGATTTATCTTCTTAATGAGCAATGACTAAATAATGGTACATGAATATAATGAAAAACTGTTGTGTGTAAAAAGGAAAAGAACTTTTCTGATTTGCTGGGACCAAAACAGTGGCCTGAAGAACAGTGAAAAGTTCAGCTAGCTACCTTCTGTTGCTCCCCATATGGGGCTAATAAGGGTGAAGATATCACAACTTTTCTATTGTATCTTAGTTGGAGATCTCCTCCTTTACCAACAAAATCTTTCATATTTGACAAAATCTAATTGGTGAAAGGATGAAAAAACTCATAAAATTTCTGCAAGACTTAGGCCATTGAAAACAATACTTTATGAGAAAAAATCTGGAAATACTGTCTGTTTAGTCTGCATTTTTGTCTGTGAAAGATGGCAAGAAGATCCTGGAGTATCATTTCCCTGCCCATATCTTCATTAGCTCTGGCAAACAAGTATCATTAGAAGCAATTGCCAGGACTGCCAGTTGGCCACACTAGGACACTGCAGATAGAATGGATTCACCTTCTGGCTCATGGATATCCCTACTACTGTACATCAGAATTCCTTATTCAGTAGCAGTAGCAGCTAAAGCTGCATCGTCCTTGCCTTGACATTGCTCAGATTTTTCTTAAAGCACTGCTGGATATTGATCATTACTCTCCTCTACTGGAGGAGAACCTTGATTTTTTATTATGGAGTAGAGGTGACCTTGAAGGCTACATTAGTAGGGTATAATCTCATAGCTGGAAAAGTTTCAAGATTGGCCTGGAAATGTATTGTGAATTGCAACTATGGACCTGCCTAGCTTAGTGCAAAGAGACTCATCACTAGAAGAATAGGTACTATATTATGAGTTTTTTGGGCCATAGCAACTTTTAGATATCAAATTCTAAGGCATTGAGCTCTATAATGATAGAGTGTCCACATTGATGAAATAACAGATTCTCAAAATACTGAAAAGAGATGATCATTATAAATGAGCTATAACTATTCTTCTCTTCCCCTACATCCATACATGTAATTTAGAACACCTTCCTTTATGGTTAGTACAACCTCTATAATTCTAATGCCATTTTGACCTAGTTAATCTAAAGAATAGAATATTTCAGGAGAAATACAGTTCCATTTATATGTAATTGCAAGCATTTTTATTAAATCAGGTTAATAAAGTCAATTAGGAGAGGCTCTTAGGATACCCACTTACATGAAGAGATAAGAATAATAAGGATAACTGTTCCCCTTGAAATCTTATTTATATTTAAAATTCTTAGCAGATCTTTTTTATTTCCATGAACAGTGCAAAGGAATGGGTTTGGTTTAATTTTTTAAATTTTGAGTCAAGCAAAAATGACAAATTAGTCGGTTCAAAACAATGAGGTTTTATTAATGCAATTATTTTTCTAGAAGATTTTCAATTTTCATCACTTTTATGAATGTGCCTGCTTAAAGTTTGAGATATATAAGGAAGGGAATTTCAAGTTCAGTCTGACTTGCATTTTAGACTTTAGGGAGAAGATTTCAACGAAATCAGAGAAAAAATGGGGAGGAGCCCATATTCTAGGTCTATAAAGAGGGAATTTGCTTCAGAGGGATGAAAATCTCTAAATTTTATGACTTTATCATGAATTATTATATCTAGTAGGAAAAGAGCATTGTCTGAAAAAGCCAGTAAGACTTCTTTGTAGATAACACATTTATTTATGTTCCGATTTTAAAAGATATGAAGTGAGGGCAGGTAATTGAAGAGTACACAAGATTTGCATGGTCCTTTAAGAATTACTTCACTAAAATAAAATCCTAGAATAACATAAAGGGGAAGAGGGATGCTAAAAAGAAAAAAAAAAAGGTCTTAACAAAAACGATCCTTAGATAGGCAATCATGATAAGAAAATACCTTTTAAAATTTAGTTCCTATATTGACTTAGGTCTTTGGTCTATAAAGACAAAATAATAAATTGGTTCTGGATTTTTAAAAAGTTTTCACATTAAGCACAAGTTCTAGGAGGGTCTACCAAATCCAATCTGAATTAGATAGATGAAATTTTAGGGGGGGGGTTCAAATGAATGAAGTTGTATGATAGTCTCTTTAAAAAAACATGTCATAATGTCAGCATCTTATGAGCTTTGAGAAACATTGACAATATCAGCTTAGATTAAAAAAGGGAATGCCAGACATAATCTGACTTATACCTCAGACTTCAGAAGAATTGGTTTCATTGAATTTAAAGATAGAAAAAGAAGGGACCAATGAATGAAAGAGGCTCAAAAGCAGAAATTGGTTCAAAAGCATTGAGATCCAGTTCTAAATAATTCCATTGAGGAAAGGCTTTAAAGGTAGGCATGGAAAGAGACTGTTATGAATGTAGCTAAGTATGGGGAAATTCAGAACTAAGGCCACCTACTAGCCTTTTTTGGACAACCTATGAAATAGAAAGCAATATAAGTCATCTCTCTATATCATGAAACCTACTTTCTTAGAAGCAGTTGTTACAATGGAAAGAATGATGTATGTGGAATCAGATACAGAAGTTCAAATCCTCCTAACATTTGACATTTACTTAAGCTCTTTAAATTTCAGTTTCTTCATCTATGAAATGGGAATAATTATACTGAGATTGCCTATTTCATAGAGTTTTCTTGAGAAAGTAATTAGTAAATAAAAAACCTATAAAATATAAACAAATTTTGCTTATACAGTAAAGATTGCAGGAATAAAAAATAGAGATCACAAAACATAAGACAATTTTTAGATTATATACAGATATTAATAAAATTGTTAGCACTTTTAATGGGCTGTTCCTTGTCCATTGACTGATGAAACTAGAAAAATACAAAATGCATTACTCAAAATACTGAGCCAAATTCATATTGACATTCTTTCTATAAATGAAACCAGAAAGCATAAACAAGTTGTAGTTAAATGTAAATAACAACCCATAGATTCTCTTGGAGAGGTAAGTGCTCCTTGAAAAGACATGAGAATCAATTACAATACAAATTCAGATTACAGATTTATGTGCAAAACATCATAGGGGAGGATGACAGAAGATTATAAGCAATGTTGTCTCATAAAATAGAAGAAAAAAACTGTTTTAAGAGGAAATAAGCTGCTATGGAGTTTTTCAAGAGATTCAGTTAAGGCAGATCTTGAGAGCATTTTTAAGTGAAACTGAAAGAACCACAAAAATATGCAACATAATGGTAGTTCCTTATACAATGAAATTACATTGCTGGTCTATTTTCTGTATGTATACATATATTTATATTTATATATGTGAGTATACATATATTTATATATCTATACATATTCATACAGTGTATACCATATGTACATAATACATATACTAGATAGGTCCAGCTATATACAACAATCTGGACCAAGAGTTGAATAGGAAGATAGAATTGGTCTGTTTTTTATTTGGAAAACTGAGCAAACTTAAAATTTGGAAAACATTGGGTTTGTTCATATCTGGGAAGTTGTTTGGTGTTCTCATCAGTCATAAGGCAGTTACTCTTCCTGAAAAGTCCATTTCTTTATTTTAAAAAAAGTAACATCGCCAGTGTCTTACACTAAAAGAACAATTTGGTTTGAGTAGTTCCAATTATAATATGAATAATATTCTCAGCTATTAATTCCAATGAAATGAAGGGAATAAGTGTCAGATTTCATCACTTCTGCTTTAGAAATGAAGCATGACAAGTCAAGTTGAGCAGGGTGTAGATTTTATGATTCTATGCCTATTCTACCAAAAAGAAATCGTAGAGAAGGAATGACAAAATCAGAAAGTAAATATTTCCACAAGTCTTTTTTTATTTTAAGTCAGTATTAGCCTCAAATAAGGTATTTATGAGAAATTCTCAGTAGGATGTTTTATTTTATAGATCTGAAACAGTGATTAGGGATTCCACTGGAATGAGGGTTTAGTATGTCTAATAAAAAGATATTGGTGAAGTAAAAAAGATGGAAAAAAAGGAAAGAAATAGACACTTATTAAGCACCCATTATGTGCCAGGCTATACTAAGCAATTTTATAGACATCTCATTTGATCCCACAACAATCCTGTGTGCTATGTTCATTTTACAGTTGAACAGAGGTGGACATAGGTAAAGTGACTTGCCAAGAATCACCCAGCTAGTAAGTGACAGAGGGTGAATTTGGACTTAGGTCTTCTTGAATCCAGATCTAATACTTTATTTGCTGTACCACCTAACTGCCTCTGGAAAGAAAGAAAGAAGTCCCATATATGCCAAAACATCCATAACAGTGCTTTCCATATTAGCAAGTAATTGGAAATGAAAGTTAATGCTCATCTGTTTGATAATAAATAAATATATCTCTTTAACACCAATATTTTCCCCCTGATACTTTAGTCACTTGAATATGAATCCTAGAACACATTTCCAGTAAAATTTAAATTACAAGTGGCCCAGAGGATAATGAAGGCTGAGGAGGGCAATCCACTACCACTGGTTGTTGTAAAGCAGATTGAAGCATATTTCTAGTGATTAATTGCTTTTGAAAGGTGGCATAAAAGACATAACCAAGGGCAAGGAAGAAGAGGGACAATTACATTGTGTGAATGCAAAATAAAATGTAGACAGATTGAGAGCTATATTGAACTTTTAAGATATTAAAGGAAACAGAAGTCTTTAGTAGATTGGGGTAAAACTTTGAGAAGATTTTTAAGAAGGATATGGATGATAAACATTACAGATAGGAAGATATGGAAGACTGGGTTCTAATCTGCAGAGAATACATTCTTACTAATGAGATTATAGGCCCACCTAAGTATGTAAACATGCTTGTAGAATATTTTAATCATATGTACCTGGATTTCAGTATGATACAAATATTGAATGTGTCTCTCAGGATGGCATTTGACAAAATCAAGTATGTCCCTGAGGAAAAATGAAAACGGAATAACAGAACAACAGGTAGATTGGGAATTATTTGAATGAGTTAATAGTGATAGTATATGGCAGCCAAGACAATAAATGGGGCTTTGAATTACATTAAGAGAGTCATAGCTTTTAGGAATAAGGGTTGATAGTCTTCCTGTACTCTGCCCTGGCTATATCACATCTGGTGTATTGTGTTTAGTGTTCTCTCTCTCTCTCTCTCTCTCTCTCTCTCTCTCTCTCTCTCTTCCCCCTTTCAATTCTTTGAGGGGGAGAGGAAGATGAAATATGCTTATGATTTCATCATTATAGCAAAATTCCTGATAAGAAAACTTGAATCCCTTTGATCCAGCAATGTGTCTACTGAGTCTATATCCCAAAAAGATCACAAAAGAAGGACCCACATGTGCAAAAGTTTTTGTAGCATCCCTTTTTATAGTGAAAAGGAATTGGAAATAGAGTGGATGTCCATCAATTGGAGAATGGCTGAATAAGTTATGATATATGAATATGGAGTATTATTGTTCTATAAGAAATGATGAGCAGGCCGATAGAAAGAATACATAAATTGATGCTGCGTGAAATGGGCAAAACCAAGAGAACATTGTACACAATAACAACAAGACCATGTGATAATCAACTGTAACGGACTTGGTTCTTTTTAACAATGTGGTGATTGAAGGCAATTTCAGTAGACTTGGAATGGAAAATGTCAATCTCATTCAGAGAGAGATCTATGAAGACTGAATGTGAATCCAATTATATAGTATTTTCACCTTTTGTTATTTTTTGTTCACTTGGTTTTTTCTTTCTCATAATTTCTTCCCTTTTGAGCTTATTTTTTTGCATAACACAAAAATATTGAAATATGTTTAAAAGAATTGCACGTATTTAATCTATATCAAATTGCTTGCTATCTTGGAGAAGGGAAAGGTAAAGGAGGAAGGAAGAAAAATTTGGAACAAAAGGTGGTACTTAAACGAATGTTGAAAACTATACATGTATTTGGAAAAAATAAAATATTAAAAACACACATACTCATAAAAGATAGTAGTAAAAAGAAGAACACTGGTATCTATAGTACACATCAGCAAGTGCTCTATAATTTAGTTTTAAACAGGTTTGAAACACTGACTGATTGTGACTTGCCCAGAGGCACACCGTATTTCTCTAAGGCAGGATTGTAACTTGTTTCCTTGACTCCAAGGTCAGTTCTCTATGGTTTCTTGCCGCCTCTCTGGGTACTATGTTTAAGAAGGTAATTAGACTGTAGATCCTTGAGAGATGGAACTATTATTTTATATTGTTTGTATTTGTAAACAAGAAACACTTGCTGGTTGATTGTTATTGGCGAGATATCCAGATGAAGATAACTATGATCATAAAGAGCCTTGTATTCATATATTATAACAATCAAGCATTTGAGGGAACTGGGGATGTTTACTCTGAAGAAGAGAAAAGTTAAGGGGTGACATGATAGTTTTCTATCTTCAAATATTTGAAAGATTATCACTTGGAAGAGGGATTAAACTTGTTCTGTTTGGCCACAGAGGGAAAAACTAGGAACGAAAAATGTAAAACTTTAAAAGACAAACTTAGGTTGGATGCAAAAAGAAATTTCTTTTTTATGTAATAGCTTTTTGTTTTCAAAATACACGTAAAGATCGTTTTCAACATTTACCCTTGCAAAATCTTGTATTCCATATTTTTCTCCCTCCCTTCTTCCCCCTCCCCTAGACAGCAAGTAATACAAATAAATTCTTCTAAAGATATTTCTATATTTATCATGCTGCACAAGAAAAATCAAATCAAGAAGGGAAAAAATGAAAGGAAAAAAAACAAGTAAACAACAACAACAAAAGGTGAAAATACTCTGTTGTGATCCACATTCAGTCCCCATAGGCTTCTGTCTGGATGCAGATGGCTCTCTCCACCACAAGTCTATTGGAATTGGCCATTGTTTAAAAGAGCCAAGTCCATCATAGTTGATTATAAAATAATCTTGTTGTTGTGTGTACAGTGTTCTTTTGGTTCTACTCATTTCACTTAGCATCAATTCATGTCTCTTCAGGCTTTTCTGAAACCATCCTGCTGATCATTTCTTATAGAACAATAATATTCCATAACATTCATATACCATAAATTATTCAGCCATTTCTCAACTGACGGATATCCATTCATTTTCCAATTTTTTGCCACTACAAAAAGGACTGCTACAAACATTTTTGCATATGTGAGTCCTTTTGCTTTTTTATGATCTCTTAGGGATACAAACCCTATAGAGACATTATTGTGTCAAAGGATATGCACAGCCTGATAGCCCTTTGGGCATAGTTCCAAATTGCTCCCCAGAAATGGTTGTATCCATTCACAATTCCACCAACAATGAATTAGTGTTCCAGTTTTCCCACATACCCTCCAACATTCATCATTATATTTTCTTGTCATCTTAGTCAGTCTGAGAGGTGTGAAGGGGTTCCTCAGAGTTTTCTTAATTTGCATTTCTCTAATCAATAGTGATTTAGAACATTTTTTCATATCACTAGAAATGGCTTTAATTTCTTCATCTGAAAATTGTTTGTAACCTTTGACCATTTACCAATTGGAGAATGGCTTCTATTCTTATAAATTTTAGTCAATTCTGTATATATTTTAGAAATGAGGCCTCAAAAAGAAATTTCTTATCAGAGCTAAAATAAGCCAGAATGGGCTGCCATGGGAGATAATAGAATTGCTGTCTTGGAGATATTCAAGTTGGAGAGATAAATGTCTTTTCAGATACAGGTTGGATGAAAAGGTTTCTGAAATTTCTTTAAACTATGAAAATTCTGTATTTTTAAGAATGACTAAACCAATAGAATTATTTCCTTCATAGATTAGGAGTTTAGATGGCAATGTATGCAGCAAAAAGTGGGAGAGGTAGAGTTTTGAGTAGACTGAGGATTTTCGCTGAGCTGCCATGATATATGGTAGAATGGAGAGTTGTTGCTATTGGAGGCATATGATCTGAGTTCAAATTCTTGTTTTACAACTTGCTATCTTGGACAAATCATTTAATATTTTCTAACTAAGTTTTCTCAGTGCAAAATGAAGGAGTGAGACTAGATGATCTCTGAGAGCTCTTCTAGCTCAGCATCTATAACTCTTAAGATCTGCTCTACTCAGGCTTAGCATATCTGGAGTATCATGTTTAGTTTTGGGTTCCATATTTTAGGGACAGCATTGTATTGAAAAACTGGAGCCTGTTTTGAGGAAAGTGATCAAGAGAATGAAAGGATGCATGACTATTCTGCAAAGGTTGAAGGAAGTGGGGAAATTTAGTTTAGAAGAGAAAATATAGGACAGATGATTATTTTCATATTTTTGAATGATTTTCATGAGAGGTTAAATTTGTTCTGCTAGAGTCGTGAAAGAAAAACCATGTCCAAAATGTGGATGTTATCAGGAAGTAGTTTTTTCACTCAATAATTAGAAAAATACAAACTATGAAGATTTTCCATAAAATATGCTGCCTCAAGTGGTTGTAAATTCTCTGTGATTCAAATGGAGGTTGAGTGAATGAGTTCCTGGAGAAAATTTAGGCAAGTTTCATGTTCAAGGTAAGAACAAAATAATTGTCACTCTTATCCACAGTATTCAGTGGCTTTCTGTTTCATAATACATAAAGTATAAGTTTTTAATTTTGTAATTCAAGATCAACTGTAATCTGGCTGCAATCAACCTTTCAAACCTTGTTTCATCCTATTCTTCTTCATGTATTCTGTATTCATCTAATTCTACTATGTTAAGGCCTCTTTCTCTATTCTGCCCTCTCATATCTATTCCTTTGTTTTTATGATTCCCATGCCTATTAACAGTTTTTTTTCCTTGAAGATCTTATCTTTCTTCAAAGTTAAGTTTATTCTCTGAAATTTTTGTTGACCCTTACCAGATAAACTATTCATTTTGAACTACAATTTCTTATAGCTCATTGTCTGAATATCTCCTTTTTTTTATTTCAGCTCCCTAATGTTATCTATGTACCTGTTTTTTCCTTAAATTTTTTTGCAGTACTGTGAAGATAGTAAGTATTTAATGTGTGTTTAATTAAATTTAACACATGCTTGGTCCTTTCAAACTTTAAAATTCAATCATTTTCTGTTCAATTCCCACTTCAGTGATAAATTGGAATTAGACCTTGATAATAAGCAATTGTCCAAGGTGCTCTAAGACAAGACAGAATTCAAGAGAACTATATGGAAACAGCAAATATCCAATGATCCTCCTTTTGATTTCCTTTGAATTTGGTGTGTGTATATGTGGTTGGTGGTGGTATTTTCTGCACAATATTCTTGTGCTTTCTAGTCTCATGCTCTGGGGAATAGCTTTATCAAGCATGATGTTTTGTATAGAAGTACACAGCTCTAGAATCTCATACATAGGGGCATCTATTTCTTTTTCAGGAAAAGTTACATCAGCTACAGTAAGCACTTGGCTAGATAGGAAAAGCTTCCTTTAAGTAGACTTCTTTACCTGTTGATGGTGACCATCCTAAGTTCATACCCAGGGTTTCTTTAAAGCAGGGATATCTCTCTCTTCTTCTCTCCCCTTCCTCTTCCTTCCCCACATCTCTCTGTTTCTCTCTCTCTCTCTCTCTCTCCCTCCCTCATTCCCTCCCTCTCCCCACTCTCATATTGACTCTCTGCCTACACATTATTACAGAAAAGTAAAAAAAAAAAGAATGCCCTTGTGTGCTATAGAATCTCTTGTACAATATGTGGGTGAACAAGATATGAGTTCTTTCCCTCCTCTCAAAGAGGTCCTTTGTGAGTTTGTTATGACAAATAGACCAAACCCTTTGTTAGGGAAGCAGCAGTGAGAATCAGCAAAATTATACTACATTAATGGCGTAGTATATACTTAGGTTAGGCCTTGGGAAAAAACTGCATAGGATAGCCTATGCAGCTATATGGCATCTATAGGGAAGCACATACACTTGGGGGCTGCTACAAAATGGACATGTGGAGGAAGCGTCGGATATGTGAGGGGGAAGGAATAAAAAGGGATTTGGAATCTTAGTGAGACAAGGTGAGAAAGGAGATGGAGTATCCAGTCTCACCTGGACCTGGAAGTGAGCACATCAAGAAAACATGTACACTGAGAAAAAATCATGACTTCCTTTTTTCATTGGTATTATGATTCTTGAATTGTATATAGATCTAGAGGGAAGATTGAAGAAATCAAAGGGAGTATTGCTTAATAACCTTCAGAAAAGGGAAGAACATTTTCCTCTGATTATCAATGGACTAGAAAAAATTCCTTCTGAATTTTTTTTTTACTATTTAATAAGGATGTTTGTTAATAAACATCCAATATTTTGTTAGTCTAAGAGCTTTCAGGGGAGCAGAAAAGTTATAGAGAGGCAAAACAATTTCTGATGCTTCCAAGGAAAATCCTAGAAAATATGATTTTTACAGATTAATTTTGAGAGAAGTCCCCAAGATAAACCTAGATGATTATGTTTGGACCCAAAACTGAGTTGATACATAGGTCATTTTAAGCATCTATCTATCTATCTATCTATCTATCCATCTATCTATATTTTAAATGTTTCTGACAAACAGTGGAGGGAGAAAGAGAAAGAAAGGGAGAGGGAGAGAGTTGAAGAGGAAACAGTAAGAGAAACACACACACACAGACAGAAGAAAGATTGTAAAAGATTTCAGATTCTTATTGCCTGCTATATGACTAGTGCTCTAAAATTAAGTTCATAAACAAAGAGGAGAGAAAAGGGAGAGAAAAAATTAAGACAGCTTCTTAGATAAGAGAAAGGAAAGGATAAGGAAATGGGTAAGTAGTGGGGAAAAAATTCCTAATATGATAAAGTATCTCTTAAGCTCTAACAATGTTTCAGGCACTGGGCTAAGAAATGTAATAGATTAAAATATTTTGAAGTTGTCAGAAACAAAAAAACCCATTAAATTCTAGAATCATTCAAGAAACAAAACCAAACTGAATATAAGACAACTCAAATAAAAGGATAAAAATTCCATATAAAAATTGAAGATGTGTCTGGCATCACTAGAAAGATCTAACATTTGCAACAAATAACGGAGCATCAGTAAAATTAGTACAGGACAAATCCATAACAAAAATCTACTACTTGGGAAAAGTAGTAGAAAATTTGAATAAAGTCAGGAATTAGTGGGAAATAAAATGATTATACTGGAAGTTACATTGGTAGAAAGGGCATACTATAAATCTAAGTGAGGGAAAAAAAACTCATTTGGAAAAGGGTTTGAAAACTTTATAAGAAAAGATGAAACTAAAAGACTGAGCTTAGTGAGTTAATTCAAGAGTAGTCAAATATCTGAAAAAATTGAAGAAAAGAGCAATCACCATTATTTTTTAGGGAAGTTCACAAGAAAATTTTCCAGAAGTTGAAAGAGAGAAAGACAGAAAGACAGAGAATATAGATGAGTAGATTAATCAAATTCAAAATTCAATGAACAACATCAGAGAGAAAGATCAGATTTCACTCACCCAGATGCATTGTTGTCAAAACATTTCTAAGTCTTTCTATGAGGAAAAGAAAAACTCAAATGTCTGTCATGGAAATTACTTCAGGAATCAATCTCAAGGTAATTCCTAATCATGTCAGCCTGAGTGGGGACATTTGATATGCAAATTAGCAGTGAATTTCAAGGTGACACTGAGTCTTACAGAAAGGATTGTGCCTGGACCATTGCATCTCTCCTGGGTCATTAGTAACTATGACAACTTTAACCGCAGCATGTACTTCAATTCTACTACATAGGCAGTGGTAGAGGGTAAACAGTGCAATTGATAAGTTTATTCATATTTCTATAACTCAGTTTCTTCTTTTCTAAAATGAGGGAGTTTGACTATAGCATTTAATTTCCAGTCCAGTTCTAAATCTGTGATTTAATCCTATATCCTAAGTAAAGAAGATCTTGGTTTCTTGTGTCTCCTCTCTGCCTCTGAAAAACTCAATTTGTTGAAGAAAGAAAGATATCTATCTTTAGATATACAGAAATACATGTATAGGATGCACACACATAAATACATGTACGCATATAAATATACATTATACACCTATGCATGTATAAATAGATAAATATGTAGTAGGTAAGGGGTGCAGTGCATAGAGTGCTGGGCTGGAGTTGGAGACTTTGTAAGTTCAAGTCTGGTCTCAGATTTACTAACTATGTGACCCTGAACAAGCCATTTAATACTGATTCATTTACTCATCTGTAAAATGTACTGGAGAAAGAAATGGCAAACTACTCTAATGTCTTTGGCAAGTAAATTCCAAATGGGCTCATAAGGAGTCAGAATTGACTGAACAATTACTGAACATGTGTGTGTGTGTGTGTGTGTGTGTCTTATTTTTGTATATTTATACATCCATATTTTAGACTTCTAGGAATTTCAGCCAGAACACAGTCTAGAACCAAGAAATAAATGACATAAGATTCAGAAAAGATAGGAAAATAGATAACACAAAAATGACATACTTTATAACAGAAACATAGAATGACTCCAGTATTTTGTTATGAATTTAAAATTGTGTTTAAGATAGTTTATTGATTTAGTAAGGTAAGTTACCTGGTTTAATCTTTCAGAATCCAGGCATTTCAGAGAACTTGTGCTAAGTATAACCTTTTTAATGCTAGGATTATTTTAAATTAGTTAATAATTTGATATTGAATGCTTTTAACATCAATAGAGTTAAATTTCTTTCAACTACGGACAGTAATTTGTACTAAGCTTATAAAGTCTTAATAAGTTAGTTTCATTCAGGTCCTTAGGGATCTGCATTAATGAAACTCTAACCCTAATGTTTAGACTGTGAGATCTACAAAGGGTGGATAAATAAAAATAAATATTTTCTAATACATCTTTGCCTAAAGTAAGAGACATATCTTAGATATTAGTGATTATTTGGATTTAAAAAACTGTGATTTCATTTAAAACTTGAAAGAAGTAATTCCATCAGCACATTTCATGTATATATATATATATATATATATATATATATATATATATGACTTCTGATGATGTTAACAAATCAGAGTATAATCTGATAAATCTTGCACAGCTCTATCTACACTTCTGTTCTCTTTTGGTCAAAGAAATGGAAGTAGCCTCATGCCACTGGGCAATGATTAAAACTGTGGCTTCTAGCCAGAATTCAACCATTTTCCCAAAACACAGACCTGAACAAAATAAATAATAATGCTGAAATATTTCAAGAAGTCTTGAGTTAGAGCAGTTAGGATTTGATAGCTTTATAGTTAACTTTTCCACTGTTGGCTTACTTGAAATATATTGTTTTTATCATCCTCCTAAGGGACTTTAAGAGCTTTTAAATATGTTTCTTGAAGTTTAGTTAAATGATCCTATCATTCTATACTTTGAAGTCTTTTAAGTCAGGCAGTTCCATAAATGTATAATGTAGCAAATATTATTGTCCAAATTCGTATTACCATGGCTAGTGAACATTATCTTTTGTGATTCCCTGTGTCTCTAAACTAAAATATTTTCCAGAAAGATCTATAGTAATTTAAAAATCCAGGTCACACAGTAACACAAAGTCTTGTAAAACAAAAATAAAAGTCAGACCTTATTCATATTAGCAAGACCTAACAAGTAGCCCTTTTGTGTAGATATTGTCCCTGATATTATACTCATACCCAGTTTTATGTCTCAGTCCATGCCTACCTGATATCATTTTAACTGTTATAATTTTCGATTATAGAGACCCCTGTGCCTCATTCTTCAAGGTTTTGAGGGTGATAAAATTGGTGGGAAGCAGCACAGAGTCTTTGAATGCCAACTACACATTTAACTCATATAAAACCAAAAACAACTGTGCAGCCTTTTTGATGTATGAACATGGTCTCAACCACTAGCTAGGACAGAACTGTGTTTTTCAAGTGCCTGTCTCGCAAGCTAGTGACAGAGTAAGTCAATCCATGTTTGTTTTCCCACCAGAAGACATTTTTCCAATATATGTTATTTTTGCCTTATGTAAGCTGTAAGTAAGCATGGTTTGTAGTCAATAAATCAAGGTTTTATTTATACCTGTATTGTGAAAGATATTAATTTGATTTAAGTTAGATTTTCTGCTTTGAATCCAAGTGTCAGTGTCTGAAATTATGTGAGCTTCCCTTATAAAATGCAAGATGTGTGAAATTCAATCATACTTGTGGAAATTAAAAACATTTTCATCTGTACTTCAATGAAAGAAGATCATTTAACTTGAGAACTAATAGATACTTATTCTTGAAAAGTAAAGTGAAGTAAAAACCAATGGGTGACTGAATTTTTATGCCTTGAGCAAATATTTGTGGTTCTGATTTTTAACATGTACGTATACGCTCCTGTTTGGTTCACTTAAAGTAATAGTCAAACATTCCATGCAATTCCAGGCATAGGAATGTCTTATGTACCCTTAAGTACAGGACTGAGAATAGTGCAGATAAGAGAATCACCCTTCCAGCAAATGTATATTGGGTCCCATATATTGTCCCCTAACATTGAGTAAGGAGAATACATCTTTTTTTTCCTTTATTGAAAATATTTTCTTTTCTTCTTTCCTGGCAGCCATGTAGAATATTGCCAGGTATGGGAATCTTTTCTTTTAAAGTCAGTATGATAGGGTAATGATGGAGTAATAATAGCATAATGATGATAGAATGATGAAAGTCAAGAAAATGTAGGTTTGGATCGATCCCATGACTAACACTAGTTCCTGCAACTGAGAACAAGTGACATCTAGGTTTACTCATCTATGGAAACATTTTTTGGAAAGAACCATTTTTGGGCTTTTTTTGGATCTCTAGCACTTAGCAAAATCCCCAACACATATTAGTTGATGAAGAAATATTTGTTGTCTTGATTTGACTTGTTGTAAGCTTCACATGGGATAAGGAATTTATTATTCACTACCTGTGTGACCTTGAGCAAATTAGCTAATTTCTCTAAGTTTATTCCCAATATGCAAAATGAATGGGCAGGACTGCATGACCTCTTATGTCCCTTCCAGATCTAAAACTATCATCCTACATAAAGCATTTTATCAGTACCTCTACAAATATTGACAATGATTACTTACTTGTATTTTTGTTAACATATTTGTACAACTACCCTGGAGAGTAGAAGAAATGGGGAAGAAGAAAATTGAACCAGTTTCTTATCAAGGGAAGAAGACAGTAAAGAACATTCATTTAAAGACAGTAAAGGACATTCATTTAGTACTGAGAGCCAATTTATATTCTCATTTTTACAGTGAGATGACCAAACCAGTCACTGAGACATATCTAAACCACTGTAGAACAAACAAGAGATGAAACATTAGTGGATTATCAATAGATTTAGTTTTGTAGAACTGGTAAGTCCTATATCTTTCTTAATGTTTAAAGCTCCTCATAGATAGAGGGAGAATTTAGAAAGTAAAAGGTGATGGGATTTGTGTTTGATCACCACAACTATTGCCTTATAAAAGACATGATAAAATGGAGAAATGATTTCCTACCTTGATAAATATTGCCCTGAAGTGAGATTGGTGACTCCCTCATCCATGCAGTTCATGGTACTGGGAATGAGTGCAAGTTCTGGCTGGACCATAGTGGCTGTGGCAATGGCCCTTGCTACCAGTTCCATTGCATCCTGCACATAATGTTCAAAGATAGACTGGGTAGTCTTGCCATGAGCAATGAGGCCCAGAGGCAAACCTTCTGTTCTTAGTTCTTCTACATTTTGGGAATCCCCAAGAACCCAGTGGAGCTCCAAAGGCATCCCTCCAAATTGGGTGGTGATTTCAAAAATCCTCCGGATATTTTCCATGTCACAGCCAAACATCACCATGGTGGGTGTAGTGTCCTTAATGCTCTCAAGCTGGACTTGCAAGAAGCTCAGTAGATCTTGCCTTGAGGAGAGGTTGGCTGTGATATTGATAATGGATCCCAGGTGGAACTTGGCACTCTGCTGGGTGAGGAAGAGGAAATCCGTGATGTTCCAATCTTCCTGGCATAGCAGCAAGCTGAAATTGTACCAGTTGTTCATGGTCAGGATTGAGACAGTGACATCAGCATCAGAACTTAATGAATTTTCTAAACTCAGCTGTAGGTGAAGGGGATTCTGTATTTAAAAATATGAAAAAGAAGAATTAGAAGCTTCAGTGGCTTCCTGCAGCCTACTGAGTCATGTCCAAACTCCCTAACTTGGCATTCAAAGTCCTTCATAATCTGATTCCATCCTCCTGCTCCAGCCTTATTGCCCACTAGCCAATGTGTATTATTAGCCATCTTCCAGATGCATCCTACACTCACCTATCTCCATATTTCTCACCTCAGAAACCCTCCACATCATCTCTGCCTGTTGACAATCATTCATCACATATTTCAAAAGAACTTGCAAGGTATTTGGAATAAAAAGACAAAAATAAAATGTTCTTTGCCCTCAAAGGTATCTTGTTGATTCTTTTAGGACCAGTTCACTGCTATTACCTTCCTCATGAAGCTTTCCCTGATCCCCTCAGCCAGAAGTGATCCCTTTCTCATCTGACCCCTTAACATTTTTTATCTGTATCTCCTCCAGTACCTAAAAGAGTACTGGAGGTAGCATGGTATAGGAGGAAGAGTTTATCTTTATGTATTAGATACCCACCCATTAAAAGATATTATATGTATATTTTCTGAGCAGAATTTATACTCCTTGAGGGCAGGATTTCTTTCACTTTTGTCTTTGTATTTTCTAGTGCCTAGCTTAATGACTGACATGTAGTAGACACTAAATAGTGGCACAGCTAATGTTGATTAATTTGAATTGCTAGATTTGAAAGAGATCTGCCTTTGCCAAAGTAGGTATATGACTATGGGTCAGTCTCTTGGTATTTCTCAGCCTCAGTTTCCTCCTCTGTAATACAGGGATAATAATAGCTGCAATACTTACCTCATTAGGTAGCTGTGGGGATCAAATGAGGTATTATATGTAAAGTCTTTTAAAAAATTTTAAGTGCTTTATAAATGTGAGTTAATATTATTATATATGGTAGGTCTTTAAAAATGCAGAATAAATGAATTATAAAAGAAAACTACAAGGGCAAAAACCTTAATGGTTTTTTTTATTCTTTCTTCTTATCCCCTGCCAAGTTTAAATAGTCCTCATGAGTAGTATTAAATACAACAAAACTCATTCCTTTCTCATATCTTGTTAAGTAAATGGAAATTGTGCATGCACATAGTAAAAGATATCATTCTAACCACTGCTGCAGTTTCAAACAAAAAAAACCCTGTCACATCATGTTGTTTAATTTTAGTGCTCTGTGCTGGGTCATGCACCATGAACTAGGAATTCAGTGAAGAATCCAAAGTATTCCCTCTCCCCATAAGCAGCATTAGCCAAAGGTACCATCATAAAAAGCTTATTTATAAGCAGCCCATTTGCAGTATGTAATTGGCAATTAAATTAAATTCTACTCTTTCCAAGGACAGATTTATAATCAGCCCATGATATAAATCTATAGGGTGGGATAAGAAAGGCAAGCAATTATAGACATTCCACATTGGGGGGTAATCTCTTCCTTCTTAGTGAATGGGGAACCTTTTGCACAAGAGAATTCAATGGGAGTAAACATCTTAAATGGATCAGTGGATTCCTGCTGTACAGATATCATAAAATCAACAAAATGCATGTAGACTCACTTTCTCAACAGGTCTCCCCGAGGGCCTCTGTGTTTGGTATAGTTTGTGGTATTTGCATGCTGAGCAGAATTAATATCAACTGAAAGGGGCTGAACCTAGCTTGGGGAGGTGTTTATATTTACTGAACTACTGTCTCCCTTTTATAAGATTCCTTTCTATCTGTCTGTCTGTCTCTGTCTGTCTCTTTATTCCTCTGTCTCTTTCTAAATCTTCTCTGTGTGTGTCTCTCTGTCTCTCTGTCTCTTTTTCTAAATCCTTTCTCTGTGTCTGTCTGTCTGTCTGTCTGTCTCTCTCTCTGTCTCTTTCTCTTCTCTTTCTGAATCCTTCCTCTGGTATGTGTCTGTCTCTGTCTGTTTCTGTCTGTCTGTCTCTTTTTGTCTCTATCTTCCTCTCTCTCTTTCTGTCTCTCTCTCTTTGTCTCTGTCTCTGTTTGTTTCTTCTCTTTCTGAATACTTTCTTTATATCTGAATGTCTATCTGTCTCTCTCACACACATATATACACACACATACATCAATAAGTTTTGGTACTCAGCTTGTCATTAAATCAGTTGTGGTGAGGAGAGACCCCAAGGACAGCCACATGGGGGACAGCTTAGGACATTCAAAGTTTACTGTTTTGCCTAGGCCAAACATTTTACTTGTGTTACAGTAATTTCTCAGGGAGAAAACCTGCCATCTTTGTACCCTTCTAGGTTAACTCTTCTTACCAGCTAATCTTATATATTAGAGCAAACATTCTATAAAAATGTGAATGTAACAAATTAAAATTTGTACTGATTGCTGAGATCTCACCATATCATAATTGTATCAAAACCAACAATTCCTTTTATTGAGACCATTTTTCTGATCTTTTCCTACACATCTCCCCACATAACCCAACTCCTTGTCCAAAGACATGAAATCAAATTAGTATTGCCATAACTTCTGGGGTAAGTCTGTCAGTCAAGTGACAAATTATTCTACTCACTGTCTCTTTGACTTCTAAGATCAAAACATACTTCTTTTAACCATCACTTTCATATATGTGTTATCTTGCCCAATGAGAATATAAGTTTCATGAAGATAGGAAAGTTCCAATTTTATGTTTCCCTGGAACTAAGTATAAGTGCTGGATAAATGTTTTTAAATTTATTTGTTTATTCTTTTCACATCTCCTGAATTTCAGTGTTCAATTTCATTAAATGGCTTGTCTAAGTTCACACGGGTAGGTAGGATATTCAGAGATGTCCTCTGATAGTTATTACCATTTTTATCGTACCATTGCTGCCTTTATTAATGGCCAGTATTCAGTTCTAGATCTCTCTGCAATGGAAGCTACCTCAGGAGGCTTCCCTTTCTAGTTTAAAATACTCATTTATGGCCTTCTCCTTCATCTTGAAATTATAGATGCTCAGCTTTGGAAAGGACTTTGGAGGTAATCTAGATAAGAATTTGCTACCCTCCAGGTAGTCTGCAAAACTCCTGAGTAGGGACCAAACCAGATTAAAATACAGTAAGGAAATATTTAACAAAAATATATAAAAGTGCAGTACAATATAGGTGAAGTTAATTTGTGCTTTTAGAGTCAATACACACTCACAAGGATCCATTTTAATTTGAGTTTGACACCACTGAATCTAATTCAATTCTTACCACATATAAGAATTCCTTCTATAATATATTCAATGAGTCTTCTTCCAACTTTTGTTTAAATGGACCAGTTTCTGTGTATAGATCTCATACCTTCCTCCAGAGATATCTAGAACTCCAAAACACAATTGTAAACTTATTATTGTATATGGGAGTCTCCTTGTCTATAAGCTGATCTCTCCTGGTTACTGGTTCTAAACCCTAGGGCAGTTAGGTTTCTTAGTAGGTAGTCCTTGGGTGAAGATTTGTTCTGTCGGGTCTTTCTCCTAAACAAAAATGGTGGCAGGTGCTCTTTGTCTTTCTTCTCCAAAAAGTTTTGGCAGGGAAGTAGCCGTTCCTATCATCTCTCTCCCTACAAAGCTGTTTCTAAAATGTAAACAACACATTTACTCAGTGGTTCACAGCAGGGCCAGGGCAATAATGATTTACCTCCCTGGGAAAAGTATCAATCATGTACATTTCCATGAGTCCAAGCTCTGAAACTTATTCTTATGTATCTTTGTAGGAGTCATCATATCTCTTGGAGCCCCAGTCTCCTCATCTGTAAAATGAGCTACTTGGAATAAATGATCTCTAAGATCCCTTTTTCTGTACAAAATTCTATGATTTATGTGTGTGCCCTTCAGGGATGTAGAGAACAGTGCTCAGGAACATAGGGGAGTGTTCCTTATTAATTTTTCACTTTTTTTTACTCTAAAAAGCCCCTTTAAATCTCCTTTAAGACAATACTCATGTCTCCCACTCTTGGATTCTTGTTTACATTATTCAGTTGTTGAGTAATCACTTTTCTTATATTTACTTAACAGCAAACTTCAACTTTACATTGTATCTTTCTCTTTGTAAGGTAGAGCACAGATGTTATCTAACTGCTTGCTACAAGATAATTCAAAAAGCTTTGTCCTAGGGATACATTTTTATAAGAGTAAACTATATCAGGAGTTTGTCAAATTTGATGGTGAGTACATTTTAATGGAGCCAAAAGGGGGCTACTGTAATTGCCCAATCTTCAATTTATTGCTCTGAACTCCCTGAATAGTTCTGCTGGAGGGACTGTTTTGTGGACTGGGAAGAGTAAGACTGTTAATGAAATTGTTTAATCCAGAAAGTTTAAAGCAAGTCAAAGGAGGAGACTAGGAAGGAGGCACAATCTTAAAATGCTGACTCTCATAGTCTTTGTAAAATAAGAAAGGCCAATAAAGATTAAAAGGCTAAGAGTTAGTGAAGGTAGCTGCATGCATAATTTTCTCTCTGGAGTACATTGGGGTTATTTCCAATTAATGGTTATGAATCCAAATGGGCTAATTAGGGAGGATTTTCAGTCTTAACGGAGGTTCATAGCATTTATACCCAGACTTGATCATCTTAGTGACCCAGTATAAGAGCTTCTGACATCCTCTTCCAGTTTCTACACTGGTAAAAGTGGTAGGATCAGTGGTGGGCTGGGGTGGGTGATGAGCCTGGGGGTGGACATAGGTTTCAACATTTAAATGAAGAAAATCTTTGAGCTTACTACTGGAAGTAATTGGAGGGTGAGAGAAAAGGAAGGGGAAAGGGTTAGAGGGAGAAACGTGTCTGTGGTTTGAAGGGGCTTCTCCCCACAGTTCTATTGGATCAGGCTTAGTAGAAAGATAGCTAGGTGGTACAGTAAGATAGAATACTTGGATGTAGAGATAGTTAGATCTGAATTCAAATCAGTCTTAGACATTTACTATCTCTGTGCCAGTGACTTCTTAACCTCTGTTTGCCTCAGTTTTCTTATCTATAAAATGAGGATAATAATAGCATCTACCTTCTAGGGGGATTAGGAAGATCAAATGAGGCAGTAATTGTAAAGTACTTAGTACAATGCCTAGCACATAGTAAATGAAATATAAATGTTAATTGTTTGTTGTTGTTAAGTAAAAAAAAAAAACCTAAGATAGATCTGGGATTTCAATGGAAGTACTGCCTTTTGTCAGAGGTTGTTTCTCTTAATATCCTTATACCATATGCTCATGTGCATGTATATATACAGAATATTATAGTATTTCTATGCTAGGAACTTTATTTGAAAAAACAAATAAATGTGACAACTTTTAAATTGATTTTCCCTCTTTTTAATTTTATTTTTTTCATTTATAGAATAAAGCAAGAATGTACATAACACAATACAACAAAAAAGACAATTGCACACAAAACTGAAATCTGTTATGCACACAACTTGCTATTCCTTTCAAATATATAACAAAATTATCATGTAAAATTTTCTTTTTTCCCCTACCAATAGACACAAATATATGTATACATACATATTTGTATACATAAAATATATGTATATTTATATTGTGTATATGCAAAATTATTTATATATATATATATATACTTCTATTTATCAGTTCTTTTTCTAGATACACATAGTTCCTTTCTTCCTATGTCCTTTATAGTTTATATTTGGGAATTTGACTTCACTTTTCAGAACATTCTCCCCTCTTCCTCACTCTCAGAAAATTGCCTTTTATAGCAAAGAATAAAAATAAAATAATTCATCAAAACCAAGCAATCTATCAAGCAAGTTCAACATTTTTTTTGCAATATTCCACACCTTACACTATCTATCTTAAAAGAGACAACAGGTTATTTCTTCCCTTACTTTGTTTTATCCGAGAGACCCAAAATGTCTAAAATAGACCTCATATTTTCCTCAAACTTCTTTCCTTTTGAACTTTTCTATTATTGCCAAGAGTTCCACTATTCTTCCAGTCACTCAGGTTTCAAACCCCTATGTTATCCTCAATTCCTCTCACTCACTTCAGATATTTGACCATGTTTGTCTCCTCCATATTCTTCATCTATTGTCTCATTTTGTCCATTCATATTACCATTAACCTTATTACTCTCAATTATTATAATAGCCCCTTCATTGGCGAACCTATCTCAAATCTCCCTACACCAATCTATTTTTCATATAGCATAGGTCTGATCATGTTACTCCTCCACTGCTCCAACTCCAGTTATTTCCATTTACTCTAGGGCCAAATATATTCCTGCATTCCATAACCTGTACTCTTCCTATTTTTCCAGTCTTTTAAGCTGTTACTCCTCTTCACACATATCCAGACATAATTCATTACTTGCTGTTCCTCATTTGGTTCTCTGCCTTTGTGCTGGCTATCCTCCATGGAATGCTCTCCCATCTCGAGCTCCTTAGAATGCCTGGTTTTCTCCATGATTTCATTCCAAGCATCACCTTCTATAGGGTGTTTTTCCTAGTCTTCCCAGCTGCTAGCGTCTTTCCCTCTAAGTGCACTTTCCATTCACTCTATAAATAACTTATATGCACACATATTTATGTTATTCACTCCATTAGAAAGTAAACTCCCTATGGACAGGGACTGTCTTTGTTTCTCTAGAGTTTAGCCCAGTGCCTGATACATAGTGAACCCTCAAAATAACTTGCTGATTAAATAATTACAAAGGAAGGCAAATAAGACTGCAACATAGTGGAAAGAACACAAGGTCCAGAGTGTTAATATGGATTTGAGTCCTTACTCTGCTATTATGTAATTTGTTTCTTTCCTTTAGGTCTCAGTTTTCTCCTTTGTAAAATGACAAGAGATAAAGCAGATGATCCTTAAATTGTGTTTATTCTCTAAATTCTAAAATCCTACACCATAATAGAAATAGTAAGGTATACTGTGAATGGAGGTGATGGTGGGAAATGATGTAGAAATAATGGATAAGAAATAAAAGTAGGAAAAAAATTGAGCTAACCAGATGTGTGGCTGTAACCTAAGGCATGAAGGTGTTACAATGGATAGAGTGTTGGGTCTGGAGTTAGGAAACTCTGACTTCAAATTCAGCCTTAGACACTCACTATATTGTGTGACTCTGGGTCACACAAACCATTTGACTTTGACTTGCTTCAGTTTCCTCATCTCTAAAATGAGGCTACTAATAGCATCTTTGTTGCAGGATTGTTTTGAGGATAAATGAGATATTATTTGTATGAAAAACTTAGAATACTGTATAGTAGTTACTACACAAATATATTAATATTATCTGTAAACAGATTTTAGACAAGTATAATCTCAATTTTAATGACATTTCCTTATAATATTTAGTTTGAGAAATATGTATTTCTTGCCACAGATGTGTTCCCATTTCTAGCTCAGGTCTACTTCAAGTATCTTCTCTCTTTTGCTCTGTGTGTGTGTGTGTGTGTGTGTGTGTGTGTATGAAGCAATTACTAGAAAGGTGATAGGGTGATAGGAGAAACCTTTGAATCCTGTCTCTGACACTTGCTAGTATTATGGCCATGAAGGGGTCACTTAACCACTCCAAGTCTCAGTTTCCTCTTCTGTAAAATGGATTTAATAATACCAGCACCATCCACTTCATAGATTCAAATAAAATCCTGTATCTTGCATAACTTTTCTAGGCCACATGATGAATAAGTCGGGGAACAGAACCATATAAGAAATTATGCTCTTAAGAAACTCCAGTTGTCTCCACAGTTTGGGACATTTGGAATTCAAAAGAAGGTTAAAATCCACATAATACACAGACACAAACACATACACAATCCAAGAACTGACATCTACGCTGAGTCTTTCAGTATCTGTTCCCCATGCTCAACACTACTGAATGGGGGGCTTCACTAGCCAACCCATAGGATCCTAAAACAACCCCACTTCTGGATCTCTCCTTTCTCTATCTAGTACAATAGAGAGCTCAGCTCCCAGCTGAGAAAGTCTGTTTGGGTCAAGATAGCCAGCACAGAGCTCCAGACTTCAAAAATGAAGCCACACAGCCAGCACTGCTGCATGCAGAATTCCGGGAGGCAAAAGATCTCTGTAGGAGAGCCAGGAACAGAGGGAAAGGGCAGAATCCATATTTCCTCCCACAGGTTCAGACCCAAAGTACAAAAACCGACCATAGCACCAGCATGGCAGCAGGTAATGTGCCAGAGGACAGAGGGAGCAAAATAAGATATTGTGGCAGGACAAGGTAGGTAAGAGTGGATATTTAACATCCAGTGCCTAAGGGATAGCAGTCAGCATCCAACTGGGACCTATTTTGGCCAGCTAAATGTGAATTAGAGACCTAGATTGAATCACTCAGTTTGGGAGGAGGCTAAGCTACTTTGTAATCTGGCTCCCAGAGAAATCACCGTTGGAGGAAAGGAAGTGAGAGTCAAAAAACAGACTGAAATGACCAAAGATGTGAAAAAGATAACTCAAAGATTTTGAACATATACAGATAAATCAACAGAGAAAACACTAATTGCAGAAAAAATCATGGTTTTCAGGTGTGAGTTCAGGCATCTATGAATAAATATTTCAAAACAAAGGAAAATGACCCATAGAATTTGAGAAGAACATGAAAGCACCATACACTGTTCCAGAGTAGTTTAAAAGAGAAATGAGAATCCTGAGGGTAGAATTTGTCCTACACAGTGAAAATAATGAGCAAAATAGAAAAATTTGAATCTGAAATAATTAAAGTCTCAACAGAGAAACAAAAGAGAGACTGGGAATGCAAATACACATAAAGGAAGAACAAACTAGAAGAAGAGAACCAAAAACCCAATAATATTAAAAGAAAATTTATTTACTCTACAAGCAGGAAATGCAAGTTAGTTAAAATGCGGGTAAGGTTGGATGATTTAAAAACAAAAACATTTCTTTGGATGGAAAGTTTGATTTTACTTGTATCCAGTTCAAATTCCATTTGTATAGGAGTCCAAAGGAAAAATTAATCTCAAACTAAGATAGTTTATTGAGAATTTATTGGGACAGCTAGGTGGTGCAGTGGATAGAGCCCCAGCCCTGAAGTCAGGAGAACCTGAGTTTAAATCTGACCTCAGACACTTAACATTTCCTAGTTCTGTGACTTTGAGCAAGTCATGTAGCATTTAAAGAACAATGTAAGACAACATATAAAATAAGGGCCAGAATAAGTGGTTTAGATGAGGGCTTCTTAAACTTTTTACACTCACAACCCCTTTTTGCCTGATAAATTTTTACATGACCTTGGGCATATTAGATATATAAAATAGATATACCACATTTGCTGATAATAAATCATAACTTCCCAACTCCCACATTCAGTTACAAGATCCCATATTGTGTTGTGAGTCACAATATAAGAACTGGAATATAGACAATAAGTACAATCAGAACTTGCAGATATTAGATCTATAATGTCCTAGAATAGTCATGAATGAATTCGGCTTGAAGAAAAGTTAAATAAAGAGAAGAAAAGTAGGTATTCTAGAAGTGAAAGCAGTATGAGCAAAGGTATAGAGGTAGGAACAACTTTCTGTGTGATCTGAGAGCAAGCAGATTTTATTGGTTGAAGTGGAGAATTTGTGTTGGGGAATATAAAGTGTTAATTCTGGTTATTGTGGTTCCAGATAATAAAAGGGCCTTAAAAACCACAGTGCAAAATTTAAGTTTTTTTTGCCCTTTAGATAATGAGAGTACAAAATAAGATTACGAGCAGGATATGATATAATAAAAATATTTCAGCTAAATAAATCTGATGTTGGTTAGATAAATTATATTTCAGTTAGATAAATAGAATAGATTTGAATGGGGAAAGTTTATTGATAGAGAACCTTTCTAGGAAATGATTGTATAATTCAGATAGGAGATGAACAAGGATAAAAGCAATGGGCAAGGGAAGAAAAAGGATTGATGAGAGATATTTCAAAGTTAAAAACAAAAGAATTGCCTGAATAGATGTGAGAGCAGCTAGATGACATAGGAGCCAGAGTGTTTGACTTGACATTGAAAAGACCTGAATTCAAATTCTTCCTCAGAAACTAGGCTGGGTGACTGGGCAAATCACTTAAAATCTTTGAACCTTACTCTCATCTGTAACATGAGAGTGTTACAGATCCTTTTATAAGGTTTCTTTGAGCTCTAAGTCTATGTTCCTTTGAGAATAAGAGTCAAAGCTTGCAAGATTTTGGAAATAGGAAAAACTTGCATCTTCCCTTCCTTTCCCTTCCCTTCCCTTCCTTTCCTTCCCTTCCTTCCCTTCCTTCCCTTCCCTTCCCTTCCCTTCCCTTCCCTTCCCTTCCCTTCCCTTCCCTTCCCTCCCCTTCCCTCTTCTCTTCTCTTCTCTTCTCTTCTCTTCTCTTCTCTTCTCTTCTCTTCTCTTCTCTTCTCTTCTCTTCTCTTCTCTTCTCTCTCTCTCTTCTCTTCTCTTCTCTTCTCTTCTCTTCTCTCTCTCTCCTCTCCTCTCCTCTCCTCTTTTCTTCTCTTTTTCTTCTCTCCTCTCCTCTCCTCTCCTCTCCTCTTTTCTTCTCTTTTTCTTCTCTCTCTCTCTCCCCCCACCTTTCTTCACTCTCCCAACCCTGCTCCTTCCCTTCAAATGCACACTTGCACCAAGAAATTCATGAATTCCAACCCTTAGATGTCTGGACAGAAGTTATAGAGAGAATGAGAGGAGAAGATGTGCCCTTTTGATGGTTTCAGTTTTCTCTCTCACATCTTAGTAATTATATACTGTTTCAAAACATCTTCCCTTTTCTTTTCATATTTTCACCTTCTCATTGTTTCTTTTCTTTCTTCTTCTCATCCCTCTTCTTCCTCCTTCCAGAATTCAAAAGTAATGGATAGTCTTTTAATGGGAAGGAATTATGCCAGTCTCCTCCACTTTAAGCTCTTATATTCTGATAAATAGTGAGATTAGAACTCTTCATCTGCTTCAAAAGAATTCACATTCGAATATTTATAGCAGAAATTCAAGGCTAACTTTGCCCAAGCCTGTCACATAAGGCCAGGAAAATTCTTTCTCTGAGAAGACTCACTAAATCAGCACTATTGAGTCAATAAAAGGCTCCAATGGAGAGGGAGATGAGGAGGCTTTATGTCCTCCTCCTGCTGAATAGGGTACTGAAATTAGGCTAATTAGATTGGATAAGCACTTAGATAGCACTAGATAAATAGATAAACAAATAAATTTGGTCCCAGAGAGCTACCCAGGGGTGAGATGTGGTCCCTGCTAATGAATAAAGATGTGCCCACTGCAATCACACTCAATCCTTAAACACAGCTCTATTGGGAAATTCCAGATGTTTAAGTCAATCCCTTTGCTGACTTTAAGGGCAAGTTATTATTAAACTATTTTGAGTTTTTGTCCATGTAATATAGAAGCATTTGGGGTGTCTGGGAATTATTTTTCAGTTTTCTTAAATCTTAATATATAAGAAATGAACAAAATCCCTTTCCTAATTAAAGCTCCATGGAACACTTGCAAGTCTTTTTTATTTTTATTTTATTTTATTTTTGCCAAGTGAGTTTATTGTAGCAGTCTATTTTAGCTGTAGACACCAGGAGTTCATTTTTGGCATAATAGCTTATACTCATGTTGACTTTTTATAAGGTTTACTGACAAGAATAGAAACTATTGGAAGATTCATGTGACTATGGAAATAATTAACCCAAATAACATACGGTAGGACTTTTTTTAGGTTATATTGAAAAATGCCACATTTACTGAGAGGAAACAGCATTGGCATTAATATATTTGTAATTTCATGAATAAATTTGACAAATTTTTGATTATACAACACCTTCTTTATTTTTAGGGTTAAAATCCAACATATTTTGTATATAGGACAAATAGTAAACCCACCAGCACATTTGTCAGAGATGAGACATGAAGGGACACTGTCTTTAGTAAAACCAATAGATATGAGCAAACTGTTATTTTGTTGATTGCATTGTTATTGAAGAATTGGCCTTTTGATATTGTTCAACATTCATTTAGAGCTTACAGCATTCAGAGCACCATGCTCAGTTCTGGGAGAAATAAAACATTTAGATAAGCTCTCATAGTCTTTATTCCATCTCATCACACCCTAACTTTTCCTTATATATCTTTTCTCTGAACATATTTGAGTTGACTAGTCTATCTTTTTACAAGCTATCATCATCTTTCACTTGTACTACTACTGTAATAGCTTTCTAATTGATCTCCCTAACTCAGTGTCCTAATCCATCCTTTTAATCTGCCAAATTAATATTCTTTAAACATAGACCTAACAATGTCACAGTACCTTGCACTAATAGTCTTCAGGGATTTCTTACTGCATCTAGAAAAAAAATACAATTTCTTTAGTGAGAGAAAATAGAAGTAATAATGGGAGGTTCAGTTCAAGGAAACAAGGAAGTGAATTCCCTCAACAGTGAGAAAAGCTAGTTAGAAGTAAACTGTTAGTAAAAAATATAGAGCTGACTTAGAACGATAGGAGTTGGTAAAACCACAGTTTTGATCTGTAGCCAAAAAGTGACAGAAGTGAGAACTGGAAAGAAAAGTGTCTCCCTTTTCTTATTCAGTAAGAATATAAAGAGCTGAAAGTTAGAACTTAGTTTAGGCATGTAAATAAAGTAATATGAAATCCAGAAAGGGGATTAAGTGATTAAGTGAGGGTTAAGATCTACCACAGAATGTGTTATCAAACAACCAAGCAAGAGCACCTTTTTTTTTTTTTTTTTTTTTTAATCCTTAATTCTCAAAGAGGACTTGAGGAGATGTCTTGACTTGCAAGTGAATTGGATTTAAGTGAATCAGGACTGTGCAAAATCATTAACCCCACTCTCTTCTCCAGAGGCATCAGAGTCCATTGCAAAGATATAGGTCAAGATAATTGGTGATGGTTCCAGATGCAGTGGGAGACCTTGGCCTTTTTAAACTAAGGTCTTTTCCAGATCTCAATTTGTCTGAAATAATGTCCATTCAGTGATTGAAAAATGGGTAAGAATTTTGCCTTCACAAAAGAATCAATCTAGGAGAGGAAGACCCTCAATATTTTGTGTTCAAGGGGAAATTCGGGGGTGGAATGAAAGTAGGAACAGTTCCAGCACCCTATGAAGCCATTTCAGTTGTAAAGGCAGAAACGAGCTTAAAAGATCAAGAAGTCTGTTAGCCATCTGTCCTGAACAGCAGAAGGCTGTGATAAGGAAATGAATAAGTGACTTTCCAATCCCCAATAAAAGGGAAGTGCATTCTATATGTTTGAAGTTGTTGGATAAATGACCTCTGGGTAAGGATGGCTTTAATTCATTGTTAAATGCCCTAATTTCAAATGCTGTGTGGACTCATTCTACCTTAAAACTACAAAGAACAAGTCATATTTTCTGAATGCCAAGGATTTTCAAAGAAAAGCAAATCCTTTTACTTTTGACAGAAGTTTTGGCCAGATTAAGTATTTTGAAGGTCATATGATTGTATATTTAAAACCAAGTGAATGATTTATAAGATGAGGAGAATTTATTCAAATATATTCAAACTAAAGTTATAAAAGTTCTTAGTGAAAACTTGCATACTATCTCAAAAATTGGGATGTTTCTAATTAAACTGGTGTACCAACTAAAATTCCTATAGAAATGTGATTATTTTGTTTCAATTCAGCTTGGAGCTATTATTAAAAGATGGCTTATGTCACATTCCAATTTATTTCATTGTACTAAGAATGAAAACTCAGCTAAATGTTGATTATTTTTCATTTCTAAACACATCCTTGACCTGATACCAGAGTTGACATAAATTACTTAATTTTTATTGATACTTGAAGTGTTTTTTAAAACATTTAAGTAATTGTTCATTTAATACATAATGGTAAAACGTTTCCTTTATGTACAGACTGGTATTTATATGTCATCAATCCTTGGATATTATGCAAGAATATTGCATAATCGGGATTGTAGAAGCACTCAGAATAGCATTTGGCACACAGTAAAAGCTTAATAAATGCTTGTTGCTTTGATGGACAATTATAGGACATGGAAAAATGCTACTGGGTGGCTGAGTTGTCGATCAGTAATCAGAGCCAACCAACCACAGTTGTAATTAGTGCTGTATTATCTGACTGGTCTGATATATATTATTAACTGATATTCAGTGTACATTGAAACAGTCTCCTCCTCTTCCATTATCCTCCATCCTCTATTAATTTTATATAAGAATAATATCTGGTGCATAAACCTGAAGAGATAAAGTATTCTCATCTTCCATTCTCTTGGCAGAAATTCCTAATGAGTATGCTCCAAGTGAAGGGGATAAGAGGACACTACAAGGGGAAAACTGGAGATTCGGCAGATCTAACTGAATGCTCATACTACTTGCTGCTTCTTATTTTTCTTAATGGAAGCACTAGTGGCATTTAGGTGGTATAATGGACAGAAGGCTAGACCTGATGAGAGGAAGAGCTGAATTCAAATGCAATCTCATAAATTTATTAACTGTGATTCTGGGTGAATAAATTAATCCTTCCCTGCCTCAATGTCTTCAATTGTGAAATCAGCATAATAATAGCACCTGTATCAAAAGGCTGTGTTTGTAAAGTGCATAGCAGCACAGGAGGTGCTTAATAAATGCTTTTCTGCCCTTCACAATTTTGTTCCTAAGTAGAGGTCATGGGATAACTTTCCCCTGGAGCTCATGATTATGTGGAACAAGATCAGGCAGATAAGGCTTATAGCTTCTGACTAGAGGAAATTATTGATTGGCTGCAGGATTCTAGGCTAGTTCCTTCTGCTGTGGTTACCTTTAGTTAACATTAATCCTCAACTTAATTTGCTATCCTGATAAAGAAACTCTCCTATCCTGGTATCCTTAAGTGACCCCCAGAGCATCTTCACCACAACTGGATCATATTAGGAATGGCCTCTTCCACATCTGGCATCTATTACTTTATCTCAAGTCTATTCTTAGGGTATATAATTTTGCCACCTGAAGTCTAACTCCTGAATGAGTTTCCTTTCACTAGGCAAGTTTCTTGCATTTGTGAAAATGAACCTTTGTCTGTTTATATTGCTATGTAATGCATGTGGGGTGTTATGTTTTTGTTTGCCTACTCATTGTACTTCATAATGACAGATCTTTTTTTTTTTTTTTTGTATTGCTTCCTGAGTACTGGTTTCTGGGAAATTTCTGAACTCAGATCTTTGCTTTAATCTGAGCCATGAGAGCAAATAAAGGAGTAAGTCAGTCTGAACAAATAACTTCTAATAATAGAAAGAAATGAACCTTTTATTGTACTACATCCATGACTTCTTTGAGATAAATACAAGTACATTGAATAACAGAAATAGGATTTGTGTGCTTTTAAAAGCACTCTTGGTAATACTTGCTATATTTTTGTTTTGAGTTATTTATTCTCAAGTTATAAAGTTATATATAGTTATATATAGTTATATATATATATATATATATATATATATAAAGTTATATATAGAACTTGTTATAATACATTTTCTTTCACTTGAACTTCTGGACTTTACTATATAAACAACTAGATGCTTAATAAATGATTATTGATGGACTAGACTATAAAGATAATATGATTTTGTTGCTATGAGTATTCCTTCCAGTGATACATATAGCCATTCCCTGATGACCCAGAAGATAGTTTTCCACATTTTATATGATTGAAAATTACCTCATTCTGAGGTCAAATCAGTGATATCTTCTCATATTTATCAGGGACGCTCCTTAGATGAGAGAAATAGAGTTTGCCATTAAATAGATAACTGTTGCTTTTCCATCTTGGGAAAGTTAAAAGAACCTTCCCAATTACATTGGTTTTCAAACCCCCAATGTTACATTAGAAAAGGACCATAGTGGACTCTTGGACTACATCTGTTTAGTGTCTTGTACCTTTCAGGTTCTGGTTTGGTTATTCAACTTCAAAGAAAGAATATATATTAGAATGATTATATTAAATTCTTAGATTTTTTGCAAAGGGGTGCTTTTTTATGGCCGGAGGGATGTCTGGATGTGTGCTTTCATTCTCATAAGAAATTGCTGAAGAAGAAACTCCATCTACTACTATCCACTGCTCTGAAACTTATAATTTATGATATTTTTAGGGAGGTAAATGACTTCCTCAGAATCATGCCATCAGTAAATGTCAAAGGGGGAGGGAGACTTAAATTCAGGGTTTCCTGACTCCAGGCTAGTCCAGCCCTCTATCCTTTGTGTCATACTATCTCTCCTCAAGTACATTAGTGATAGAAAATGCTTTGCTGCTTGCATTCTTTAGCTGAGCTCTAACGCCAATAGCTAAGAAAAATGAACAAATTCATGACAGTATATGATGAGTATGTCTATTTTCAAGGTTAACCAATTCTGAATAATCTGAACTGTGATGATTATGGCCATTAGTGCACATGAATAAATTAAGAAGTGTTTGAATTTCTACAAGTATATATTTCATTTTTACAGCAGAAATCTAAGCTCAGTGAAGATGCAGCCTCAGTGAACATTCATTTTCTAACACCTTTAATCACCTCAAAAATCATTCAATGAAAAAAGACTCCTAAATAGAAGAATAAACAGGACTTTGATTCATGAATTGATTTGCTCATTGTTCTTTTCCACTGAGATGGATTATGCAGTTATAGCATATTTTAGTAACTTTGAAATATCAGTCCCAGAATTTTTAATTAATCCAAAATATTGTTTTAAGCAAATGTAGCAAATTATGTAGTTCTTCAGCTGACTTGCCTATTCTGTAACAAACCATCATTAAATATGTCTTAATTTGGGCACCATATCTTTTTGACAAGATGGATACCTTCACAAAACTAGCATTACTTTTACCCTCATATCTGGTTACAATGAATGCATTAATTGCTCTTAGTGGTTAGATTGGAGGCAGTCTCAAAATTATGGGCACCATTTTTGGTCAGAACAGGAAGCCTTGGTAGATGTTGAAATGTTCTTATGCAAGATTTCATTCAGTAGGATACTAATGGAAAAGCAAAAAAGCATTAAAATTAGAGGTCAGACTCAGAAACACAAGGAAAAGAAAAGCAGGAACCCTAAGACATCTTATTGTCACTAGAAAAAAAGATGTTCCATGATTAGACTTTATAATATAGTGGAGCATCTCAAAATTCTAAGTTCATATAATTGATAGTGTTGTTTAACCTGACTTCTTCTTGTAGGAAATAGGAAATGTGTTCTCTTTGGTCTTGGAAAAAAGTCTCAGATTTCATATTTTGTTGCTGTTAAGTCATTTTTCTGTTCTTTCAGATTCTCCATGACCTCATTTGGCTTTTTTCAGCTAAGATGAGAAAGTGGCTTACCTAGGGTCACACAACTAATAAGTATCTGAGGTTGGATTTTAACTCATGAAGATAAGTTTTCATGATTTCAAGCCCAGTGCTCTTTCCATGGTACTACCTAGCTGTCCATTCAGATTGAATATCCTTCCCCTCAATTCCATTTGTTACTAGAACCAATTCATATACTGATGGTCCTAAGCAACCCACATATAGAGTACTTTTTCCAGATATCCAGTCACCAAATGTGAAAAAAAGAAATAAACTCATGGGATAAATGTTATTTCTTTATAACTGTAAAAAAAGTTATTATTAAAATAAAAGAATAAAAAAGTGATTTCTATAAACTCTCATGACATAAATAATCATTCATATTTTTGTTACTATAAATTTTGAATGTCATCAAACTAGATTTTCAGTGATTAGAAAAAAGGACAATTGAACATTGACAACAATAACAATAGTTTTGTTAAGAATACTTCACATTTGGTAGCTGTTGAAGTGTTCTTATGCAAGATTCCTTCAATAGGACACTGATAGTAAAGCAAAAAAGCATTAAAATTAGAGGTCAGAATCAGAAACATAAATATATCAATTTGATTGTTGAAGATTCATTTGTGGATTTTTTTTGTATACAAGAGATAAACCACATCATATTTATTCATACATTACAAAAGTATATTTTCTTTATAAAGGATTCATGGTTGAAATCTTTAAGATCCCATAATAAAGTCCATAAAGACTCTAATGTCATTTGGCATGCAACTCTTCAAGAGTTTGGAAGATCCTTCTAATTCCAGGTCTGTGCTCCTGGGAACTTATCCACGGCACTAAATGAGCTTTTCTCTGTTTAAATAAGATTTACTTGATAAAGATTATGAAATCTTAGTGACCAAAGATTATTTTAATATTCAAGTATCAAAGAAGATGACATTGAAATCAAAGAGGGTTATATACATCTCATTGGAGTCCCATAGTTATTATTCTCTCTTTCAAAGTCTCTTTCTGTAAGACATAAGACAACATACATTTGCTTCATGTGGTTTGTATAATATCAAAGGGAATTTATTGGCAGGGTTATCATGACAAAGTTTTGTTGTTTTATTTCTAGCTTAATTTTTTGGTCACTGGTGCCATTTCATGAATTTCATTATTTTGTGTTATATTTTGAATTGGGGAAATTTGTGTTATAATTTGTTTGGGGAAAGAAGGACCCTTAGGGGTCATGTTGACCTCCTCCCCATTTTTAAAATAAGAAAACTGAAGTGGAAAGAATTTAAATTATTTTAAAGGTCACATAGGTAGTTAATAGCAGAGATTAGATTATTTTTTTGTTTGTTTAGATTCATTAAATGAATATCTTAAATTCTTACTTTCTCCCTCTCACCCTCAAAGAGGAAGAATCATAGTGATCTGAAAGAGCAGAGAGTTGTTACAAAGGCTGGATGAAGAATACAACATTGTTTGGACTAGAGAAAGAAAACAAATATTAGGACTAAGGAGCATTTTAACAACTCACCCCACCCCTTCCCATATGCACAATTGGTCAATAAAGAAGATAAAATTTGAGAGAGAATTAAACAAATAGTTAAAGCCATTTCTGTAGACAAGTACTTTCTAACAAAGCAAAGTATTCAATATCCTCTGAAGAAATAAAAGATATAAAAATTCAATAATTTTCCCAGAAATAACAGTAAAATATACTATAGAAACCAACCAAATAAGGGAAAATATAATCAAGAAGGAAAAATTACAAAGGAATAAAAAAAGAATTTAAAACTCAAGAAAAAAAATCAATAAGTTTAATTGGATACAATCAATAGATTTACTGATTTATTGAGAATGAGGGAAAAGGAGAAGTTGATATGGAGGGAGGGAGACTTTCTATTATAACAGTAGATTATGAAAATCATGACAAAATTGTAATGCAAAAAATGCAAACATTAGAAAATATAATGAGAAGAATGAAATAAAAATGAAAAGATATATGGCAGGGATGGGGGTGGGAGGTTTGTGGAGCCAAGATGGTGGAGAGTAGACATGTCTTTATCTGAGCTCCTCCTAGTGTCCCTCAGATCAACACCAGATCAAGCACCTTAACTGGTTTTAGAGTAACAAAACACACAATTATTTGGAGTGTAACAAATTTCCAGAAGAAAATACATTGGAAGAACTTCAGAAAAAGTCTGTTTCAATAAGGGAGAGTCTGTATTAGGGAATAAAACCCTCAAAATCAAATGCAGAAAAACAGAAATAGAAAATGCATTTTTCTCAGATCACAATGCAGTAAAAATTACATGAAATAAAAGGCCAAGGGAAAATAGACCAAAAATTAATTGGAAACTAAATAATCTAATCCTAAAGAATGAGTGGGTGAAACAAGTCAGACACAATCAATAATTTCATCCAAGAGAATGACAATAATGAGACAACATACCAAAATTTATGGGATGCAGCCAAAATAGTTCTTAGGGGAAGTTTTATAACTTTAGACGCTTACTTGCATAAAATAGAGAAAGAGAAGATCAGTGAATTGGGCTTGCACTTAAGAAAGCCAGAAAAAGACAAAAAAAAACAAACCCAATTAAACATCACATTTGAAATTCTGAAAATAAAAGGAGAGATTAATAAAATTTAAAATAAGAAAACTATTGAATTAATACCAAAGTAAGAGTTGGTTTTATTTAAAAAAAAACCAATAAAATAGATAAACCTTTAGTTAATTTGATTAGAAAAAGGAAGAAAAGCAAATTGTTAGTATCAAAAATGAAAAGGAAAAACTTTCCATCAATGAAGAGGAAATTAGAGCAATAATTAGGAGTTATTGTGCCTAACTATATGCCAATAAATCTGATAATCTAAAGGAAATGAATGCTTACAAAAATATAGATTGCCCTGATTAACAGAGGAAATAAATTACTTAAATAGTACTTAATTACTTAAACAGTGCCATTATAGAAAAAGAAATAGAACAAGCTATTAATTAACTTCCTAAGAAAAAATCTCCAGGGCCAGATGGATTTACATGTAAATTCTATCAAACTATTTGAAAAAATAGAAAAAGGAGTCCTACCAAATTCCTTTTATGATACAGACATGATGTTGATACCAAAACCAGGTGGAGTCAAAACTGAGAAAGTAAATTATACACCAATCTCCCTAATGAATGTTGCTGCAAAAATCTTAAATAAAATAAAGAGACTACATAAAGTCATCCCCAGAATAATACACCATAATCCAGGATTTATACCAGGAATGCAGGGCTGATTCATTATTAAGAAAACTGTTAGCATAATTGACTATATCAATAACCAAACTAATAAAAATCATATGATTATCTTAATAATTGATGCAGAAAAAGCATTTGATAAAATCCAACACCCATTTCTATTAAAAACACTAGAGAGTAAAGAAATGAATGCAGTTTTCCTTAAAATGATCAGTAGCATCTATTTAAAACTATCATTAAACATCATATGTAATGGGGGCAAACTAAAACTATTCCCAATAAGATCAGGGGTGAAACAAAGTTGCCCACTATCAACATTGCTATTCAATATTTTATTAGAAATGCTGCCTTTATCAATAAGAGAAGAAAAAGAGAGTAAAGGAATTAGAGTAGGTAATGAGGAAACCAAATTATCTTTGCAGATGATATGATGGTATACTTAGAGAATCCTAGAGAATCAAGTAAAAAACTACTAGAAACAATTCACAACAAAGTTGCAGGATACAAAATAAATCCCCAGAAATCATCAATTTTTTAAATATATTGCCAACAAAATCCAGCAGCAAGAGATACAAAGAAAAAATTCCATTTAAAACAACTGTAGATAATATAAAATATTTGAGAGTCTACCTGCCAAGGCAAAGTCAGGAACCATACAAACACAACTATAAAACACATTCCACACAAAGTCAGATCTAATCAATTGGAAAAATATCAAGTGTTCTTGGGTAGGCTGAGTACATGTAATAAAAATGACAATACTACCTAAATTAATCTACTTATTCAATAACATACCAATCAAACTCACAAATTATTTTACAGATTTAGAAAAAATAATAACAAAATTCATTTGGAAGAACAAAAGGTCAAGAATCTCAAGGGAATTAATTAAAAAATGAAAATGAAGGTGACCTAGCTGTACCAGTTCTAAAACTATATTATTAAGCAGCAGTCATTTGTTACTGGCTAAGAAATAGAGTAGTATATCAATGGAATAGGTTAGGCTCACAGGACAAAATAGTCAGTGACTATAGTAATCCAGTATTTGATAAATCCAAAGACCCCAGCTTTTGGGATAAGAATTCACTATTTGACAAAAACTGCTGGGAAAATTGGAAATTAGTATGGCAGAAACTAGGCATTGACCCATACATAACACCGTATACCAAGATAAGGTTGAAATGGGTTCATGATTTAGACATAAAGAGTGATATTATAAGCAACACAGAGGCTTCCTTTGAGAAGGAAAAAATGTGTGGCCAAAGAAGAACTGGAGTTCATTACTGAACACAAAATAGATAAATTTGATTATATCAAGTTTAAAAGTTTGTGTATAAGCAAAACCAATGCAGACAAAATCAGAAGGGAAGCAAACTGGAAAAACATTTTTATATTCAAGGATTCTGATAAAGGCCTCATTTCTAAATATATATAAAGAATTGACTCAAATTTATAAGAATTCAAGCCATTTTCTTATTGATAAATGATCAAAGGATACATTGTTGGTGGAGTTGTGAACTGATAAGCATTCTGGAGAGCAATTTGGAACTATGCCCAAAGGACTATCAGACTGTATATACTCTTGGATCCAGCAGTGTCTCTACTAGACTTGTATCCCAAAGAGAAATGAAAAAGGGAAAGGGACCCCCATGTGCAAAAATGTTTGTGGCAGCCCTCTTTGTAGTGGCAAGAAACTGGAAACTGAGTGGATGCCCATCAGTTGGAGAATGGCTGAATAAGTATGGTATATGAACGTTATAGAATATTATTCTTCAGGTCTGGAGACCTACATGAACTGATGCTAAGTGAAATGAGAACTAGGAGATCAAATAAGATTATACAATGATCAATCCTGGTGGACTTGGGTCTTTTCAACAATGAGATGATTGAGGCCAGTTTCAATGATCTTGTCATGAAGAAAATCATTTATACGTAGAGAGAGGACTGTGGGAAATGACTGTGGATCACAACATAGCATTCTCACTCTGTTATTTGCTTGCATTTTGTTTTTTTCCTCATTTTTTTCTTTTTGATATGTTCAGCAAGATAATTGATTAAATATGTATACATATATTGGATTTAATGTATTTTTAAGATGTTTAACATACGTTGAATTACTTGAAATATAGGGTAGGGATGGGGAAAGAGGAGGAAATTTGGAACACAAAGTTTTGCAAAAGTCAGTGTTGAAAAATTATCCATCCATATGTGTTTGAAAATAAAAAGGGTTATTAAAAACACACAAAAAACAAAAAAACAACATATATGAGTATATGGAGACTAGGGATTTGGGTTACTTAAGTTTTAGAGTTTTGAGCTTTGGTAAGCCAAATTGAACTAAGTCCTACATTAATATGGTAATTTTCTAGAATCTTTTGGGAGTAGAAGGGCTACCAAATTGTCTAAGAAGAAATAAATCTCCCCAGGTTGAAAATGGAACAAATCAAACCTTCCATGACAATCAATTGTGAGATCAACTTCATGCATAACTATTCCACTTCTAACTTAGATAAGAGAGGAAACCCAATTTCCCTTTTTCTTTTATATCTTATATTTGAAAGTCAAATTTTCTATTCATCTCTGGTGTTTTCATCAAGACTTCTTGAAAGTCCTCTATTTCATTGAATATCTTTTTATTTAGTTTTTCTGTGTAGATGATTCTTATTATAATAGTAGCTATTTTTGCCCTATGAAATATTATATCCCAAGGCCTCTAATTTTTCAGTGCACAAGCTGCTCAATTTTATGTTATACTGACGGTAGTTCCTTGATATTTGAATTGTGTCTTTTGGCTATTTGAAGTATTTTCTCCTTAATCTAGGAGATCTGGAATTTGTTTATAATATTGGGAGTTTTAAATTTGGGATCTCTTTCAGGAGTGATTGGTGGATTCTTTCAATATCTAATTTATTCTCTTGTTCTAGAATATCAGGGCAGTTTTCCTTGATAATTTCCTGAAAAATGATGGCTCAGCTCTTTAAAAAAATTTTTTTTGACCATGACTTTCAGGTAGTCCAATAATTCTTAAATTATCTTTCCTGGATATATTTTTTTGGTCTGTTTTTTTTTCCAGTGAGATATTTCACATTTTCTTCTATTTATTCATTCTTTTAAATATGATTTTAAATTTCTTGATTTCTCATAGAGTCATTAGCTTCCACTTACTCAATTCTAACTTTTAAGGAATTATTTTCTTCAGTGAGCTTTTGCACCTAATTTTCCATTTGACCAATTCTACTTTTAAAGAAATTTTCCCCTTCACTTAATTTTTGTATATTTTTTTCCATTTGGCCAATTCTGCTTTTCAAGACAATCATTCTTCAATAGATTTTTGTGTCTCTTTTGATATTTGGCCTCTCTTGTTTTTTAAGTTGTTAATGTCTTTATTATTATTATTATTATTAGTGGTTCTATTAACACATTTGTTGATTCTTTTTTTTTCCATGCCTTTCTTGCATTACTCTCATTTCTCTTCCCAATTTATCCTCTACCTCTCTTGCTTGATTTTAAAAATCTTTTTTGAGTTCTTCCATGGCCTGAGACAAATTCATATTTTTCTTGGAGGCTTTGGATAAAAGAATTTAGACTTTGCTTTCTTTTTCTGCATGTATGTTTTGATCTTCCTTATCACCATATTAACTTTCCATGGTCAGATTTTTTATTTTGCTGTTTGCTCATTTTCTAGCCTATTTCTTGAATTTTGGTTCTATGCTAAAGTGGGATTTTGCTTTCCAAATGAAGGAGACACTGTCCCAAACTTTAGATTTTTTATGCAGCTGTTTTCAGAGATAATTCTGGATACCTACAAGTTTTTATGTCTTCCAAGGTGATATTTTTATGTCTTCCAAGGTGATATGATCTCAGGTGAGCTGTGTTTACTACTCCTGTACTCTGCCCTGGTCTGTGAGTGACTACAAACACTCTTTTCACCCTTGGAACCATGACAGGGCCCCTGTTCCCTTGTGGTTACAAGCTCTGCTGTGTTAGTGTGCTCCTTGCACTGGACTAAGACCCAGGACTGCAACCTTAATCCAAGTATAGGCAATGCCATTGAGTCCTGCCCCAGGTAACAGCAAAGGGACCCCTATAAGTCTCTGACTCCTTGTCTCATCTCCTTACTCCCTGTAGTCTAAGAGGTCTAGAAACTGCTGATGCTGCCACTGATTGAGTCATCCTGACACCTGCCCCTGGTTTCTTGGGGCCTGGTTTTCACCAGCCTCATCTGTGCTGGGCTGTGCTCCTCTCTCACCCAGACACAGTGGATTTTTCTTGCTAACCTTCTAAGTTGTCTTGTGCTAGAAAATTGGAAAATTGTTCACTCTGTCTTTTTGTGGGTTCTGGGGCTCTAGAATTTGTTGAGAATCAGTACTTAGAGGTATTTGGAGGTTTGAGTTCAGGTGAATCTATGCCTTTACTCTGCTATCTAGGCTCTGACTTTCCCCTCCACTTCATGAGTTTGGATTCCTAACTAGCCTCTGAGAAAAAACACAATATATTGAAATACATGAAATGGTACAAATTACAGAAAAAATTAAGCCAGAAATGAAACATTAGTATTTCCTTTCAATAGCTCTATCAATAACTTTCATTTATTATTACACATACACCAAGAAATAAATTTGTTATGTTGACTTATTTTTAGAGGGCTCCATTGAGGAGATACAGATAAAACCCTCATTAATGGTTTTGCTCTGAATTTATCTATAGGTAACCAAGTGAGAAGACTTTTTCTAGCTCTAGACCTTTTCTCAGAGGATTATTTTGTTCCACAAAGATCTATCTGTGCAATGTGAAATGGTCTGAGCTTTGGATTTCACGCTTGGTTTAACTCCTAGGATCATAAATCTAGAACTGGAAAGAACTTCCAGAGTTCATCTAATACAACCCTTCATTTTATAGATAAGGAAACTGGCTCAGCAAGGTTAAGTAACTTAACCAATGCTACAGAGGTATAAATTGTTAAGAGTTGAGATTCAACTCTGATTCTGACTCCAGAGCCATTATTCTTTCCTACTGCTCCACACTGCCTTAGATACCTTCCATTTGGAAAAAAAATTGTATCATAAGTTGCTTCAACCTTTAAATGGTTGGATCTGTCAAAAGTTCTGGAGAGGGTCAGGAGGATGGATGTGAGAGTATAATGGGAATAATGGTGATTTCAGCATCAGAAAGCCTGGGATGGAGTCCCAAATCTGCTCCTTAGTAGTGGTGAGACCTTATGGAAGTCATTTCAATCCTCTGAAATTTCATTTTCTTATATGTATTGGATGCTCCCAAAGAGAGTTTGAAACTTCAGTAGCTTGAACCTGTACTAGACTTTTTGGGATATTCTGTATAATGAGAATGGTAATTAGCTGCTCTACAGTACATGATTTCATTTGAAGATCAAATAAACTATTTTATGTAAAGTCCTTAACAATCATAGAGACTTGTGCAAATGTGAAATCCTATTATTTTAGTTTAAAACACATGTATTGATATCTTTTGTTTTTACATATACTTTTATTTCCCAATATACCCCTCTTCCCAACTCAAGACAGATATCCATTATAACAAAGAAAAAAAAGGAAACTGTTGGGTAAAAAAAGTCAATTTAGTAGAACTAATCAACATATCAGCTCAAAACCTAACATTATATATGTTATGTTCCCCACCTCTGCAAAGAAGGAGGGAGGTGTAGTCTCAGATTTCTTCCTTGGGGCCAAATTTCATCATTATCTAATGCAGATAATATTTCTTGGAAAGAGCCAGCCCTGTAAAGAGTTAGTAACCACAGTGTTATCCCTAGAAATCCAGGTGTAGTAACAAATACCCCTTGGGGAGACCCAGCGTGCCAGTGCCAGTGAGTTGGGTGAGTGAATCCTGAGAAAGTGCCATGTTTCATATATACAAACATATACACAGAGTAATTCTTGTAAATTCATCCATACACACACATATAAATATATCCACATATATTTATATGTATACATGAACATGTATTCATATATGTGAATACATATATAAGTTAAATATAAGGCCATATGAGAACAGTCCTTGAAGTTAAGAAAATGAGGAAAAGCTTTATGTAGAAGAAATGTCTGAACTGTATTCTAAAGGAAGAAAGACCCTGTAAGATTGAGGAAAGGAGGGAGTACATTGCAGACATGGGGCTACCCAGTGCAAAGGTAGATTTGCAGTCTTCCCTTGTGGGGACCTTTGTCTTTGTGTACAATTGACAGGATCTGGAATTCATTACTGAATACTTCATTACCAGGAGGCAGAAGCACATGATGAGAATTTAATGATGCTTCTACATGAACTTTTCACTTTTGAGGCTCAACTCTTTTTTAACACTTAAATGCAAAATTCAAGGGAAAAGCAAAACTTGTCAAAGATAATATAATTCTATGATTTGATTCATCTTCTATAGTTTCTGGCATAATTCATACTAACTAAATTTCATTCTTTTGAGAAAGGATGTTGGAAACTGAGTTAATCTTCAGGGGTTTAAAATGCCTTGAAATAATGGCTAAAAATACCTTTTTTTACCAAAGCACTTTGTAAGCAATGCTGAGTAACAATATGATATAATTGTATAACCCCATAGCCTAGAACCACAGCTTTTCCTCATTCTCTCAACTGCTAGGGCTGTTCTCATATTGCCTTATACTTAACATACGTGTATTCACATATATGAATACACATTCATATATACATACAAATATATGTGTGGATATATGTGGATATATTTATATATGTGTATATTTGGGTTTGCATAGGTTGAATTCATTCTTAGGGGCTTCTTTTGCTTGTAACTCTCGCAGGGAACATTGGAATACAGATCATGCCTCAGTCTCTACAACAAATGTAAAGGGAGCTTAGCTCCCAGATAATATTCAGGTTAGTAGTCCATTGAATACAGGCAGATTTTATTTAAGCCAAAAAAATGTAAAACAGTGTTGGCTCACATGTGAGCCTGGAAATAGAGGATTACTCTTCTTCCCTCTCTACTAATAAGCCTCATTTCTCTCAAGGTTTTAAATTTTTAGCTCTATTTGGGGACAGGAGTGGGGCCTGCTAAGGAGCCTAATTCCCTCCTACCTCACCCCCTATCTGTATCAATCACTTAACTCATGGTTCCAGTGGAGGACAAAATCCAGATTTGCCCCTCCACATCCATGACTCTGTTCTGGTGCCCCTTGGCTCTGACTCCTGCTTAATTTGGAAACATCTTTTCATGGGCTAGGTTTTATGTTATTCAGGGACTTCTCTATTTCTTGAATACTCAGTTCTAGAATTTCTCTAAGTGTCTGGGAGCTCCTTTGTGACTCTATCAATTCTTGACCACTTTGTGGCCATATACCTTTTCCTTTCTTAAAGCCAAGAGCTTCCATGTAGAAGCCTCACAGATATTTTCTTCCCCTTCAGAAAACTAAGTTCAACTCCATATAACTCCTCTAATTTTGAGTTTCTCATGCTTTTATAGGCCAATTTATATGAACTGGGTACTTTGATGGAAACTGTATTGGTGACTGAGAGAATGCTGAGCCATGAGAATGGAGAAATGACTTTCTTCAACTGATGGACATTTTGTTAGAGCATTTTGAGAGAAGGGTCAAAACAAAGGTGAAGTATGGACTTTTAAATAGTGAACAGTACCCTGGAACTACAGGCCTATACTAGAAAGCCAGTCCCCATCTATTTCCTTGATTTCTAGTGAGAGTTA
Organism: Sarcophilus harrisii; assembly: GCF_902635505.1. Taxonomy (NCBI): domain Eukaryota; kingdom Metazoa; phylum Chordata; class Mammalia; order Dasyuromorphia; family Dasyuridae; genus Sarcophilus; species Sarcophilus harrisii. The sequence continues at coordinate 94,025,541 of NC_045426.1, forward strand.
GCTCTCTTTGGTGAGAGGATTCTCTCCCTTGGTTTGATTTGATTTGATATTATCTCACTCATAGCTGAAGAGCATATTTACTTTTGTGTATTTTTTTGGTATATTCTAATCTGTATGACTTTCTCAATCTGTTTTTTAATTCTTTAATGATGATGTTTACTAGTTATTCATGACAATTTTTCACATTACCAATATTTAATATTACTAGTAGGAAGAGGCTGAGGTGGTCAGTGTAAGATAAGGGCTACCCTCCTTCTTGAAGGAACAACCACCTCTTAATGTATTCTCTAGACCACCAAAATTTGAGGTATGGCAAAAAAAAGATTTTATTCTAGCCTAATGACCCTCTTGAAGACTGGATGAGAGATTGCCCAGCCATGGAATTTCAAGATCTTCATTTGGTCCTTTTCTTAGGTATTCTATTCTCCTATTCTCCACAAATATGGGCCAGATTGTATATCTTATCTATCCAGTTAACATTTGAATAGAGTATATCTTCATAAAAAGAGACAGTAGCCATACACACACACACACGCACACACACGTTACGTGGATAAGGGATGGGAAACTGAAGAGTTATTGGAGAGTAGCCACTGGGCTCCATATGGCTAAGAGTGAGGTTACTTAGAAGTGAAATTCATAATCTTCAGTAAAATAAAAGGAGAAAAATTGTTTTTCACAACAGTAAGCAGTATCAATAATGAATTGCTGAGATTAAGTTCAGCAAACGAGAAGTGAGAAATATTTCCACAACATTTATTCAGCAGTGCTGAAATTGTTAAGAAAAAAAAAAAGCCTGTATCTCCCAAGAGAATAAACAATCATGGTGTCAAAATGTCATCCCTGAAAATAGCAGGTTGAAAAGGAATGCAAAAACCTATCACAGTTTTGTGTCAAACAGAATGAAACATTTAATTGATTATAGCCTTGGGGAAACTCAAAAGTTAAGAATTTAGGTTCATTGTCAAATGGACCAGTTAGTTCTTTTATATTGACCGTCTTCTATTTAGGCTCCAACAACATTTATCTGTACGCTTAGAACATTATTTTCACTTAAAATACCAGGTTGCTGCAGAGAATGTAGGTCTCAGGGCAAAGGACAAAAAAACATGGATTTTCTTTTTCATTGGAATTGGTGGGATAGGAAAGTGAAAACTACATTCTAGTTAATTGAAAAAAATAAAACTAGATCTATTATATGGAAATCAAAATACAAATGGGAGGGGGCCACTGAAAAATTAAATCCCCATCTTAATGTATTTAGGAGTCAGCATTTTTTTCCTTTGGATTTGCTGAAAGAGTTCCAATTAATTCACTCTTTAACCCTGGGTAAATCACTGGATTTGAAGGCAAAGGAACTGGGTTTGAAATCTGGTTAAACTACTGATATAATCCTGGCCAAGCCATCTCACCTTCTGGATTACCTCATCAATAAAATAAGCCCACTAGGTTAAGATGACTACCAATATAAGGCTTCTTATGGCTCTAAGTGTTGAGGGCAGGAAAATTTGTAATATAGATATATCATAAAATGCTGTCATTATGAGGGAGGATTCTGGGAAGATGGAGAAGTAGGTTGAGAGATTTTAAGCTTTTCTGATTTCCCTCACAAATAGGACAGATTTGTGCCTCAGGGTGAACATAGACTAGTGAAAAATCAAGAAGACTTGGGACAGAACAGGGGTCCTCATGATACAATCTGAGAAGATCTGAAGAAAGACCGAGGGCCCTGTATTAACCTGTATGAAGTGCATACCATCCATAGAAACACCAAGTGGGGAGCCCCTGGGGATTGTGTGATTGGAGCCTCAGCAGGAACCACAGAAACTTTCACCTCCTGGCCTGTTTTTGGAGTCAGGCTCTGAGTCCTGGAAGACGAGAGAAGATCGATGATTAGGAATGCCAGGTCCAGCTGTGCTGCTGAGACTAGAAGGAACCAGCACCACATGAGTGCAGAGGCAGGGGGCTGGGATGCTCCTGGCTGCAGGCAATTGCTAGAGGGGGGAGTTCTTGGCTTAGGGTTCCTGATTAGAGCGAAGAGTTGAGGTGAAGTCAGAGAAACCATCCTCCCCACCCCAGGATTAAAAATGCTTATACTAATACCTCTTATTAAAAAAAATTGACAAAAGAAAGAGCAGAATCCTAGAATCCTCCCTCATAATGATTTTACGATAAATCTATATTACAGATCTCCCTTCCCTCAATGCTTAGAGCCTTATATTGGTAGTCATCAAACCTAGTGGGCTCATTTTATTGATGAAGTGATCCAGGAGGTGAGATGGTGTGGCCAGGATTACATTATACTATGGGAACAGGGAAGATTGGGTTCATCTTCAGAGGAGGACACTGAAGTAAGAAAAAGCTTCTACTCCAAAGAATAATGTGAAATGGCTCCCTGCCTAGAGAGAATTTATAGAAGAACTCAAAAAAGAATGTAAAAGTCAAATAAGAGACATTGAGGAAAAAACTAAAAAAAAAAAACTAAGAAAAATGATATTATAAAAAATTAGTTAACCAACTAGAAAAGGAGATACAGAGTCTTAAAGACAAAAATAATTTTTTGAAAATTAGAATTGGTCAAGGGGAAGTCAATGAAGCTATGAGAGATCAAGAAATAACAAAATAGATTATAAAGAATGAAAAAATGGAACAGAATGTGAAACATAAGAAAAATGACAGATTTGGAGAAGAGATCAAGAGAAACTATAAGAATAATTGCACTACTTGAAAACTGTGACCAAAAAAAGGACCTTGATATAATAATGCAAGAAATAATCCAAGAAACTGTCCTGGAGTGATAGAACATGAAGGGAAAGTAGAAATAGAAAAAATCTACCTATCACCACCTTAAAGAGATCTTTTGTGGAAAAAGCACAGGAATATTATAGTTAAATTGCAAAACCCCCAGATCAAAGAAAAATTTTTACAAGAAACAAGAAAAAACAATTCAAACATATTGGAACTATAATTAGAATTGTACGGGATTTATCAGCAGCCACAATAAAAGACTGCAGGCCCTGAAATTGTATCTACTGACAGTCAAAAGAACTAGGCCTGCAGTCAAAAATATCATATCCAGCAGTAGGTTGGTAAATTTTAACCTCTCCTGAATACCCTCTCTAGTAGAACAAATTTGCACCTCAGGGCAAACATAAACTAGTGAAAAATCAAAAGGACTTGGTTCAGAACAGGGGTCCTGATGTATTTCAGAAGAGAATGAGAAATATTGAATATACATATATTGAATGAGGAAAAATGGACATTCAATGAACTTGCAGATTTTCAGAACTTTCTATCAACCAAACCCAAATTTAATAGAAATTTTAACATTTAAAAGCCAATATCAAAGATCAGTTTCAAAGAATTCAACATGGAGAAATGATTTTTGTTTTTGTTTTTTACATGGGAAATATATAGCATATGTTTAAGATTGGCATCAACAATAGGATAGCTCAAAAGAAAGATTGGGGTAGAGTTAAAATAAAAATAGTAATTATATAATACAAATGAGGTGCAGAGGAAGAATAGACACACAGGCATTAAAGGGGGGAGGAAGGCTCATAGCTCTGAAAACTTACTCATATCAGGAATGGGTTAAATAGGCAACACTACACATATACCATGAAGCATCTGCACCCTTCAAAATCTGTAAAGAAAAAAGGAGATAGAATGGACAGAGAAGCAAAGAGTGTAGGAAGAAGCTGAGGGATCCATAGATGGGGAGAAGTTAAATAATAGCAAGGCAGATTAGGAACAGATTAAAGTAAAGGGTCAGCTGGGATAGGAAAGATATGTATGGGGGTATGTGTGTGGATACGTGTGTGTGTATGTATATGTATGTATATCTATATATCTATATATCTATATATCTATATCCTTAACTATAGTCTGCTTGGGGATGATAGGAGGGATGAAAGAAGGAAAAAATAATAAAGTAAAAAAGGTGTGTAGCAAAAAACAAAAGAAAAATTTACAAGGAAGTAAAGATGGATACTCATGAATATAATTTGTTCTACTAATATATATATATATATATATATATATATATATAAAATTTTTTTCTTGAACTGGTATTTGTTGTTGTATATTTTAATCATCCCTGATGCACTGCTGGGCACATGGCAATGTTCTCTTTTGTTTTATATTCCTTTTCTATTTTTTTAAATAAATTTGAAAAAAATGCTCTCATTATGGGAAACAATTTATAACATACATGTAAACAATAGTGAAAGGTATTTCCTTCTAAGAGAGAGACATTGTTGTAGTGGTCTCTAACCAGTAGATTAACCATGGGTCCAAGCTTCATTCTTCAAGTCAAGGGCTAGCCCTCTCTATGTTCTCACTCTATTTCTGCATGTGGAAGAGAAAGGGAAAGGGGCATAGTTTCTTGGGGAAAAGGGCAAATAAAAGGTCTCCATTTCATATACCAGGAAGCCATTGCCACACTCTTCTTTCTACTATTGATTCTATACTGATTCCCCTATATTTTCTCTTCTTCTCTGGTTGCATAACAAAACTTCCATCATGAAGCCCAAGGTGAGGAATACAGTAACTAGACATCAGAATTAGGGGCTTTTACCTATTCTAAAGAATATGTACAAGAGAGACAATCATGGAAAACAAGTTCTAAATTGGGTAAAGAAGCCTCTGTAAAACTCAATGACATGTAATTATTTTTATTTGGAAAGAAACTGAGACTATCCCTTCATGAGCAAGATTGTCTTAAATGCTTCCAGCAGGTCTGTCACTAGGTGATTAATTGATAGATCATTCAATGGTTCTACAACCCAGAAATCTAATTGATTTAAATAGTTGGACTAATTTGGTGATGGTTCAGTAATATAATCAAAATAGATTATAGAAAAAATGATTTCTTCTGGCATTTTATAGACATGGCTGAGAATAAAAATAATTTAAAAGAAAAAAAATTACATTGAAGAGTAGGCAGAAAAGGGAATAGCCCATCTGGATATAGTGCTTAGCAAAATGTATTCTCATTAATTTATTTAAGATCTTTCTGAGCTAACATTACCTTAAGAAGCAAACAGTTTATAATGAACAATTGATGGTTATGGTACTTTTGAATTCCCATCTCATTACCTATAGTCTGGAAAGTTCAAAATATACCTCAAATTCCTATAACAACCATCTTTCTCAACCCTTTTCCCTTGCTCATTTCTGTTGACTATCCAAAGAACATCCATGGTAGGTTGAATGATGTTTCCTATGCTGAATTAGGTCTCTAAAGATATAGAATTATCATTAAAAAAGATTAGATACAAAGTCAATGACAAAATCTACAAAAATTACAGTAGAAAAACAGGAACTTGCTTGGTTTGAGGCTGAGTGGGAACTCCTACTGGTAGATCGCAATTGAGAAAAATACATGATGATCTCTTTAGTTAAGCACAAAGTAAATACACAGTCAGAACAATAAATATGACCTGAACGGTATCTTCAGGTAGTGGGACCATTTTTCTGTTATTAGTATGTCATCTAATTAGCTAAACAAGGACTGAATGTGGGGTTTCACAATGGGGTAGGAGCTGAAGTGGAGATAGCATTCAGAGTATGAAGCCAGACTTTGGATTGTAGAGTTCTGTGGTGGGAGTCTCCATGTTAAAGAAGACAGCAGTAAGAGGGATTGGATACTCCAGGTTTGGTTAATCAGTGTATTGGTTAATAAATAATTATTAAGTTAAGTCATCCCTGTGCCAAGTATTTAGGATAGAAAGAAAGGCAAAAAACGATCCTGATCCTCAAAGAGCTTACGATTAATGGAGGAAAATGAGTGGATTAAATAAATAGTTAAACAAATGCACAAAACAGGCATTTAAAGATGCACACATAAGTAGTGAAAGGTAATCTGGGAGGGAAAGACTGCTGGGAGTGGAGGTCAAGTGATGAGCAGATGAGCAAGCAGAAAGAAGTAAGGAAATCAGGCATATGTAAATAAGCACAGGAGAGAACTTTCAAAGCAAGTTTGCCTCATGTTGTCCATGCCATACTCTGCAATATTCTTTCATGGAAGGTCTCTGGGAAAATCTCATTTCTAACTCTAAAATGCAAAGAGTTCTTAGAGACCCAAACCCACATAATAATTTCATTTTATTTTTTTGGTGGTGGTGGTTGTTTGTAATTAAGAAAGAATAAGATTTTTCTTTTTGAAATGTTGCTTGAAAGATCCTAAATTTAAAGAAATCCTACCCAAGACACAACTTTCTGAAATAACAGGATGGTTATTTATCTTATACTGCTCTAAGGGAATCCCAACATTTTTATTCAGGACAAGCATCAGCTTCCAGAATTATATGGCCTTGGCTAATGTTTCCCAGATGTTTCTTAAAAGTCCTCAAAGTAACTTTGTAGGCGCTCACATAAAATTTAGCAGTAAATCCCTGATGTGTGAATATGTCATAGGACATATTTTATGAAGCCCACATAATAGCAGAAAGAAGGTCTGTGCTAGAGATTAAAGTTTAAACTATGTTGTAAATGTTTTTTAAAGGTCTTTGAAGGGAAATGGAACTATGATTACACAAAGGTATAATCAAAGCATTTCCTAATGCTTATCTGACCTTTGCCCATGTGCTTTCACATTTCATTTGACACATTGAGTTGTCCAGCAACAACCCATACTGATTTTTAAAATTTTTTTTCTCAGAAATAGATTTTCCCTTAGGAAAGCAGGTTGCTTAACACTTCTGGAGACTAGACAAAAATGCAGGAAGCTAATGGTGAATATATTAATCTATATTCAAGGTCAAATGGACCACAGAAAAATGCAAACAATCAGCCCTTTTTCAGAAAGCAACAAGATCCATTATTTATCCACTTCAGCAGCTACAAATTAGAATAAGTAATGTTCTAAAATGTCAAGGTCTACTTTGTTAAAGGAAAGGAACTTTCAAAGGTCAATCCAAAGAAAGCTTGGAAAAAATATCACCTTCCAAATAGATGCATCCTTCTCTTTTCATACATAACCCTGGCTTGTTTCTTTTAAAAGGTTTTCAGACTGGGTGAGGTAGTAAAGGTTAAAATAAGGAGTAGGATATTATGAGTCCATGTAGGGTTTGAACATGAGTGATATGGTTTAAAAGATGTTGCATTTGGAGTCAGAAAACTTGTGTTTAGTTTCAGACTTCAGCCATTGATTACTTTGTAATCCTGAAGATGTCAGAGTATTTAGAGCAGGAGCAAACCTTAAAGATCTAATTCAGACTTTTTATTTCATAGAAGGAGAAATCTGAAACTTGCAGAGCTTAGTATCACAGACTTTGCAAGGAGTAGAACTAAATTTTATGTGAGCGTCTACAAAGTTTCTTTGAGACTTCAAATACAGGCCCTTTGAATCTAAAAATGGTGTCTTTTTCACTGTATCACACAGGTTCCTCAAATTTAAAAAGAGGCTCATACTTCTACTTATCTCAGCTGGTTGTTGTGAGAAAAATACTTTATACAAAGAAAAGATCTATAAAGATTGTAAAGCTATCATTATCATCATAATTGATAACTCTGGGTATTATAGTTATCCATGAAACAACTCAAAAAAAAAAAGATATAAAGCAAGTAACCACATACCTGTGCCCAAAAAGGAAAAGCCTGTTTTCTATCTAAGTACTATATTAAAATGGAGCAGACATTGTCTCTGAAAAATCTTTTCATCAGATTCCATCATTACTGGAACTCTGACCTCTTGAAATAAATCAAGGTAATAATACCTATCATTGGTATGGGATATGAGATACCTAAAAAAGGGCCATAATAGATAAACATATACTCTTCTCCAGTATATTTACATGAGTTACCAAATTCTTCTCCAATATATTTAGATGAGTTACCAAAATGAGAAAGAGATATGGAGACACACTTCTGTCAGAGATACGTGTTCTCAGTATAGACAGACAATGTGGCCATATCCTAGAGGTTCATCTGTCTCTGATTCTCACTGTGTGTATCATCCAAAGTAGATAGGTTGTGTAAGACTCTCATAAAAATGGGACCACTAAACTGTATGTGAGGATTGTAGTAGGCTATATATTGATTTAGAAAACCCTATAATACCATTTTTATCTTATGTTTTATTTTTGTTTTGTTAAATATATCCCAATCGCATTTTAATCTATTTCCCTCTGTGGAGTGTGGTAAGCCTTGTATCTGACATGTCTGATGCGGATATGGGAGTTGCCTTAGATGATTACATCTTTCTTACATTTCCTGGGTCATGCCTTCATGTGTAGAACAATTTAGGGGCCTCTCACGCTTTCCTCCAGGTTTAACAGTTATATCAGCTGCTGTCGGTATTGGTAGTGTAAGTGACTTCTTCAATAATTACAATAATGTCATAGACCTAAGAGAACCTATTGATTCTGCCTCACCATGTAGATTTTGTCAATCAATTCCATGCAGCCCTGAAGGCTGTAAGAAGACAAAATTTCCTCAGGATAAATGACCAGAAATGGAAAAGATGATTTTTTTGGGTGAGGTTATATATTGGATTGGTGAAGGGGTCTGCAAATTTTTACTTGAAGGATCTGAACTAGAATTTATTCTACTGCTAATCTCTCCCCCCATTTTTTGTTTCTTTTTGGTAAAATACAATTTTGGGGGGTAGAGAAATATTAGATGTCTCTGTAGGAAGCTTCTTATTTACCTAGTGAAGCTAAAGCTTAGGGGATGAAAATCCTGACTTAATTAAGATTAGTAATAAATTATGATTTGGAGTCAGTAGATATAGGCTTGATTCTCATCTCTGCCATCTATAAAGCTGTGTTAATTAATCTCTCTGAGCCTCAGTTTCCTCTTCTGTAAAATAGGAATGATACTTCTAATTTAAGCTGTTACTTATCAGCTGTTGGGTAGATCTCATGAAATGGATGTAAAATGTCTCATAATTATAAGTCCATAAGTAAAGTTCTTAATTTGAAAGGAAATGCTAAATTTCAGTTAGAGGTTAATGAAAAAAAAGAAAAAATATGCTAAAATCTATGTAAAGATGCTCCCAGGTTTAGAACCCTTTCTTTATAGACATGTGATGCTATACTGATCTTAATAAAAGAATGAACAATGATACAAGGTGAGGATGATTGTTATGTGAAAGAGATATTTTTAGGATACCATGAGACTGTTCACTGATCTTAAAAAAAACCCAGAGTCAGTGTCTTATAATCATAGGTCCATAAGTAAAGTTCTCAATTGAAAGGAAATGTTAAATTTCAGTTAGAGGTTAATGAAAAAAAGCTATATGCTAAAATCTATTTAAAGATGCTCCCAGGTTTAGAACCCCTTCTTTATAGAAATGTGATGCTATTTTGATCTTAATGAAAGAATGAACAATAGGATAAGGTGAGGATAATTGTCATGTGAAAGAGATATCTTTGAGATACCATGGGACTGTTCACTAATCTTAATAAAAAATGAGAGCCAGTGTTTATTGGTATTTTTGCAAACAATTAGAAAAAACTGGCATAAATAAAACTTTAAATGATCTAGTTACACACAAAGTTGTTTTCCATTCGAATAAAATTCTCACCCAGAAAAATCTGGTGATTATTTTTAGGTGAGTGTCACAGAGCACTAAATGCTTTGCAAATATCATTCATTACTGCATAAGAATACTATAGCCTGTGCCAGAACTGGTATCATTTGGATTCATTACCACACATGTCGGGTCTAGCAGATTATCGATGCCCAGGTTACATATGCCAAATATGGTTCATTCTTCTTTTTTAAACTTGGTCTCTTGTAGTTTGGAAATCAGAACCTGACAGCTTGAAGATTCCAGCTTGTTCCTTTAATCTATTTATATGACTCAGGATTCAGATTTATGGGAAAATGGTGTAACAAAACTGTATTTAGCTCAACTCCTCTCTCAGTAGAAGGTTTTTCTGCTGCAGAGACTGTCTGGCTGGGAATGTGATGCTATTAAGAGGAAAGTGGCCAAATGCAGTAAGGCTATGGCTGATCCTAAAATGAGGTGGAGGATCAGGGGTATGCTCCAGTCTATCTGAATTGCAATGTATATTGAAGTCTGATCGCAGATAAGCCACCTTCAATTCCCTTTCCTGACATTTATTGGCTGTGTCCCTAGATACAGCTTTACTTTTTGGAAACTGGTTTCCTAATTTTTTCAATAGGGGTAATAATTCTTACACTGTCTATTTCCTAGAGTTGTGAGGAAAATACTTGGTCAAACTTAAAGTGACATACACACATAGGAATTATTATTATTATGTAAATACAACCATGCATATCAATCAATCTATTTTGAAAATGAAATTATCCATTCAAAGAATGATCCACTATTTTTGATCCATTTTTGAAAATTGCTTAATGTATAGTTAGGCACGTGTAAATACATCATAGTATTATAAAATATGAAGAGCTAAAAGGGACCTTAGAAGTGCTTTAATCCAGCCTCCTCATTAGCGAAACTATATGATCCTATATAATGCTATATAATCCCTGACAGATGTTGATTCTATTTTTAGCTAGACATATCTTTAGGGATGGGGAGCTCACTCTTTTCTGAAGCATCTCATTCAATTTTTGGTTAGGTGTATTAGGAAGGTTTTCTGTCTAAAGAGATGATGTCATACTTCCCTCTAACTTTTACCCATTAATCTTATCTCAGTCCTCTAAGGGCCCACCAGGGGAAAAAATTAATCTCTTCTACTTGACAACTCCAGAACTCACTCGTCAAATGGCATTAGATGATTTGAAATTTGGATATTCTTCTTAGGGCTGTGACAGGCCTGTTCTGATATCACATCACTTAGTATGAGCTGTGGTAGAGGCATTAATATAAATAAATTAGAAATGGGGAAAGAAGAATAAAACTGACTGCTCTACTTCCAAATGCAACAATGCTTCTCAAGTCAAGACTCCTCTGTGCTCTGGGGGGAATCACTTTATTTTTCTTGCATAGGATCTTGAATCAGTGAAAAGAAATGAGGTGCAGAGATGTTTCTATAATAATGCTGCAAGTTGTCTGGCCAGATACCCATCCATAGGGATACTAAATGAACTTTTGCATTTAAAATGACTTTTCTTCTAATGAGCTCATGTTCTTTCGTCCTTAATTCCTTATCTCCCCTTATCATTCTAAGGTTTTGTTGTTGTTCAGTTTGTTTCAGTCATAGCCAATTCTTGGTGACTCCATTTGGGGTTTTCTTGGCAAAGATACTGGAGTGGTTTGCTATTTCCTTCTCTAATCCCTTTTATAAAGAATGCAGACCAAGAGGGTCACACAGCTAGTTTGTGTCCGAGGCCAAATTTGAACTCTAGATGATGAGTCTCCCTAGCTCCTGCAACTCTATCCACTGCACCACCTAGTTGTTTCTTAGGAGTTATACAGAAATATGGGATATGTGGGAACATTTTTTTCTGCTCTGACACCTGTTCATCTTTACCCAGAGCATATTAAACTTTAAGGAAGGATTTTTTAAATGTTCTGAACCCCTTTGGTAGCCTGGTGAAGCCTATGGACCCCTTCTCAGAATAAAATTATTTAACAATTGAAGGGAAAGCTAGATTTCAGTTAGAGATTAGTGGAAATAAAGGTATAATTTCCCCCTCATCCTTGTTCACAGACCTCCTGAAATTTATCCATGATCCCTTGGGTCTGTGGAGCCCAGTTTTAGAACTTCTTTAGTGAATGTATAGATCTTCCACCTACTGAAGCACATTTTAAAAGTCTTAATATTCCATGGGTTTCATTTAGCAAATACTTTCTTTTTAGTTGGAATCTCCCTCCTTGTGAAAGGGAGTATGACAACATTTGATTCCTGTTTTACATTTGATGGTAAAATGCATTGAACAGCTCCATAAGCAGAAGATAGAAGTGTGTTATTTGGTGGTGGAAGAATGAATATACAGTTCCAGTCAGTTAGATCAGGTACCAGTAAGCATAGGGCAGCATATGTAGCAAACATGCTAGACCTGGAATCTGGAAGGTCAAAGCCAAGGCTCAAATTCTGCCACTGACATTTATTATCTATATAATTATGGACCATTTTACTTTATTTCTGGACCACTTGAGTAGATGTTGTGAGGAGCTGCCTAGGGAGATAATGGGCTCCTCTTTCTTGTTGCTTTTTAATCAGTGGTGGGTATGTTGTACAGGGTATCCTTGTGAATGGGTGGATTGGACTGAATGACCTTCTAAGGACCCTCTCAAACTCTAAGATATTGTAAGTCTATGGTTCTGAGTAAATGCAGGTTCAGAGAAGTGCATGAGCAAATGGACAGAAGAACAAAAGGATGAGTTTGGGAAATTGTGAAAAGTTCATCTTTACTAGAGGTAAACATAATATTGAAGTAGCAGAGATTCAGTGTAGAGAGAGACACTGGATATGGAGGGCCTCAGAGCCACCAAGTCCTGACTTTGCCACATTTTGGTTATATAACTCTGGGTAAGTCACTTAAGTAAGCAACTTAATCTTTTAGAGTGCTGAAGTAAAAGAAGGAGAGAAAAGGCTGACCTGGACTGATACAGGGCATCTCTTCATCTGAGGTTTTCCCATTAAAATGAAATAATAATTCTAGTCCTTATCCCCATAGTTTCTTAAATAATATTACATTTTTCAAGGTCTAAGCATGATATTTCTTGGCTTTTCTGCCTTCTCTAAGATTCTGCCCAAATCTACCTTTTGCAGGAGGCCTTTCTTGGTTCTTTTCCTGTCTTTCAATTGTTAGCTTTTTCCTTCTAAGACTACTACCTTTCCTTTATAGTTCTATTTACGTGGTTATTTGAATCTTGTCTCTAGTCAAAAAGAACAGTGGAATCACTGCCTATTGAACTTCCCTATAAGTGACTGACAATTCTAGTAATTTTGTCTTTCACTTTCTCTGCAAATTCTTTCCAGTAAATTTGCCTTTTTCTAAGAAGTAATTTGAAGTGAGTTGATCACATTTTAAATGATGAGGAGTTTAGATTGTAAAGACAGCAAATAAGACAGGTTGAAGCTAATAGAAGTGTGGAAATGGCAGATGTTCCGAGGCCTTTGGGAGCAACATCACTCGTTTGTCATTTGTACCCAACAAGAAATTGAAAAGTGGTCTGGAGGTGGTAGAGGGGACATTAAAAGGCTAACATGGGTTAATAGAACCAAGACTTCCCTATTTTCAACTCCATCAATTTCCCTCAAAAACTGATTAGTACAGCTCCCAGCTTTATCTCATAAAATGGTCCAAGTTTTGGAGAATATTCTGTAATTACTTTGTGTGATGTGAGCTTTACATGTAACACAGAATTAGGGCAAAAATGGATTTTATAATTCTGCCAGTTGCTCTAATGCTCAGAATACCATTCCTGAGCAGAAAGGAAGTATAAATCCAGCATTCCAGTGCGGGACAGAATAAAAATGAACTGAAATTATTAATGTATTTTTTCTTACTCAACATTTAATTTGGTTAGTTGCTTTAATCATGAGTTTATCTGGTTGGATTTAACCTTTCTTCTAGACTAAGTAGGGAAAAAAAACAGTATCTGGAAAGAAATAGGTTATCCTGCAGCTTTTGAAATTAATGAATGAAAAAACATTTATTAAGCATTTAACTATGAGCAAAGGATTGTGCTAAAGGTTCCACAAACAGAAAAGCAGAGACAGTCTTTGCTGTAAAAGAGCTCAAGTTATAATTGGGGGAGTGGGAGTACACACAGAGGAGGTTTCAATTGCAATACATAAAGAAATGTCCACATGGTCCTTAGGGTACACCAGCAAATTAGATAGCGGTTTATTTTCTCTTAATGGGCTCATAGTTGAATCTTATGATAGTTTTGGGATCTGGAGATGGAGATGTGTAATTTTAGCATTTTTTATAAATTTAGAAAAGATCTTAGAGACAAGCCAGTTTAATTGCATTATTTTACAAAAATGGGAACTGAATTCATCAGAAGACTTGGTCAAGGTGAGGCAGGTCATAAGTAGCAGAGTTAGGATGTGACCCTAGGTCTTCTGATTCCTAGTCCAATGGCTTTTATCTTCCAAATAATTTAAAGACTATTGGGGGTTGGGTGTTAGCTCCATTGCTACATCCTTAGGATTCCAGAGTCTTTTTTTTATCTATTTAGCAGCTGAACTTTGTTTTAGATGATGTCTTGCCTGATTAAGAGATCAATTTCTATGATGATTTTTCTCTTTCTCTCTCTAGTGCTTAGCACTAAGAATGTGCCATATAATAAATGCTTTAGATGTTTTCATTTATGTATTCAAAGAATTTTGTCTTCTGTATAAAAGATAGATTTAGCAAGATTTGGTATTATTAATAGATTTTGTTGTTTAGTTATTTTCATTCATATGTGACTCTTCATGACTCCATTTATGATTTTCTTGGCAAAGTTGTTGGAGTTGTTAGCAATTTTCTTCTCTAGCTCATTTCATTAGGTGGGAAAACTAAGGCAAATAGGAGTAAATGATTTGCCCAGGATCACACAGCTAGTAAGTATCTGAAGCTAGATTTGAAATTAGATCTTCCTGATTCCAGGCCCAGTATTCTATCCATTGAACCACTTTGCTGTCCACCTGACATCATTTTGAACTATAGTTGTATTTGTCACAATATATAATTTTTGTATTAGTTAATTTGTAATAAATTTCTTTAAGAACAAGTAAACTAGATTTTTCAGGTCCCTTTCAACCTGAGCATTCTATGATTTTTATAATACTGACAGCTCCTGTTTTAGGGATGTGTTCTGGAGGCTTTCTAAAGAGACCTGCTGATCCAGCTCACAGATGTAAGATTCCCAAAACATTAGCTCAGAAGCCCTGAGATAATATTAATCATGTTCTACTTCTATAAAAATATAAACTACATAGACACTATGTTTTATAGTTTGGAGACTGGCTTTCAGTTATATCAGAAATTCACTCCCTTGATTAATTTTGTATTCTAATGCAAAGACAAGTACACAAAGTGCCATGATGCAAATGAGATAAGTGCAAAGAAGAGATCCAGTAGGAGAGTCAGGTTAAGAAATAGGAATTGAGAATCATCAAAGATAGTTATAATTCATATATCTGAAAATAAATAGTTTATTATAGATTCATTATGGGAAATAGTGCAAAATAAAGCTATACAGATTGGAGCCAAGTGATGGAGGAGTTTGAATGTTAGAGTCACGAGGTTGTGTACTTCATTTGGTAAGTAATAGGGAGCTATTTGAAGATTTTAAGGAAAAGAACAATTTCATATAAATGCATACATGTATACATATGTACAGCATACACATATGTATAGAGAGTATCTCAAGATTTTAAAGCAGGTTTGAAATTTAATAATTTCACAAGTATAAATCATTTAAAAATTTTAAAAATACTTAATCTTGCATATTTTGAACAATATATTTAGAATTTTAGCTTTAATTAGTTTCTGGGTGATTCTTTCTTACATTAGTAGATATGTAAAGGAAGTCCTTTTGCTTGCCCCCTAGGTTACCTAATCTTTTTTTGTTACATTTTTCTTGTGAATGAGTAGCTAGATGTAGTGTATAGAGTACCAGCTTCTGGAATCAGAAGGACATCTGAGTTTAAATCCTGCCTCAAACACAGTACTCAGTAATTATGTGACCCTGGTCAAATCATTTATCCTAATTGCCTTGTTAAAAAAATTATTGAAAACATTTTTTTCTTGTGAAGTCACATCAAAATTGTTATGTATGCACTCAAAATGTATTCTTTATGATTGATTCTAAAGCTAGAATTATAACTGTAGTCCCTGAGCAGCAGCTGATGAAAAGTTTTATAAAGCTTAAAAATTGACTAGAGAGGCATATAGCACAAGGTAGTAATTATATTGAATTTAAGTATGAAACATTAATATTTTAAACATTTATATAATTAGCCTTTCAAAATTTTTTTTGAGGTATATTTGTGGTCATTATGGTTCTAAAGTTATTAAGGCTTAGAATTATACTGAGACTTTTAGTATTCTCTGTTTTGATCTACATCTATATCTATAGTTACAGCTATATTTATATCTGCATTTTTTCTATTTACATTTATGTCTATTTCTATGTCCACATAGATCTATACTGATATTGTTATTGGCATTTATGAAAGTTAACTCTGACATTAGAGTGTAGGAAAAACTAGAGATGGGAGATATAGTCAAAGTAGGAATACCAAGCAGGAAGCTATTATAATAATTAATAATAATTGGCTACTAATATATCACTTTAAAGTTTACAAGTGGTTTGCTTTATTATCTTTGAGTCTCATAATAAACTTGTGAAGCAATTACTACAGATGTTATTCTCATTTTTCAGGAGAAACTGAGTTCGAGTTACTTATTCAAAGTCACATAGCTAGTAAGTTTCAGAGGAAGGATTTGAAGCTGAGAAGATATTTTTCTGTTTTTCTGACTCCAGCTCCACTATTCTAAACACTATCACACTTTAACACTGCTTGATTAAAGTAGTTGCAAAATGGGAGTTGAGAGGAAGGGACAGATGTGAATTTGAGGTAATAGAAATGATAAGGCTTGGCAACTGATTTGACTTGGCAAAGATTATAGGCTGAGGGAAAGGGAACAATCAAAGATTTCTACAATCGTTTTTATAATATATAATATAAATGTAAAAATATAATATAATATAAAATATATGATTTTATAAGCCTGGAAGTCTTAGAGTATGGTTTCAAATCTAGATAAATGAGTCATTATTATCAGAATTAGGAAAATCAGAGAGGAAGATCACTTGGGGAAAAATACAATCAATGGGTTTTGAGATATATTGAATTTATCTGATCTAACCAATTGGAAAAATATTAAATGCTCTTGGATAGGGCGAGCAAATATAATAAAGATGACAATATTACCTAAACTAATCTATTTATTTAGCGCTATACCAATCAGACTCCAAAAACTATTTTAATGACCTAGAAAAATAACAACAAAGTTCATATGGAAAAACAAAGGTCAAGAATTTCAAGGAATTAATGAAAAAAAATCAAATGATGGTGGATTAGCTGATAACCAGATCTAAAATTATATTATAGAGAGCAGTTACCAAAACTATTTGGTATTGGCTAAGGAATAGATTAGTTGATCAGTGGAATAGAGTAGAGTTCAAGGGATAAACAGTCAACAAATATAGCAACCTAGTCTTTGACAAACCCAAAGATCCCAGCTTTTGGGATAAGAACTTACTGTTTGATAAAAATTGCTGGGAAAATTGGAAACTAATATGGCAGAAACTAGAGATTGATCCATACTTAAGCTACACCAAGATAAGGTCAAAATGGGTTCTATGACCTAGGATAAAGAATGAAATCATTAATAAATTAGAGGAACATAGGATAGTTTACATTCAGACCTGTGGAAGGGAAGGTCTTATGACCAAAAGCAGAACTAGAGATCATTACTGACCACAAAATAGAAAATTTTGATTATACCAAACCTGAAAAGTTTTGTACAAACAAATCTAATGCAGACAAGATTAGAAGGAAGCAATAAACTGGAAAATATTTTACAGTCAAAGGTTCTGATAAAGGCCCATTTCCAAAATATAGAGAATTAACTCTAATTTATAAAAAATCAAGCCATTCTCCAATTGAAAATGGTCAAAGGATATGAACAGACAATTCTCAGATGAAGAAATTGAAACTATTTCTAGTCATATGAAAAGATGCTCAAGTCATTATTAATCAGAGAAATGCAAATTAAGACACTCTAAGATACATTTACACACCTTCGATTGGCTAAAATGACAGGAAAAAATAATGACGATTGTTGGAGGGGATGTGGGAAAACTGGGACATTGATTCATTGTTGGTGGAGTTGTGAACGAATCCAACCATTTTGGAGAGTAGTTTGGAACTATGCTCAAAAAGTTATCAAACTGTGCATACCCTTTGATCCAGCAGTGTTACTACTGGATTATATCCCAAAGAGATTATAAAGAAGGGAAAGGGACCTGTATGTGCACGAATGTTTGTGGCAGCCCTTTTGTAGTGGCTAGAAACTGAAACTGAATGGATGTCCATCAGTTGGAGAATGGCTGAATAAATTGTGGTATATGAAAATTATGGAATATTACTGTTCTGTAAGAAATGACCAACAGGATGATTTCAGAAAGGCCTGGAGAGACTTACACGAACTGATGCTGAGTGAAATGAGGAGGACCAGGAGATCATTATATACTTCAACAACAATACTAGATGATGACCAGTTCTGATGGATCAGGCCATCCTCAGCAACAAGATCAACCAAATCATTTCTAATGGAGCAGTAATGAACTGAACCAGCTATACCCAGAAAAAGAACTCTGGGGGATGACTAAAAACCATTACATTGAATTCTAATCCCTATATTTATGCACACCTGCATTTTTGATTTCCTTCACAAGCTAATTGTACAATAATTCAGAGTCTGATTCTTTTTGTACAGCAAAATAATGTTTTGGTCATGTATACTTATTATGTATCTAAGTTATATTTTAATATATTTAAAAAAAAAAAAAAAAAAAAAAAAAGAGATATATTGAATTTAAAATGACAGTGAGATATCCAAATGTAACTATACAGAAGGCCATTGAAGATGTGGGTTTGGGGTTCAAGACACAGGACTGGGTTGAAGGTAGAGATATGAGTCATTTGCTTATACAAATCATAATAATTAAAGTTATAAAGCACAAACAAAGATGAACATTGAATTATGGGCAAAAAACATTTAGAGGACTAGACAAAGAAGCAGACAGAACAAAATGCAAACTGGATAGATAAGTGAAAAACCAGGATAGTGTCAAGGAAGTTTAGGGAATAAAGAATTTGAAGGATGAAAGAGTAGTCAAAAGTGTCGAATGCTATAGAGAGGTTAAAGAGAATGAAGATTGAGAAATGGCCATTGGACATGGCAATTAGGTTGTCATTTACGACTTGAAAGTGCAGTTTCAGTTGAGTAGATGGCAGAAACTATATTTCAGGTGGTTAGAAGCAGCAGCCAGAAAATTTGACAGTGAAATAGAGAAATTGAATAGTGGGTTGAAGAAGCAGCCGTGTCAAGAAATATATTTTTAAGATCAGGAAGACTGCATGCTTTTAGGCAAAAGGAAAGGAGATAATAACAGGGAAATATTTAAGATGCTTAAGAAAGAAGAGGCATGATTGAAGAAGCAAAATCCTAGAAGAGGTGGGAGTGAATGAGATTGTTACGCTAGATAGAAGGATTTGACCCTGAAAATGTGGAATTATGGGATTTCCTGAAACTGCAGAGAAGGAAGAAAGAATGATTGATGATCAAAGATATGTGAAAATGAAAAGATGAGGAGAGTGCACTTTAGGTAGCCCACATCTTCTCTGTTAAGTATGGGATGAAGTCATAATAGAAAGAAAAATTAAAATGGAACCATGAAAAATAAAGGTGGTTTAGAAATTTAATGCAGGGAGAAAATAAAATAACCAACACATGCAGAAGAGAGCAGGAAGAGTCCCCTTAAAGTTACATCTTGTCCAAACTCCTTCATTTAACTTGTTTTTCATCCTATCCCTTCGTTAAATGGAAAATATAAAAGAATAATGATACTGATAAAAACAAAATACATCCTATTTCTGTATACTTAGAACTTAACACAGAGGAATTTTGTAATAATATATTTTGTATGTATTTTTGAATATCAAATTTAATCGATAGTTATTGATGAAATGAAAAAAATGTTGTGATTTCTTTTTTGGGGGGGTATTCCTAATCTTTGATGCAAGATTTAGCTTCCAGTGTAGAAAACACCTTCAACTGATACAAACCCATAATTTATACTTTCTAGTCCTAGTGAGTTTGGGCCACTGAGAAGGTAAATGTTTTCACCAACATTATACAGAACTACTATGGGTCAAAGGTCAAATATTGAAGACTTGAACAAAATCTAAACTCTTAATTTTTCATAAAACTCTGGTCTTCTCTAAACTCTCCCATTTTGTTTCTATCTTTATAAATATTATTATATATTATGATTATAGGTTTTTCTAAAAAGCCAATATAATCTTTGTCTACATTAACATTCAGATAAAAGAAATATCATGAACCTTCTGAATATGTACTTTATCTGAAGTGTGGTACTGTTTTCTATCCCAGGTGATATTTTTTTAATAAGAACAATAAACTATATTTTATAACATAAGAGGGCAGTCAGAATATGGAAGGATCAGTTAACTTTATCATAAAGAATAGTTGAAGGAATTTAGGGTATTTAACTTGGAGATGGCTAAGAGGAAACATGATGTCTTCTTTCAAGTATTAGAAAGGCTGTCAAGTAGAAAAGGAAATTTATTCTGTGTTACTGTAGAAGGCATAATTAAAACCAAAGAATAGGTGGAGGTTTCAGAAAGTTGGATGCCAGCTCAAAAAGGAGGATTGATGTAATTGGATGTCTAATAATGAAAAGATAATTTAAAGTGGATCTTTCATTACCACAAACCAGGGATATTGTGGAGGAGAAAAATTGCATTGAATGGGAGATCAGGACAGGTGACTTCTAATATTCCTGACAATTATGAGTGGAAAGCTCACTATATTTGGAGTCAGAAGACTTGAATTTCAGTCCTTGTTCTGGCACTTAACTGTGTTACCGTGGGCAAATTGCTTTAACTGGATTTATAAATTTCATTTGTAAAACAGGAACGATATAACATTAAAACACATAGTTGTTGGAGGATTAATTGAAATAATATAAAAAATGTTTATAAATTGAAAAATTTTATGTCAATGTGAAATATTATATTTAATAATTCTTTATGTTTTGGTTATTTTATGATTTAAAACTTTTTCATAAACATTTTATTTGATCTGTACAACCTTTCTCTATCACTATATCATCAATCAGTCTGTCTTTTGTCTCCATCTTCTTTCAAGGCAACCATCTTTGAAAATAAGGCACAGAACTCTTATTCTCATTTTGTAGATAAAGAAAGTGAAGTTTAGAAATTTGCGCAAAATCAACCAGTTCCTAAGTGGCGGAGCTGACTCCTAAGTTCACTTATGGAAGTCTTGCAGACTGGCCTAGAAATGAAAGGGAAACAGCACGACCTGTCAAGGCAGAGAGTGGAATATGACAGCAGTACTATATGATGACCAGTTCTGATGGATCAGGCCACCCTCAGCAACGAGATCAACCATATCATTTCTAATGGAGCAGTAATGAACTGAACCAGCTATGCCCAGAAAAAGAACTCTGGGAGATGACTAAAAACCATTACATTGAATTCCCAATCCCTATATTTATGCACACCTGCATTTTTGATTTCCTTCACAAGCTAATTGTACAATATTTCAGAGTCTGATTCTTTTTCTACAGCAAAATAACGTTTTGGTCAGGTATACTTATTGTGTATCTAATTTATATTTTAATATATTTAACATCTACTGGTCATCCTGCCATCTAGGGGAGAGGGGTGGGGGGGGGTAAGAGGTGAAAAATTGGAACAAGAGGTTTGGCAATTGTTAATGCTGTAAAGTTACCCATGTATATATCCTGTAAATAAAAGGCTATTAAATAAAAAAAAAGAGCTATATCTTAAAAAAAAAAAAAAAGGAATATGACAGCAGTTAGGTTAGACCATGCAACGGTCTTTCTTTTTCCTTCTCCTCGCTGGGCGACTGAAGAGCCCACGGGCTGCAGGATTTGTCGCTTATTTATCTTCCCTGCTAAAATCTGGTCTCCTTTTTTCGAGACTCCCCGAAATAAAACCATTCAGCTGGAATCCTGCTAGTGCATTTTAAGTCGCCAACAAGACGAACCAAAAAGCCAAGGGAAAGTTCACGCTTACTCTGTGATTCTGAATGTTCATCCTTAAAATGCTTTCCTTTTCAACTTTAGTAAATCATTTTCCTTAGCCACTAGATGGCGATCTGCGTCTACATCTATAAGAGCACATCAGCCACAACCTCTGTATCAAAGTATAGCATCTAATTCCCCCCTCCCCTCTTTTTTTTTTTTTTTTTCCAGGATGCATTTTATACAAATATCACACCCATCGCGCTGCTGACATCGTTCCTTTTGTGAAACGAGTTACTTCTACATTCTCAGGCAGCACAATACGGAATGATGCTCAATATGTGTATGTTTTTTCTCTCTATTTCACTTCTCATTCTTAGTTCAGGAAATAGTGTAATTATATCAAGAATGAGGCCCGGAAGGGATTTCAGAAACAATCTGTTTTTTTTTTCTTTTATCAAAGAGACCAGAGAGCCAAAAACACGTATAAGGAAGGTCATACCGGTAATTAGGAGCATAGCCAGGACTAAACCCTTCTAATATACCGGCTCCTATTCCTGAGTGCTCTCTGCTATGCCATGTTTCTAGGCTCTAACTTAATGATTTCCCTGTTAAAGACTCTGCTGTTAGGGTTGGATGATTAAAATTCCTGTTTGAGGCTGGCTGGTTTTGTGGCAAACATAGCCACACTGTGGCTTTTATTATTGACAGTGATTAAAAGTTGATACATAATTTTTTCTTTTGTAAAGACAGCTTGTTTGTGTGTATGTGGGGGGGAGTGTTGTGCAACTTTTCATAAAAATTAGATTTCAGCTGCAAAAAATCCAAAGGGATCCATTCCTTCCCCATTGTTATAGCTTTCAAAGAGCTAAGAATGTAAACTTCAAGTAATGGCCCGTGACAGATCCAAAAGAGAGCAATGACAGAACGTCTTTTGGTCCATTCCTATGAATTAGACAAGAACATATCAACTGAATTATTATTTGCTACAGTTTAAAATTGTTTGCTTGAGGATAAAGGAAAATGCAAAGGCAGATTGCTAATGCATGCAGAAAATTCTGTCTCTTGTCATTTGCTTCAGGTGCTCCAGCAGTTCCTGAACTCCCAAGTTCTCTTCAATTATTTCCAATATAAGTATATAATATTTGTGACCATATGTTCTTCTGTCCCTTAGAAACCAATATTTACTTTGAATTCACACAAGGGGCTATGTTTTCTTTTTCTGCATCTTAAAAAAAACTAATAATGGTTGCACATATTTTAAATAAGATTAATGACACTGAAATCTAAAGAAACTCACTTTGGAAACCTTAAAATACTTAACAACAATTTCAAGAGTAACAAAAATAACATGCTACTTTATGGATTTTTCCCCCTCCCAAGCTAGAGTACCAAGCTTTGAATACTGGGGAAAATATGAAAATAAGTAAGTTGTGGTCTCTCTATATAAGAAGTTTATTGACTCTACATCTGTAAGATAGAAAGAACTATATAGATGAGGAAGTGGAAGCTCAGAGAAGTAATTTGGCTATACTCATAAAGAAACTTATTTGTCAATTTTCCTTTATATTTTCTAAATGATGATAGCTTATCAAGAGGCAACTAGGTAGTGCAATGAATAGAGTATGAAACAGATTCATTCAAGTTCAACTCCTGCTTCAAACATTTACTAGTTTGACTTTGGACAAGGTAACCCAAATTCTTTTATTCTCATTTTCTTCATTTGTAAAGTGAAGATGACAATAGCAAATGACTCATGAGACTATTGTAAGGATTAAATGAAATAACATATTTACAATGCTTTGCAAACCTTAAAGCACTATATAAATTGACTTGTTTAGAGTGTTCAGCAATTTATTGGGCTCTAGAAAGGGTCAAATAGGACCAGCTGCCCAGTAGCCTCTATTCTTTAATTTCTTATGCTCTACTTAGTAAGGAAATCTTCCAACTCAGCCCAGAATCTCTTTTCTTCCAGAAAACTCATAAGGGGCTAGTGCTTAGGAAAGTTTTGCATCACTTGAGTTTTAATCTGAAATCATTTATCTTCAAGTCAGCAACAATTAGCTGTTTCTATCAGCCATTTATCATGACTTGGAGGAGAATGTATTTTCCCAAGAGGAGAGCTATACTTTTCATGGACCAAGCCAAGAAAAGCTAGAGCAGGTTAGAGGAAATGCAGGGAAATAAATCTCCTGACTTACTCCTGGTATATGAAGTGAGGCAACAAGGTGACACAGTTGGTATAAACCCATGCTTTATGCTATACAAATTCCACAGTTCTATTTTTCTTCCTTTATATTTTTTTTTGCCTGAGTAGATGTGCATCCTTTTAAATAGAACAATAGTTATGTGTGATAAGAATAAATAAATGTTCATCAACTAAATATTTATCCCAAGAGCAAAGCTGAAATAGGATTTTAATCTTGTTTAGCTCTTAATTAGCTGTGTACCCATGGAAATTTTCTTCATCAGGCAGTGGTGCCTCAGTTCTTCCATTTATAAAATTAAGGAGTTGGGCAAAATGACTTCTAAGGTCTTTTCTGGATTAATCAACTAATCAAGCAGTATTCTTTAAGTACCTATTATATATCAGGTACCATGAAAAGTGCTGGGAATATAAAGAGAAAACATGAAACAATTTCATTCCTGTGGAGCTTATTTCTTACACAGAGAGACATCACAGGCATATATAAGTAAATATAGAACCAATCTCTACAGAACAAATACAAAATAAATAAAAGACAGTTTAATTCAAATTCATTTTGGAACAAGGGAATTTTGAGCTTGTGGATATCAGGAAAAACTTCATGTCCTAGTTGGTGCCTGAGCTCTCTTTTAAAGGAATACAGGGATTCTAAGAGACAAGAGTGACCAAATTGCATTCTAGGCATCGAGGTGAGTCAATGCAAAGACACAAAGATGAGAGAGGGAATGCTAAATGTGTGAGATCATAGAGTTCAGTTTGGTTGGATCATATCATGTGAGAAATGGAGTTATATATAATAAAGCTAGATAACCAAGTTGTGAAGGGTTTTAGAAGTCAAACAGAAATGTTGATATTTTATCCTAGAGGCAATAAAGAAACACTGAATTTTATCGAATAAGGGAGGAATTGGGCCAGATCTTTGCTTAAAGAAAATCATATATAGAAGATGGAATCTAATAGGGAATGACTTGAAGACATTAGTCTAGGTGAGAGAGGATTGGAACTTAAACTAAGGTTGAAGTTATATGAGTAATAAAAAGTGTTTACATTGAGAGGGAAATATTTTATGGGTAGAAATATCAATGCTTAGCAACTTGATCAAGGTGAGAGAGAATGAAAGGGTTGAGTCAAAAAGATTGTGTACTTCTGAGAAACAACAGTGCAGAAATGACCCTATGGTTCCAATGTCAGAGGTAGTCAGCATGAGAGCAGTAGAGCAAGCACAGAATTTACTATAAGCTAATGGCAGATGATGCTGACTTGGTGATAAATTGAGGATAAGGAATACAATACTATTACAATGTTCTTTTCATTAAAATTATTGACCAGAGGACTTAAGTGATATCTGTCAAATAAACTGCTTGGACTGGAATAAACTTGAGAGGATACAAACTAGATCTGTGAGTTTAAAGCCAAGTCTCCCAAGTTTGGTACAAATAAATGTTTAGTTTTGCTCGAGATGATTCTTAGTCAAGCATATCCCCTATCTACAACTAGTTCGTCAGTTAAGCAGTCACTATTCTTAAGGAAATGCAGTGATTTTGGAACCAATGTGGAAATTTGTGATACGTTTTCTCCTTTGGAGATTCAACTTTAAAGCCTTTCTTTCACAACTGAGATTTGGTGTCTTGCCCAAGGTTACACAGTAGTAACTATGTGAAGCCAGATTTATACTCGGGTCCTCCTGACTCCAGGGCTGGTGCTCTATCTACTGCCCCACCTGGCTGCCCCTCCCAGTTCTAAATTCGGATCTTATGAATTTACACGGGGAATTTAGTCAAAACACGGCATCAAGTTCTTTTATGTTGAAGTATCTAAAAAGGTGTAAATAATTCATTTTGGGAAAATGTGCTTCCAGCAAAATTGTTTGAAATAACTGTATTTCCTTCTCTTTGATTGTCAGTTTCATTGCAATCATTTTATTTAATTAGAGGATGCCAGAATATTGTAAAGTGTGTGCTGCTATTTCCTCTCCATGCCCTGTCTACTGTGCTTTTTGAGTCCTAACTTATATTTAGGATTGTGCACTTACTAGAAAATTGATCTAGGTCAATTTCAAACAATGCTATATTTTGGCTTTGAAACTGCTTTTTTCAAATATTTTCATGAAAAAAATTTTATCTCTGGTTACCAAATTTGAGTTTCCTATTTGCAAATGCCTCTTGGATATCTCTATTTACACATACATACATATATAACATATAACATATATATGTAGACATACATTTTATATATATGCTACATACTTAAACACACATATACATAGATTTAAATATATGCATGTATACAATATATACCCACCCACATATACATATCAAACAATACATCTTCTCTAAATCTTTTCCCTCTTCTCACCTTGATAGTTTCTACATATGGCACCTCCATCCTTTCCAGGTATCCAGTCTTGGAGTCATTTTCATCTCATCCCTTTTATTCACCCCCAACTGATGGCCAAATCCTGCTTGTTTTATTTTTATGACAGGGCTAGAATCTCCCTGTTCTCTTCTTTCTAGTCCCACTGTCAACGGCCTAGTTCCAACACATATTATCTCTGGCAGGAACTATTGTAACAACCTCTTAACTCCTCTCCCTCCCTTTAGCTCACAATAAAAACCTTTACAGCACTGCCAAAGTAATCTTCTTAATGCACCAATGTAGTCATGTCCTTCCCTACATTCCACTGCCAATAGGATAAAACACAAACTCTTTACCCTGATGTTCAAGGGTCTGAACAATGTGATTTCAACCTTATTTTGTATTATTCTTCTTTTTATACTCCATGTTCTAGACAATCTGGACAATTAGTCTTTCATCCATTGCTTCCAGCCTTCCCTCACTTTGGGACCTTGGTTCAGGCTTTCACCCAAGCTTGGAAAGGACTCCTTTTCCATCTCTATCAATTAAAATCCTTTTTTTTTTTCAAGGACTTGCTCTGGTGTCACCTCCTTCATGAAGTGTTCTCTCATTCTTCCAGCTAGAAGTAATCCCTTTGTTTTTATCCTTTTTTTTGTTTCAATTAAAACTATTTTTTCTTTTTTAAATTTGTTAAAAAGGATGACTCACTGGATAGAAGTAGGGGGAAAGAAATATTTGGAAATAAGGTAACATAAAAATGAAAGATAGCAACATATATTATGTTTTATTTTTCTACTTGTACATAAACTCTTTATATATAAAGCACTTTGCATACCTTGTAATATATGCATAGATGTTAATTTTTTACTGCAGGTATGGTATCAGAAGTATAGGATAAAGGAAGGTATACTAGATTTGGAGTCAGAAAGGCCAAAGTTCAAATTCTGACTAATATTTTACTACTTATATGACCCTTTGCCAATCATTTAATCTCTTGACTTCCTCATTTTCAAATCATTTTCCCTATATGTAAAAAAGAGATATTGGTAGAACCAACTTGACATAATTTTGTGAGACTCAAATGAGTCTATGTCGAATTTTTTATTTGGGATCCATAAACTAAAAAAAAAAGTCAGTGACTGGATTTCAATATGTATTTCCTTTATAATAATACATTTTATTTGTGCATTTAAAAGCTTTATTTTAAGAAGGGGTGCATGAGTTTCATTAGAGTACCAAAGGGGACTACCATACAAAAACTTAAGGACCTCTGGTCTACCTGAAGTGGCAAATAAAAGTAAGCTTTTATAACAATATTATTATTAAACTTGTTGAAGGCAAGGGCTGTGCTTCATTTTTTGTTTCCTAGTATCAGCACAATGCCTTGTATATGACAAATGTTTAATATATGTTTGTTGCACTGAATTCTCAAAATAGTTGAGAGATGGCCAGTCTGTAGCTAGGAAGAATATAGAAAAGATTCAATCAAATATTCATTAAGAAACAGACAAGCAAACTATTGCTGGGTTTGTAGCTAGGCCTGATGAGTGATATTTGATTCTAGGAGGGGATTTATCTGTACCTAGTTTAAATTTATTTGTGGACTTGTGAAAAATTTTTAGGAAGACATAAGATAAAAATTCCAAGTTTAGAGATCAGTTGGTCCCTCCTATACAACACCTTTGATCTTTACGTTCTACTGAATTGTATAATCACATAAAATTGCTCTAGTTTTTCCTTCATAATGACAATCACTATAACCATGATTGAACTATCCTCTAAGTAGGTAATAACTGTTGCTGAAATTATAGAGGAAAATCCACCATGATGAGATCATAGTTATGGATTTAAAGGGCACCTTGTAAGGAATCTATTCCATTTTTCTTTTACAGAGAGGTTCAGAAACTTGGGGAAGACCACAGAGTTACTAAGTGATAGCACTGGTATTTGATCTAAGGTTCTTTGATTCCAAATCCAGTGGTTCTTTTCCAGTGATGATATAGAAAAGAGGATTAAAAAGGACTGGAGTATTCTTAGATGATGCAGATATGAACGGCATTCACACTGAAGATTTCTCATATTGGCTGGTAACATCTAATATTAGGAGAAACAAAGATTTCCTCCAAACCCCATAGCATTGCCATGGTTAGGGCAGCCTGATCTTTCCTATGGTCCTATGATCCTCTGGGACTGGCTACTCATCTACTCATCTCTAAAGTCATGATCAGCCCAGACATTCAGATATTCAGATATATATATATATATATGTTGCATATCTAGAGGGGCCTTCAAAGGCCCTGCTTATCCCTCAAATAACTTTCTTACTGGTCTGCTTTCCTCCCTTTCATTCTCATGTTAATTATTTTCTTAGAGTGATAGAATTTAGAAATGAGTGAATTTATAGATCATCTAATGCCATCCCCTTATTTTACAGTCTCCTCAGAGAGGTGAAAATGACTTGTTTTAGTCATATGGGTAATAAAGTCTTGGTTCAAGCCCTTTTGACTTAGGCCTTCTGACTAGAAGTTCAGTACAGTGCTCTATCATGGTATATCAAGCTGGTTTTCAATTAATTTCTTAGATCAAAGGTTCTGGAGCATGAAAATGTAATTGCTATGCATAACCTGGTGGAGGGAAAGCCAATATATTAAATTGTTAACTGGCATTAATTCTTTAATACCTGTTCATTCATCAGATTAATAATTTGTGGGTTTTCTTGTTTAGGTTTAGGTAACTCACTGTCTGATTCTGATCCACTAATTAATATTGATTAATCTCATTCTGGTTCTGTGATCTCATGCCTAAACAAATGCCCTAACTTCATTTCATTTCATTTTTGCATTGTCATTCTTCCTGCCTCAAATGATGATAATTGATGCCAGATTCTACTTCCTATTGGTGATATATCATCCTGAGTACTTCTAACTACTAGATATATGTAGGGGTCACTCTGGTGGTCTATGGGTTCCAGGGAAGTAATCTTTCTTACAGGGAACATGATATCTCCAGCATTTTTCCAGTAAAATCCCATAGGCTCTTTTGACATACAATGGTCCACAGGGTCACAAAGAGTCATCCATGACTGAACAGTAACAACAATAGTTTAGAGCCATTGCTAAGCTAACAGAGAATAATTTTCTGAGTTAGAGAATGGCAAACTAAAAATAAGGTAATCAGAGCAGCAGCTTACTCTCCATTCTCCAAAACATTGATTTTAATCGGTTATAGTCATTTTTTTGACTTGGTTGTTGACAAATTCACTGGATAATGTAATTCCCTTTTCAAGTCCTGACATATAGGCTATGCAACCTATTTTCAGTTTCAAAATATAAAAAAAAGATTCTAGTTACTTTTTGTTACCCTAAGTACAAATACTTTCCATACATTATCTCACTTGATCCTTGCAACAACTTTGTGAGGTCAGGTATTTCAGGTCACATATTATTTCTATCCAAAACAATACTTTTTTTTAATCAGTGTAGGATGCACTGAGTAACTTCTACTAACGAAGACTGACATATCTTCAACTTACTCTTAATAAGTTATCTAGGGCATTGGAAGATTGGGTGACTTACCCCCAAAGGCACACATCCAGTAAATGACATAGGCAGTACTGGAACCAGATCTTTCTGACTCCATGGACGGCTCTATATGTCCAATTCCATACTGCCCCCTTTAATATAGGAGATGAGAGATGAGTTTAGAGAGAATTAATGAGTTGGCCATGGTTACACAAACTATAAAGTGTAAGGAGCAGATTTCTTTTTATTTTACATTCACTGCTCTTTCCACAGCACTATCATCAGTATGAATGAAAATGTGAAAAAGTCAGTTTTTTTTTTTTTTTTTTTTTTTTTTTTTTTTTTTTTAACATGTGATATTGGCTCTGCCTTTCTGGCCCTTAGTTTTCTCATTCGTAAAATGAGGAAGTTGAAGTTTGGTTCTCTTAACTTTGTACCTTCTTTATTTCTAGAATTCCACCTAGATTGGGTTTACTTTTCAGGAGTCACAGAAAAACTCCTTGTTTAGGAAATTTCATTATTATTTATTTTAAGTGAAAGATGGCCAGTCTACAAATTGCAAATTCATATT
This sequence comes from Sarcophilus harrisii, assembly GCF_902635505.1. Classification (NCBI taxonomy): domain Eukaryota; kingdom Metazoa; phylum Chordata; class Mammalia; order Dasyuromorphia; family Dasyuridae; genus Sarcophilus; species Sarcophilus harrisii. Next base: position 94,055,903 of record NC_045426.1, read on the forward strand.
GACTTTTAATGGTCTGGAAATATTTATGGCAACATTTTATAGCATATAATTTCCTAATAGGTTTGAATATAAAATACAAATAAGGAGATATATAATATTACTCAGTTGCTTAAAAATATTCTGTTAATTCAGTAGCTCTTTTTGTATACTTTTAAAAGAAGATCGATTGCTCTAATTTAAAATGCCTTTCCAAATACAAAAGTAAAAATTGCTTAGTAGAGTACTTATTTGGCTTTTATGGTTTTAAAGGCCAAACATAAAAATACTGAAAATAACAACCTTATACTTATATAGTAATTAATAGTTTTAAAGTCCTAGTCTTCATAGTAACCCTATGAACTAAGCCATTGACATTTTATTATTCCTACTCTATAGATGAAGAAATTTAGTTAAGTGACTTGTACAAGTTCCCATGATAATAATAGGTACCATTTATATGTTATATGTAAGGCATTTGCTTATTTTTTGTTATTTGATCCTTATGACAACTTTATAGGGTAGATATTCTTTTTATCCTTATTTTTAAATGAAGGATGAGGAAAATGAAGGTTAAATGACTCACTCATGATCACATAACTAGTAAGTGTCTGGGCCTGGGTTCTAGCTAGATCTCCCTATCTAGAGCTTTTTGTGATGTAATGTGAGTGTTAATGCTCAACTTTAACCCAGATCTTCTGATTCTAGGCAATATTTATGATTTTAGTTATTTTATCAGTTGGAGGTTATAAAATCAATCAAGTATTGAGTACTGATTATCACCAATTATGGACCAGACACTGCTGTAAGCATAGGGATAAAAAAGATAGTACTTCCCCTCAAGGAGTTTATATTCTATAGTGAGAGAACATTCACACATACATACGCACAAAAAATAAATAGAAGATAATTTAAGGGAGATATATCTGCAATGGAGGAGATTAGGAAGTACCTCAAGTAGAAGTTGACATTAGAACTGAGTTTTGAAGAAAACTAGAGCATATAAGAGGGTGACAAGGACGGGAGTGTATTCTAGATATAAAAGGATAAAATGTACAAAGTCCTGGAGACAGGAGAGGGAAAGTCACATGTATGAAAAAACAAAACAAAAAACAAAACAAAACAAAACACCATTTGGGTTGGGCTGTCGAATGTGTGATTGGGAATAATATTTAACAGAAGTGGAAAATTAATTTGGAGTCAGGGGGTACAGACTTTAAATGACAAATAGAGACATTTGTGTTTGATATTAGAGGTAAAAAAGAGACCCTCAAGTTTATTGAACAATATTACTTGTATTATATATTGTGTAATAGATCTTATGATTTAGATAACTCTAAAGAAATCAGAGATACTAGTTCTGGGAAAATTCTTACTATTTAGTATTTTTTCCAAAACAAATGGAAAAGAGACATGGTCCTTGATCACAATAGCTAAGCAATGAAGTATTAGGCAAGAAAGAGGAAGTAACAAGTATTACCCTGACTCTTAAATTTCATTCTATCTGATTTTGATATGTACTGATAAAGACACATCCTATCAATGTAATTTCTTATATAAAACACTTGGGCCATAGGCAGCATTGCACCTGTGCTCTTCCGCCTCTCCATCTGCTATATCATAGCCATTCAGATTCAGGTGACAGAAACCTTTTAGATGAAAGTTAATTAGCCAGTGTACTGCAGATCAAATCTTTCCAGTTCAATGCCAAATGGAAACATTCCAGACCAAAGGGTGGACTTGTGCCACCCATTTCTAAGTTTCAAGATGTAATTCATTTTTTTTTTCCTGAGTGGAGTAAAACAAAAACAAAAACCTGCAGCAGTCTATTAAAATCTAATGCATATTGTATATTAAACTTTATATACACCCAGGAATTCTATGTGCAATTCTGAATATGCATTTAAGGAGGAAGAAGAGATATTAGAAATAATTTGGGAAAACAAAACAAACCCTGGAAGAACAATATAATTTGAAGTCACAAATATTCTCAATTTTGTTCTTTTCTACTGAATTATTGGTTGGCCTTTACTAAAATCCTTAACTGTTTTTTAGTGTTCCTATCTTTAAAATGCGACAAATGCCAGTGACACACCTATTTCAAAGAAATGCTTTTCCGTTTTCTTATCCCATTTACAATTCTGCTAGATCACCAAATTCATCTTGTATATATAGTCTGAATGGGGCAACCCACCTATTGCCCTAAACACAGACACCCATGCTGCCACTAGTCCTTTCATTTAATTCCTAGAATTGCCCGAGAGAGAAAGAGACAGACAGACAGACAGACAGACACACACACACAGAAACAGAGAGAGGGTGAGAGACAGAGAGACAGAGAGAGAGAGAGACAGAGACAGAGAGAGGCTATTACTCTCCACCTTTTAAAGGATCTTATTGTTGTAACATTTCAGATATCTAAGACACTTTAAGAATTAAATCACTTTCACTGGGTGTTACAGATTTGTTTTTGAAATTTTCAAATATTCTTTGTTTCTAAAATCTCTAATGGTTCTGAGTACAGAGTGAAAATGGGGCAATCCTCTTCTCTTCAATTAAAAATTTAAAAAATAAATAAAAAAGTCAGGGAATCTGAGCTAAGCTGTCAGACTGCTTTGCCCTGCTCGCCCAAGCATCTTATTTAGAGTAGTGCACTGTTCCAGACTTGGCTTCGCCACGAAATGTTCCGGCTATATTCTTAGCACCCTAGACTTTTAATCTGAAAGTACAGTTGCTGTCCAGCGTTCTGAAACATCTTTTTTTCCTTACTTCTTACTCTCGACCCACTGCCACTAGGGGGGTATGTATAACCTCAAAGTTCTCACTTCCTACTAGAATAGGAAGGATTATCCTTACCATTACTTCTCTACTTCCACCTGTGTCCATTCAAAGCCAAAGAAACACTGTCTATCCCATCTCAGCGTTGCCTTCCCTTTCCTGTTCTCCAGTCCCCTTTGTGCTCTCACTACTAATGACCATCTCCAACTGATCCCATTTCCCTTACCTGACTCTTCCGAGGAAATTCGTAGCGCACTATACTGATTACTGGGATGTGTAAGACGGAACTGATGAACTCGAGCTCCAACATCTCTCCCTGACTTTGGGGAAAGGCAAGCAACGCTGACACCCCTTGTACCACTACGGTGTGGCACACGCTCTGCAGGAAGGAGACGGGGTCGCTGCTCCAGGCCGAGCTCGGGGACGAGAAGGGCAGGAGAGGGAGGTCCCCGAGCCCTGCCTCAATTGCCATCACTACTTCCAGGGACAGGTTGTAAGGCAACAGTCCCGACATACGATTCAGGTTCTCCACAGCGAAGAGGAGAGCATCCCGCGGAAAGAGCGTAGACTCGCCCGCGCCTCTTGGCAGTTCAGCCCCTCTGCTGGGCAGGGCGCTCCCAATCCAGCGGCTTGGCGCCTCCGCCCCTCCGACGGAAGAGGGGGCCCTGGCCCTCCAACTTCTACCATCTGCCTCTGCCGATGCCACTGCAGCCACCGCCTCAGCCTCCGCCCTGGTCTGGCCGTCCAGGGCTCCTGCAGTTTTCCTAGCTGTGACGGGCGCCGTGGCGCCCCCGGGGTAGATGTCATTACGTTGCCCCCTCGCCCCGCTCCAGCCTTGTCCACTGCTGGTGGTGGTGTGGGTGGCTGTAGTCCAGGGTTGCAGGTGGACTGCCCCGATGCGCACTGTGTGCCCGATGCGCTTGAGAATCTGACAGGGCTGCGGGTGGGATGAGGAGCCGGGGACCCTGGCCAGGACGAGCGCACAGGGCGGCAGCAGCAGCAGACAGATCCTGCTCAGAAGCCACCACAAACTCAGTCTCCTCATTACTGAGACCCGAAGCGGGAAATCCGGGGCGCCCCAGGGAAAGCGACGCCCCCCCTCCGATGTCTCCAGAAAAGGAGAATTCCAGAGAATCCGAGTCTAGTCCACTTAGAATCTAACTCTTAAGGGCTTGGCCCCTTCCTCATCGAGGTGGAGCAGCCAGATCCTCCTCGACCACTTTCCCAGCCATAAAAGTTGTCTCGGATCTTCCAGGCAGTCACTTTGGGCCGCTTTCGTCTTGAGCCGGGTGGCTCCCGGAGCCGCTCTCCACCACCACCTCCCTTTCCTTGTCGTCCCTTACATCTCTCAGCCCCCGGCTACCACGGCACCCCCAAAGCACCTTTCACTGCCCAGGCATTCCGTCAGCCGGACCTGCCCCATCCACAGCTCTTTGGAGAACTCAGCCCAAGGCGTCTCTCAACCTCCGGGGCAGCTGGGACAAGCCGACAGCAGGATGGATGTATGTGAACCTTAAATCAACAATATCGAAGGCAAAAACAGAGTCTCGGCAACTGAACGTCTAAGAACTTACAACCGGTGATCCTGGAGAAATGGGAGCAGGAAAATAGTCACCCCCGAATCTCTCTCTTTATTGTTCCTTTCTGGCAACATCTGGACCTGGATAATTCCCGAGGCAGCCCTGAGGTAAATTCACCCCCTTCCTGAAGGAAAAGGGAAGCCGAATCCACCTTGCCCCTGCACTGGCTGCTGTTCTCTCACCTCGTGCTCGCTTCATTTTCCTTTACATGACTTCCCTTTTCTTGCTTTTCTCCTTTCTGCCCGCTGCCGCTTTCCTTGGTGGAATGCTGGCGCTACTGGGTAGTAAAGGGTTCTGTTAGAAGAGGCAAAGTTATCCCCGCCCGCCCGCTTGACTCGCCCAGCCCAGCTCCTGTTGCTGGAGACGTGCCTTCTGCCTGTCGCTTGGCTGCGCTAAACTCCTACTGATCGGGATCTTCTCTGGAGGGTGATCAGACGGAACCGAGCCTCTGGAACCTCCTCTCTCCTCGGAGGCTGGGATTTGTAGTCATCTAAATCTCCTTCAGAGAAGGAGAGGACTTCAGTTTTCAGAGAACCAATAGGGAGCTTCCCAAGAAGACGCGGAGGCTGAGGGCTCCTAGTCCAGCCCTCTTCCAAGGATGGTTTCAGAGAACTGTTAATTTAAATGACTTCCTGCAATAGATCATTTTCACAGGTTTTCAGAGCAAAGGGCATTTAAACAAGAATTATTTATACCTGCAGACACTTTCATTTATGGACCACCAAGCAGTGTGAACTCTAAGTGGTTGGGTTCTAAATATAAGAGTCTGGTCATATATCAAAGAATATATTTGTGACAGAAATTAGAGATATTAAAAACATGTCGACAGCCATTCAAAATGGGGTTAAATGAGAGTTAATCATTGATTTGGGTCAGCGGTCAGTTTAAACGAGACCCCAAAATATTGTTTCTATTTGTAGAAGTGCCAGAGCACTTCTTCCTAAAAACAAACAAAACACATCATAAAGCTGGTTATTCCTGCTAAACCTAGCCATGCAAGAGAAAATTAGCGGTAAAATTGATAGTTGCTTAATACTGAAGATGCTAAAATGCCAGTCATGTGCTTTGGGGAAAGAAGGGTAGTCCAGGAAAAGGGTAGTATCTTTCACATAGAAGAAATTCCTTCCTTCCTTCCTTTCTTTCTTTCTTTCTTTCTTTCTTTCTTTCTTTCTTTCTTTCTTTCTTTCTTTCTTTCTTTCTTTCTTTCTTTCTTTCTTTCTTTCTCTCTTTCTCTCTTTCTCTCTTTCTCTCTTTCTTTTTTCTTTCTTTCTCTCTTTTCTTCCTCCTTTTTTATTCCAGTAACACAATAGTGGGTATTAAGGAGTTGTCAGCTCTTAAGAATTAGGGTTTTGCAATTTATTTCATCCAACCATGTTCTAATTTTCTAATCTATTTAAGGCTTAGGTAAACACTTGCTATTTACCTTGTAAGGCTGTTTTAATTTACAAGCTAGGTATTATATTTTATTCTGGTGATTAACAAGCTAGGGTTATATGAGGATAGAGATAGGAATGGGACTTGTCATTTCATTGGACTCCTTCTGCTCTTGCAAATTGGCACCTTCTTTGCAACTTATTTTCTCAGATAGTTACATAGGCCCTAGACCATAGAAAGGGTAATTGAATTACTCATCCAGAGTCATACAGCCAATTAGATTTTGAGCTGGGATTTGAATCCAGCTCTTTTGCACATTGAGGCCAGCATTCTGTCCACTACCACATGTTGCCTCTCTACAGCTATATAAAAATCCCTATAAGAATAAACGTTCTCCATTTGCACTTCTCATTAGCAGCTTTATGTCTGGACCTCTGATTTCACTGATATAGGGGAACTCTTGAGACTTTTGTAATTTCTGCTGTGGAAGTTGATACAGAACAGCAACTATTCCAATTTAGTCTTACCATGTTTTCTAATGTATTGAGTAGTTAATTGACTTACTTGCTTATGATCACATAAGTAGCTTATATGAGACAATACTTGAACCTATGGCTTCCTTGTTAAGATCAGCCCTCTATTCATTGCACCTTCTATCTCTCAAAGATCTATACCCCAAATTAGAGGATCATTGGAATATAAAACCAGAGAAGGAAGGAACATCAGCAATCACTGAATCTAACCCCCTCATTTTCTAGCTAAGAAAACTGAATTCTAAGGAGGTTAAGTAACTTCTTCCTAGTAATTCAGATAATATTAGACAGCTTAGATTTGGAAAAGGCTTCCAGGAGATTGATCTTAAAATCAAAATATGGGACATATTGAACTCACAGTTCCTTAGATGTTAAGTCACAGCTGAGTATAAACAGAGAACTCTAAGTTTCTAGAAAGTCCATGCATTTTCTTACATAGGGACTTCCAAAAGTCTTAGTGCCTTTCTGAGCTATGAAAGTTTAGAAATGCACTAAGACTTTGGGGACACATTGTATCAAGCATCTACCTTAGAAGATGACTGTTGTTGTTGTCTTCTACCAGAAATTATCAGGATTCTCCTTTTTCTCTCTCTATAACCTAAATACACTCTTTATAATTCTCAAATGATAAAAGGATTTGAACCTTTTTGGTCTGTAGTGAACAAAGGGGTAAGGAGCCCTTTCTGACAGCTTTGTTTGTAGCACAACATTTTTGATCCTGACATTGCTGGGTATACTGTAATTGCTAATCTGCTAACTTTATTCTCATAGGTATTTTACTTGAAGGTTATTGAAAATCCATAAATAATCTGAATATCACTAAATAAATAGTTGAAATGTAACTTTGTAAATCTAAATTGGATTTGCCAAATATGGGATAGTCAAGATGTACAAAGCCTTTGTTAGTCTTGTGGATATTTTATTTTACTAAGCACAAAGAATTCTCTTTTCCACTTCTTTCTGCTCTTTTCTCCATTTCTTTCTACTTTTCTACACTGATGTCCTTTCAATGTTCCTCTTTTTTTTCTTTTTTACATATAGCTTCAATCTTTACCATGTTCTTTATACTCAGATAATTCTTCTAAGAAAACAGTCCATAGTTGGAAAAACACTGGACTTGCTTCTTAGGTGTGGTTACAGGTGTCTTCTCTTAGGGTAGGGTTGCCCTTGTCCCTCTGAATCACAGGTGATACTGTTCAGAGTAGATTCTGGCAGTCACTGACTCCCAACATGTACCACTGATGAACTTTTGAGAAGCAGTCTGAGTTAATGTGGATAATTTTTCCCAGCAGCCTGAGAAGAAGAAAGATGGAAATCAGAACTGGAATACCCACTGATATTTCAAAATTCACTGGAAATGCTGGCATAAGCAGGAAGTATGGGTTAGGAAGAACAACACAGAATTCCTTTTGTGCTGTCTAAGCCTATGATGTCTAGAATATTTGTAAAAGTTTCCCAAGTCCAGAGGCACTTTGACCAGAGGACTGACAGAATTGTAAGTAACACGATAAAGGAATGAATCAGGAAAAGCTTTCAAAGGATAAGCTACTTGAGACATGTTTCCTTTCAAGGAGGTGAGGAATACCCATCTTTTAGAAGAGAGTTGACGGGTGAGAAATCCCAATGATCAGAAGTAATCAATATCATCAGAGATAGAATCAGCAGGGGTCAGGGAGGACAGTTACAATCGAATTCACACTATCTAATGAGAGTGAAGACCTTCAATGAAGAAAGGCCAATAAGATATGGACACTGGAGCCTTAAGGGAGAACACTGACTGGAGAAGTAAACTCTAGTTTTCTCCTTTACTTGGGAAATACCATTGTTGTTTAGTGATTTTCAGTTTTTTTGATTCTTCATTATCCCATTTAGGATTTTCTTGGCAAAGATATTGGAATGGTTTGTAATTTCCTTTTTAGCTCATTTTACAGATAAGGAAACCAAGGCAAACAGGGTTAAGTGACTTGTCCAGGATCATACAGATAATAAGTGTTTGAGGCTGGAATTGAACATGAGTCTTATTGAGTCCAGACCCAGTGCTGTATCCACTGTACTACTTAGCTTCCCGAGAAATACCATAAGTCACTGGATTTTTATAAGTCTTTGGGACTTTTGTAGAGCATGAGTGGGAAGTTATCTTTTGACTTGGTGGGCTTTGATATGAATTGTAGCAGTGCTCTTTACTTTATAAAAATAAAACCAAAAACATTTTTAGTTAATCAAAGTTTGGAAGGGGAGCAGGTCATTATGAGGAAGGAATTCAGGATACTGAAAATTGCTATGTTCTCTAAGTCATTGTGTTGGAGAAAGCAGAGATCCTCAAAGTATAGCCAGTTCCTCATGAAAGAGCCTGTAATGCAGGATTATACTTCAAAAGCCCTAGATTCTAGTGTATACCCAGATGCTTATGAGCCATGTGACTTTGAGTAAATCACAAAATGATTTCACTTTAAAAGGGAAATGATGACAATTGCATTATCTGCATCCCAAGATTGTTGGATGGAACCAAAAATGTGCGTGAATGTGATTTGGAGGAGTAAAGTGCTATATAAGGTACTACTGTTATTAACAATATTATAACTAGATTCAGCACAATTCTGGAAAAGCTAACCCAGATACAATGATGACATTATTTAACCTTTGTTCAGAATCAGAAATAAATTGCCTCGGATCATATGATGGATAAGCAAAAAGAAAAGGAATCAACTTTTACTCTACTTTATTTTATTTTATTTTTAAAGTGCCAGGAAGTTTATTATTCTAATCCCAAATGTAAGGAAGGAACAAACATTTATACAGTGCCTACTATGTGCAAAACACTCTTCTCAACACTTTCTACAAATATTATCTCATCTGATCTTCACAATAGCTCTGAAAAGTACATGCTTCTTTTTTTGTCAGTATTTTCTCTACTCTACCACTTCAAGCTGGTTCTTTTTAAAAAAATAGTATTCCTCCCTCAATTACATGGCAAAACAACTTTTAGCTTTCATGTTTACAAGATTTTGAGTTCCAATTTTTTTCTCCTTCATCTTTCCTCCTCTTCCTAAAATGATAAGCAATTTGATATTATTCTAATTTATTTTAAAACAGGTATAAACACACTCCTGCACTTCCTGGTATCAGTAGGGTGAGAACAGGAATAACATGAAAAGAAATGCCAGGGAAACGAATGTTTGGATGTAGTACAAGAAAGTTGGTTATGGGAACATAGAATATTGGGAATCAGGAAATGTGGATTCTTGTCTCAGCACCAATTTGCTAGAGACAACACACTTAACCTTGACTTCTTGAGTTTCCTAATTTTCAAATGTATAATGGTAATTGCCTAACATAAAAATAGCATTATTCAGTATACTCTGAATCCTTAAGAACCCTTTTTGAGTACTTTACATTTCCTGGACTGTTATAGGATTACTATCTTAGTCACTAAAAGATTCAGAAAAAAACCTACATTTCTCACCTGACAACTGTTCCAAGTTCTACCCATCACTGGCTCTGATATTGTACAAGAGTCAAATTTGACAGCACTGCTGACATTATGGGTCTGCTCCTTGATGCAATAGTAATAAAGCCCATTTTATATGCATTCATATATGAAACACAATGCAGAATTTCCAGACTTAATCAGACAACATGCTAGTGACTTATTCATAAATTCAATCTCCGTCACCAGTGTTGTAATATAGACTCTGAGTAGAGAAGTGAAAAATCAGAATCTGAGAAAAAGAGCATCCTAAGGTATGGATGCCAGAGTAGCGTCAATCAGGCCTGCCTAACTCAAGAGCTATGCTTAAAATCCTCCTCTACTAACCCTGATTGTATTTTTCTTTTCACTTTAATTTATGACAAATTCTACCAGAGATTAATTTTCTTTTGTTTTTTTCCTGGTTCTACTTATTTCACTTTGTAAGTGAAAAGTGTTCATGTAAGTCTTTGCATATTTCTCTGTATTTATCATATTTATAATTTATTATAGCATAGTAATAGAGAAGGAAATAGCAAACAACTCTACTATCTTTTTGCCAAGAAAACCCCAAATGGGGTCATGAAGAGTTGGACACAACTGCAAAATGACTGAACAACAATTGTAGCACAGTAATATTCCATTACATTCTTGTACTATAATTTGTTTAGCCATTTCCCAATGCCATAAGATATTTTTTATCAATAAGCTTTGATTTAAAAAAAAAGTACAATATTATGGGATAATTAAAAATTTACAGATATATATTATTTAGATTAGCCTGTTCAGATCAGAAGCTTCCCTGAAAGAAAGGGGAATTTTAAATATGGGAAACTGAGAGGAGCTTGAACCTTTTAGAGAAAGATTGATAAGCTTGGGTGAGGAGCTTACTGAAGTACATAGGTATTTGGATTTGTGAATTTCTTGAAAACAGGGACTATCTTTTCTTTCTGTGTATGGTTAGCACAAAGTATGTGTTTCAGCACATATCAGGTGCTTAATGTTTATTGACTAACTGATTAAAAGTGTAAGGAAAGAGTCCAGGAAGAAAGAAAAGTTCAAACAGGGATATTGGATGGTACCAAAGATAAAATGGGTTTATTTCAGCATTTTGCTAATGGATAGCATGTATCCCAGCATTGGAGAAGTTATATTTTTCTAAATATAAATAAAGCGATTTTCCTAAAGTGCAGATCTAACAATGTTACTGCCCCTACCCACAATCCCCTCCCCCTCCAAATAACTCAAACTTCCAGACTCCAATTGCTTTTGGAATCAAATATAAAAATCTCTGTCATTCAAAGACCTTTATAACCTAGTCTCTTCTTATCTTTCCATTTTTCTTCCAACTTACTCCCCAACACATACTCTTCAGTCTGGCTTATTCCATAAACAAGATATTCCATCTCAAGTCTAAGTATTTTTTTCTGACTTTCCCCTGTTCCTGGTATGGTCTCTCTTGCAATCTCCACTATTGCCTTTTCTGGCTTTCTTTTAGTCCCATCTTCTAGCGGAAGTCTTTCCTAACCCCTCTTAATTCTTATTTCTTCACTCTGTTTATTATTTCCTTTCTTTCTTGTATATAGCATGTTTGTATGTGGTTGGTTGTCATCTCCCCAATATGACTGTGACTTTCTTGAGAGCAGAGATCATCTTTTGTGTCTTTTTTGCATCATCAACATTTAGAACAATTCTTGGAACCTAGAAGACTTTTAAATGATGCTTTTTGGTTGATAGATTGAAATCCTCTTCTCTTTGTATCTAGAGCCCAGTACTCAGGCTACAGTTTGCTCCAACATTTTACAATGAAAAAAACATCTGTGATTTAAAAAAAAATCAATGGTGGATATCCCACCAGTCATTCAGTGTCACAACTTCTTGATGTATTAGTAGATCATCCACATGAGTTATTGTGACCAAAAATGTATTATTTTATGACTAGTCTGTGGTGAATCTTTGATTTTAGTTCAGTTTATCTTCAAAAGAATAATAATGGTAAATATCTATAAAATGCTATAAAGTTTACAAACATGTTAACCTATTTTATCCTCTCAACAATCTTGTGAAGTGGGTTCTATAATAATTTTAGAAATTAAGAAACATGACTAGCCTGAGGTATGATTCAAATTCAAGTCTTCCTGATCATGAAATATGTTTTTAGGTCATAATAAGAGCATCGATATCTTGGTAGGGCCTATCACCTCTTGTGACTGGTACCTCCTCTGAGAACAACTACAATATCAGATATTTATGTGAACATTAGGATTTTCAAAGTTCTCCATCTCTCCATCTCTCACAATAACCCCATGAAGTATGCCCCCTTACTATTATTATCACATTTTACAGATGAGGAAACAGCTTAAAATTAATAAAAGGGGCTTGTCCCATAACTCCAAAAGTTCATAACAGGAATTTGAAGCAGATCTTCTCAATTTCCAGGTCCATTCTTCTACCCGGTACATCAGGAAGCCATATTCCTTTCTACACTACTATATGATACTATGGTTGGATTTGTAGTGGAAGAGGTCAGCGACATTATGGATTTTATATGCTGGTCCTGGAATCCAATCACCATTTATGACATTGCTTTATGGGAAAAGATTCTGAGTCCTAAATATTTCCCCTCTCTAGAAAAAGATGAGGGTATTTTGAAGCACAACACTTTTAAAGTTGGGAACTGTCTGCTTTAAAAAAATGTAATCTTTAAAAGACCTCAGTGTCTTTAAAAATTTCTGTTGTCTTCCTATTCCAGTTGTTGTCAGTGGAGTAAGTTATCAACTCTGACAAGTGCTTGGCCTTTTCAGCATTCCACAGGATGATTAGCTAAGAGTTTTACTTCCCATCTTGCAGCCAGCACAGGGCTGGGAGCCACCAGAAGAGATCATTTTCACTGCATAGAGCTTGAAGAGGCTGTGATGGAGGAATTTTCACTGTTACCGTCATCATTCTGGGGCAGTTTTTCTCCATCTGGGTTGTGGAATAAACCTTGGCACATTCCCTATTGCAGTCATTAAAAAAACAAAACCTGTCATTTCAGTGCCCATACTCCAGAAGGAGTTTTCCTTTCATAGTCAGAAGAATCTGAGAGTTTTGCAAAAAGCTGCCTAAACCTCACACCTTCCAAGATGCACATCTATATAATCCTTCCACTTATGGAATATATTTAGTATTTTTTCAGAAAGAACACACAAAGAACATATAATAAAAGGATTCTAGTAGATGGATGAGGTTTTAAGGGCTTCATTAATTCTGGGGTCTTATCGAGATAATGGCTCCAATAGGAATACACGCATTGTGATTAAGCCTAGTCGACACTAGCGCTGTTATCTGATAAATGGTGGTGGTGGAGGAGTAGATAAATAGGAGCTATTCTAAAATGTTTTTCTTAAGAGAGAACCAATAGTTTCAGATTTCAGGTTTGTTTTCAGTTTGCTAATGTGGAAAAAAATCTCCCACCAGATTTCGAGTCAGAAGCCCTATTTTTGAGTTGTAGCTTTTCTACTTATTACCTTTATGACTATAGAAAAGTTATGTCTCCTCTCTGGATTTCTGTTTCCTCCTCAACAAAATTAAAGGGTTGGAATGCATTTAACAATGTTTCAGTAAACATTTGTTTAGCAGTGAGTTGTGCAAAGGCAAAAACTGAAAAACACAATAATTCTTGCCCTCAAAGAGATTATATCCTATAAGATGTAAACAGATTACTAATGATAAAATAATTCAATGTGAGAAAGCATCAGTAACTAGAGGAATCAGGAAGTCTCCAAGGAAGAGATAGTGTCTAATCTGATTCTTGAATAAAATCAAGAATTCAAAGGAGCAGAGATAAGAATGGAGTGTGTTCCTGTCCTGGACAACTATCTGTACAGGGTCAGGGATATAGTAAATGAATGGCTTATTGAGTTCAGAAAATACCAATATTCCATTGGCTAAAACATAGTACACAAAGGGAATAATGTAAAACAAGTATTAGAAAAGTAAACTTTAGCCAGTCATTAAGGACTTTAAATGTCAGGTGGAGAAATTAGCATTTTATCCTAGAAGGATTATGGAATAATTGAAAATTTCTTCCCTGGGGAGCAAGATGGTTTGGCTTCTGTTTTAGGAAATTTTTTTTGTCAGCATTGCAGAAAATGAAATGTAAAAGGGAGGGATTGGTATCAGAGAGACTATTTAGAATGTGATTACAGTAGTGCCCTCAAGAAAGGATAAGGAGCTGAATTAGTTCATGGGCTATGTGAATGTACTGTATGGAATCTTTAGGGTACCTTTTAGTTTTTAGGCACATATTTGGAAGCCTTCTTCCTTAGTGCTCAGGGACACTAAATAAAGAAGAATGACAAAAATAATATCCCCCAGTGCATACTTTTTATTGTTTTATTGTACTGTTAAACATGGAAACAAAATCTTTTTTTAGAATATTATGAGACTGGAATCTACTTCTAGGATATTTGCTACCATTCCAATGTATTTTAAGCATTCCAAAACAGCTCTATTTGGGTTACTCATTAAATGATTTAGGAATAAGATAAATCTTTATATTTGGATTAGCTAAAATCAGTAATAATTGGACAATTCAAAAATCTGTATAATCTAGACTGATCGCTGAGAGAAGAAGACTAGTAGAGGTCCCATTTATTGAGTTGTGTTTTCTGAAAGTGAGTATTCTCCAACCTGTACTTAATTCTATAAAGATAAGCTGTCTATTTCAATGGAAGAAGTAAAATGCTTCCCTGAAGCAAATGAGGTTATACAGCAGGATAAGCTGGATAAACCAGACATGGGGATATCTAGAGGCTGGATAAGTAAAATTGCTCTAGATTTTATTTTCAGGTGCTACAACAAATAGAAACAGCCTACAAGGATATTGTATATGTTTAAAACTACACAGCATTTTGAAAGTGTATTTGGATTTTTAGTGTCAACCATATAGTAGGGGCTTAATAAATGATTAATAAATTCAGTTGAATTGAAGTAATCTTGGAGTAATCCTAAAGTTGTCATTGGGATGGTATCACTATCTATTGAATTCTATATTGGGGAGTGAGAAAAGAGATGGAGGTGATAGCAGAAGTAATTAGCATTTGATCGCATGGAATTGTACCAAAAGCTCAATATGAAAACATATTCATCCATTAAAAGTTTTGGTATAATGAGATTGATTTGAAAGAGACAGCATGTGAATAATAATAAATACCCAGGATTTAGATAGCACCTTTCTCTTGAAGAGCTAAATGCACTTTCGCAGATTTTCTTTTATTTCCTTTGAAGACAGACAAGCATAGATTTTATTTATGTTGCCTTAAATAAACAAACAAAAAAATCGGTGCCAGAGGCAAAGAGAGACATTAAATGCTATATCCAAGGTTATTTAATAATAGATGTCAGACTAGAATCCCATATTTTACATAATGGTCTGAACTGGGAAGCAGTATCTGTTGGCATGGGCCAAGTTATCAAAGAAATAAAAGCTAAATGGTACAATACATAGGTTACTATAGAAGGAAATGGCAAACCATTTCAGTATTTTTGTCAAGAAAACCCCCAATAAGGACATCCCTGTAATGCCTTAACAACATCAATAAAAAATGGAGTAACCTTCAGAGATCATCTACCCTCTTTTGTTTGTTTGTTTTTGGTGAGGATTGGGGTTAAGTGACTTGCCCAGGGTCACACAGCTAGGAAGTGTTAAGGGTCTGAGGTCAGATTTGAACTCAGGTCCTCCTGACTCCACGGCTGGTGCTCTATCCACTGCACCATGTAGCTGCACTCCTACCCTCTTGTTTTACAGATAATAAAACTGAGTCCCAGAAGGCTAAATGATCTGGCTTGTGTCTTATAGTGATTTAATTGGAAATGTGAGACTAGGACCTAGATTCCATGTTTCTACAACCTTTGTTTTTACATTATATCATGAAAATATTGGTACTTCAAGGAACAATACATTTAATAGATATCTTTACAATAAACATATTCTCCAAACTGCAGTGAACAAAGCTTTCAAAATATAAAGATCTTAGGAGATAAATCATGTAAGAACAGCATGAGGTATATGTCTCCATGATTGTGACTGCTATTTTGGTTGTATAAAAGATGTCATTCTAAAGATGATTTAATATCCTTATACTTTTTATTTAACTGGATCTGGGTGATAGTTAGCAAAACATCAAATAAGAAAGAATGACAGCTGCTGAGTGTCTTGTTCCAGTCCATTTTTTTGCAGACTACATATACACACACACAACACACATACACACACAATTTCCACAGACTATATTTAGAGACTATATAACCCCAGAATTTTATTAAACAATCAGAATAATTAACAAATAAATGCTATTATACAAAATACTTATAATCTCCAAACTAAATGGGGGCAGGGAAGACTTTAAAAATAGAGATTTAGCAGATGAAATGGTAGCTTTCTTGCCATTCAGTCTTCTGAACCTAAACCACCCAAAATATATCCTGGTAAGCTTCCATGACTGAGGACATTTCTTTTTTCTTTTTTTCATTTTCTTATCAGTTCGTATTAGAACTTGTTCAAATGCTTGATTGCTCTTACCTCTTGGATAATATGGGAATCAACAGTTCTGTTCCATTCTGAGATAAAAGACTACCAGGCATTACCACCTGATCTACTTCTCTGCCCTATAGAACCACGACACAATTATCTGAGCTTCTAATGTAACTTAAGGACCCCAGGGTCTTGCCATCCATCCTGTAGTTATATCCTTACTAGTTCTAGGTCCTTTCATTTTCCTGCAGCTGAGATTTATTTTATATGTTGTCTCTCTTAAATTAGAGTGTGAGTTTCTTGAGGGCAGGAACTGTTAGTATCCCCAGTACTTCGCACATAGTAAAATGCTTATCAAATGTTTATTTCTTCACTTATTTAAAGATGTGGGAATAAATATAATTTCCATCATCTTGTCTATTGTTAGAGTGCCCTGTACATGCTTTTATAAGCTCATAGAGGATAAGCTGACATTATAGAATCATTATTTAATTACAAATTTTATTTTAGTTGTTTCTATAGAACTGTAGAACTGTCTGTAGAATATTAAATATAACATAGAGTGGGATAATGAGTTTATGAGACCATTTCTATCTGAATTTCATTGAAAAAGATAAGATAAATAATAGCAACAACAAAATGGACACACATAGCACTTTAAAGTTTTCACATTAGCTTACAGTATACCATTTGAATCACATGAGATCAGTATTATATATAATATTATCCCTTTTTTATAGATGAGGAAATTAAGCCTTAGAGAGTTAAGATGATTTTCTATGGTCACACAGTTCTATTATGGTTGTTCTTGGTGGTGCACCATCTATTATATATGTTAATTATAGGTGGCACTAGAAATAAAATAGCATAGTGAATAGAGTTCTGGGTCTGAAGTCAGGAAGACTCTTTGGTGAGGAACTTCTTAGCTGTATGACTCTGGGCAAGTCCCTTGATTCTTTTTGCTTCAGTTTCTAATCTATAAAATGAGCTGGAGAAGGAAACAGTGAACTTCTCTATTATCTTTGCCAAGAAAACACCAAATGGGGTCATGATGAGATGGAGGTGATGAAAATGACTGAACAACAATAATGCAAACTATATTTTAAACCTTTTTTATTGATATATAATCTGAAAAAAATAGAGAAACCATGAGAATGGTTGTCTAATTAGTAAAAGTCCTGACCATTATTTTTGCTTTATTAGTAAGAGTCAGATTAAATCAGAACTGAGACTAGAAAAAGGAACTTATTAGAATATCAAAGTATGAAGGTCTTAAGCAGGAAATCAATGCAATTGACTGGAAAAGTCTTGAGAAGTCATCTTCAACCAATTCCATTTCTTTACCTGATCTTTGTTTACCTATTCTTTTTTTCAGGTCTTTGTAATCTGATTTCCATTCCCACCCCTTGACTAAAAATATCCTCTTAGTAGCTGCCAAAGCTTTATTAATCCCTAAACTTAAACACCTAAAGGCCTTATTCTCCTTGAGATTTCTTTAGTACCAGAAAGTTTTGAAGCTGTAGGAGGCAATCATGATGAGTTTGAAGCAATAGTATCTCCCAAGTCAATATACTTTCTTTCTTTGTCTTCTAAAAGACTATAAATTTACTCCTATTTCACTAGCAAATCATTTTCTTTCTTATTTGTGGATTATTCATCTTCTAGACTCCGTAATGTGGATGTTTCCCAGCAATCTATCCTTGATTATTTTCTCTTTGTATATGCAGTGGTACCTCAGCATTAGGCTGCTTCGAGGAAAAAAATGCTTCAGCACTCAGCCCTCATTGCATTTAGTTGTTGTCTTGGTTGTGTAAAGGGATGTGAGGTTGGCCAGGCGTACAGCCCAGCCTCTGCCTCTGTTGCTATTGTCCTCAGCCATGGGCAGCTCCACCCCAGCTAAGACAGCGTGCAGTACTGTTAGTTTGCAGCCCATTGTGCTCAGGTTGTGCATGTCAAAGTTGCAGAGCAGCTCCTGCAGGATGATGTGGCAATAGTGCAGAGTCTCTCAGCTCTCAACACAATAGTACAGGGAAGGGCAAAGAGCTGCCAGCATGCTCTGTAGGAGGAGCAATCAGTGGCAGGAGCCCAGGTGGAGGTGGTGACAGTGGCAGCTGAGAATTTAGGACTCTCGGGAGACTTGAGCCCCAAATGTAGCCAGAGCCCTGGTTGGCCCCTCCCCATCCCTAAAGCTAGCTTTGATGGTGTGAGGTTGTGGGGAGATGGTAGAGGTTGTGCTTTCTCTCAGAAAGTGAGTTGGATCAAGAAGGGAGGAGCTTGACGGGTTTGGACTGGCTTGTTTTTCCACTGTGGGAAGCCCCACTTGGGGCAAGTGATTAGGCTGAAGGCTAGAGAGGTACTCCTTATGAAAAAAAAATAGTTTGGTACTTGTAATTTTTGCCATTCGTTTTGCCTTCTGGAACCAATTAAGGACAATTCTAGAGGTACCACTGTATTTCCTGCTTTAATGACCTTATTTGCTCTCGTTATTTCAATTCTTTCACCTTTGGGTGATGACCCTTCCTTGGTCTAATTTTTTTTCTCTACTCAAGACCAGCATCTCCAACTGCTTATTCAAAACATTTTTATTTGGATTATCCATCTGCGTCATCTCTACTTCAACATGTCCTAAGTCAAAGCTTGACTATCTTTCTAATTAAACTTAATTTAAGTAGAAGAAGCCCACATTCCTCATAGCCTGGACTTTCTATGTCTCAGGTGACCAGGAAGCTATATCAATGATTCTAGGACTGACACAAACTAATCCAGTCTAGAAGACATCCTCCTTGCCCTTTCAAACAGAAACCAGAGTAGGCCCCAGCTTCTTAAATTGTGGGTCATAACCCCATATAGGATCTCATAACTGAATATTAGAGCCATGAAATTATGATTTATTATCATAAATGTTTGATTTGTAAAACTATTTTATGTACCTATACACTTGGGGTCATGTAAAAATTTCTCAGGTAAAAAGAGTAGAAAAAGTTTAAGAAGCCCAGATCTAGAATACATAAGATAGGGCTCACTCCAACCACCTACCACCCTTGGTAGCAAGATCCCACAAATCTTTTAAGGGACATTCAGCCACTTTAATATGCCTAGAACCTCTATCAAACAACTCTAATCTTGGGGGATGCAAAAAAATCTAACATAGGCAACCTAGAGAAGAAAGTTAATATGGATAAACTAAAATAAAAAAATATGGATAGATATGGATAAACCAAAAACAGAAATATATAAAAATATGATAGTCCTTTGAAAAAGAATAATCCATGTTGTAGGAGTGATAAGCAAAACAATACCAGGAATGTTAGAGTCATAAGTATAAATAACATCTTTGGTACAACTACTGAGCCCCATTATGGGTAGAGATTATATTTAAAAAGGCAATATAAGAGATCATGAACTTCCTATAGGCAATCTATTTTGATAGTGCACTCTCTATTAACTACTATATATATGTAAACTATAGGTGGCAAAAGAAATAAAGTAACACAGTGATGACTGCCCAAGTCATGATAGAAACAACTCATATCAACCCTGTCAGTCAGTCAACAAGTATTTACTTAGTATTTTCTACGTACTATATTAACTACTATAATTATAAAGGTAAAAATGCTTCCTGCCTTTAAGAGATGTTCATTCTTATGTGGAAGACAATGTGTAAATGGTAGGTCTATGTAAGATATATTTAGACATGTGGCAGAGATGCCATGTGAGGTACCCTGAGGAAGAGTTGGGAAACATCATGTGGTAGGAAAATTAAATGACAACCACCATGATTGTTATGAATGCAGTCAGGGGTCCAAGACCCCCTACCCCCAAATGATGAAAAGTCTCTGAAATAAAGGCAGAAGCATTTATTACATTGCTGCAGGAAACAGGCAATTCCTTATGGTGGAGGAGTCTGCTGGTACAGAAGAACATGATTTTATTAACTGAACCCATCCCAAGTACCGCTCAGTCTCCTTCCCCTCATTCCCAATTGGTTAATATTCTGGTGACTCACAGCATCTTCTTCTCCATCTGCTTCATGCCCTCCTAGTTATGTTTCCTCTCCCTTGTCACGTAGCCCTTGTTCAAAGATGGTGGAAAACTGCTCCTATCGGTTGTGTTGGTTAAAATGCAATTATTCTATTAAGCATGCTTATTCCTCATTTGCCTTTGCCAGGTCATTGACCCTAATTAGTTTGTACCTGATCAGGGTCTGTAAGACCATGGTTGAAAAGGCTCCAAGGGATCCATTTCTGATTGGTTGAATCCACCTCTTAAGCAACTAAGTTAATTATTTTCAGAATTCTATTTCTCTGTGGAAAGCAAACTGTTTTGTTACCCTATCCGGAGTCCATCTATCACAGCAGTACCTTGATGACCATCAAGGTCATAATGAATACAATCTAGGGTTTTAGGAATAGCAATACCTCCAAGACACCAGATTCCAGAGCTATCATTGAGGAGAGAAATCACTGTGGAAGGGTTATATTTCTTCTCATCACCACCAGCAACTGACGACCAACTGTCACCAATTGTTGGATGCACTCAGGAACCACGTGATAGTACCTCCCATGTCACCTGCCCTGCTTCTAGCTTTACTCTTAGTCATCTATGGGGATTTAACTCCTATAGAAAGGGAATGGCCCTCCTCATCAATATCTATACATCTGCCCCACACTGGATGGGTAACCTAGCTTCACTTAAGTAGCCACATTCACTGAGGCAGCATATCAGACCACTCTGACTACTTTGATCCCTATCTGCTTTCAGATCTTGATGGATACAGCCCAGGGTCCTGAACTCAAGAGCTTTAGGAATAGTAATACATTCTGTCTATTGCCCGGGAAGCATCCCCTCTACAGATGCAGCCTGGGACCTGTTCTTATGGGTGCTATAGCCACAGCTACTGGAGACCTAAAAAAGAGAATTATTGTCAACAAAGTCCTTGACACTGATAAATGATTCAACACCAGAAACTGATAATTTTTTTAATTAGTGGAAGTGACATTAAAGAGGAAGTATTAACATCTACTTTGGTGTTACATTCTAAAGATCATAATAAGACTTTTTCATCTAACCCATGGCTAAAACCTTCCATATTGTTGTCTCTTCCATTAGAATGTGAGCATCTAGAGAATAGGAACTGCTTTACCTTTCCATTCATATCCCCAGGGCATAGTACACATAATAAATGTTTATCATATAATTTGTTTTTTCATCTATGGAAATCTGAGAGGGAAAGAAATTAACACCTGGGAGGGGGCAATGACTTAGGAAGGATCTCCTGCAGAAGATGGGATTTGAGCTGAATAGTGAAGGAAGCTGGGGAAAGTAAGAAGCAGAGCGGAAGATGCAGAACTTCCCAGGCATGGGAGATAATTAGGGAAAAGGTATAGAGATGGGAGGTGACCAGCTGTGTTTGAAGAATTGCAAGCAGATAAGTGTTGCTGAATCATAAGAGTTACATGGAGGTAAGTAACATATAAGAAGAATAAAATGATAAGAAAGGCCAGTTTTTGTTAAATAGAGGAACTTATATTTGATCCTGGTTGTAATTTGGAGTCCTGGAGCTCATTTCACTGTGAAGCAACATGGGTAGATACATAGCTGAGGAAAAAAATCACATTAGCATGTGAGTGGAAAGTGGTTTTAAGTGAGAAGAGACTTGAGGTGATATTCTTTAGCTCACTAGCCAGAATCTACCCTCTCTGGAGGAAGGCAAAGGACATCTTCTGTTCAGGAATTCTGAATGATTCATTTGTGTTAACAAGGATAAGTATTCTGTGTCATCCCAAAGCTAATAGAACTCTAGAGCTGGGAGAAATTCTACATTTGTCTCAGAGGTCCACAGGGTCAACAAATGATTGCTTCAGGGACTCATCTGGTCCTTTATATTTTGCTTGCAGTTTTTCTGAATCCCTGGTTGAGAAAATTTGCCCACTCTTCACCTCTTTACATCAGGGACTGTGATAAGGTAAGCCCAAAGACCTCTTACTACTAGAGTTGGCTCTCAATTCTTGTTCTCACTCCTGCTCCTATTCTCTTCCTTTATAATCCTGACCTCTGTGCAAAGAATACAGCTTTCACTTGTAGCCTATTGATCCTTCTCCCTATCATCATTGTCACTCATGCTATTACTAAAGCCCCACATTTTCCCTCTTATAGCAAGGCTCAATCCTTAAAAAAAAATAGAAGCACATTTACACCTGGCTATAGTGGCTGAATTTATAAAGATAGCTGACTTTTATTTTCCTTATGCTGGCAATCCAGCTTTTCCAGTGGTCCTAACATTATAAAATACTGCAGATTCAGCTTCACTGAAGACCCAGGTAAATATATCTGAGAACATTCTTACTCCACTATGGCACATCTGGGTGTCATACAGATAGAGGTACAGATACTACTCTGACATCAGGAAGATTTGGAGTCAGCTGCCTTTTTGTTGTTATTATTCTGCCATTTTCAATCATGTCTGACTAAATGACCTCCTCTGGAATTTTCTTGGTGAGGAACCTGGAGTGATTTGAAATTTCCTTTTCTAGCTGATTTTATAGATGAGGAACTTGAGGCAAATAAGATTAAAAGACTTGACCATAGTTAGTAAATGTCTATGGATATGAACTCATGAAGAGGTATCTTCTTGATTTCCAAGCCCAGTGCTATACCTTTTGTGCCCCTTAGCTGCCCCCTAATTGATATTAGGGGCAAGATTTAGGATTTAAGTTTGCAGTCATGAGAGGAAGAATAGAGGAAAATTTGCAGTATCATAGTTTTAGAGGTAGTTGACTTTGAAAGGTTACCTAGTCCTAATCAGTTATATTAGAAATAACAAAACAGATCTACAGAAGTTAAATGATATTCAGGTTTAGGTAAGAAGAGAAAGAACTCAGATTTAAATCCAGATTCACTGACTACAAATCCAGCATAATTTTCATAGTATCAGTACACCTAATTGGAGTTCCCTACTTTTGAATGTAACATCAGAAATGGCCTTTTTAAGTTTTGTATGAAAGAAATTATGATTTTGTGGTTAAAATATTGGTTCTGAAGTCAGGAAACTGGATTTGAATGTCTTCATATCCTCAGATACCTAGTAGCTGTGAGATCCTGGACAAATCAGTCAGTCTTCCAGAGTCTCAAGTTTCCAGATGTGGAATGGGAATGGGGATGGGGAGTACTATATAAATGTGTTATTATTTTTATTTTAATACCCTATATATTTCCCTAAAATGATTTATAGCAATACATTTATAATGAATATATTTATATATGTATACGTATATGTATTATATTTCTCAGGAACAATGAATTATTGTTATTTTGAGGAGAAAAGGCAAGGAAAGAAATGGAAATGTGTGTCCTCTTCTAAAGAGGAAGCTTAGTAGTGAAAAATCAAGACAAGAAAGGATAGTGATAGTAAAACAAAAACAAAAATAAAAAAACAGCAGAGGGACGTAGTGACCCAGTTTGGCTTTTTGGGTGGAAAGAAAGCTGGGGAATGAAAGGACATTCAAAAATGTATCTTACATTATATTGAATGCCACCTGACATATTATAAACTGTAACTAAT
Organism: Sarcophilus harrisii; assembly: GCF_902635505.1. Taxonomy (NCBI): domain Eukaryota; kingdom Metazoa; phylum Chordata; class Mammalia; order Dasyuromorphia; family Dasyuridae; genus Sarcophilus; species Sarcophilus harrisii. Next base: position 94,079,688 of record NC_045426.1, read on the forward strand.
ACTATTGTTAAATATACATAATCATACTAAGCACAATTATCCCTTCCATATCGTGGAGGTGAAGAAAATGGAACACCAGTGATATAGAAAATCCAAGTAAAATTTGTTGTCCCTTCTAACCAGAGAAGTTGGAATTATTTTCTATTAAATGGTACAATATACCAATATTATACAATACTGTACATATATATATATATATATACACATATATATATACATATATATGTTTACATATTTCTCAGTTTCTAAACTTTTCCTGTTTCCAACATAGGAAACATGGCCTTTGCATGCTTCTGCAAAACTTCCCCTACATTTCCATTTAATTTCTTTTGTCATTGGAGATATATCAAAACTATGGTGGGGAAAGTTGCAATGTGGAAGGGAGAGCTATAATACTCTCACGCTTTCTTCTACTGTCAGACCTGGGCCTTAACACTTAGGCTAAATAAAGCACTCATTTTCCATTTTTCTGAAAGATACATTTTAGGCTTTTCCTCCACAAGGATCCTTACTGTGGAGTGTTAGTATTCTCTTCCAGACCAGATTCTGTTTTTTTTTTTGAAGTCCTTTATCTAGTTCATTGGTCTCCAAAAAGTGGAATATGTAAAATAATTCACTGAGGTGTGGGAAGAAAATGTTAGAACTTCTATTTAGATTTATTTTAATTAAAAAGAAAAATTAATCTTTATTAATATTTTATATGTGAGTTAATAATAGTGTTCTCTCTCAGTCCATGTCAGACATTCACATATAATACACTTATCCTGAAGGCAGAGTGGAAAAGTAGGTCTTTCAGTTATTAGAAGACTGAGAAGTGGTTCACTCATTCATTTGTGACTTAGTATTCCAGTTTATATGTGTCTGAGTAAGTGACTTTATGGATTGCATTATATAGCTTTAAGTAAATCAAAACTACCAAAATGAACAAGGGGAGTTAAAAATTCTTTCAACATGGGAAGACAAGCAAACAGTATGAAACTGATGAACTTAGTATTTCCAATAGTTGAAACTTTTGAGTAGCTATAGAGGTAAAGCGCTTCTGTTTTTGGTAGAACCAAATACAAATGATCATTTTATTTGAAATAGAGATTTACATATATTATCCTTATTGTTGACTCTTTGTGTGTACCCTAAAATGTTAGATAATAATGGCATAAAATCATTATAATTTGAAGCTATTGAAAAGCTAAATTTTTGATGCTGAAAATGCAGAGCTCTCCTGACTGTACACAAAACTTGGTAACTTAATTTTTAAGTTGTACAGAAATCTTCAAAATGAAGAGATTTGTAGATTTTGAACCATTTATGAAATATATAAAAATGAAACTCCCTCTAACTAGATTGCAAGAACTGACGTCAGGGAAGCTGGAAATTTGAAGTTTACCAAAAATCTGATTGGTGGCTAGAATTAGAAATGAATATTTTGATTTAATATGGCAGTTATTTCTGTATTCTCAGGGGCACCACCAACTTTCCATTCATGGATGGTTGAAACCTATATGTAATCCTTCTCTTTGACTCCAACCCCGTCCTCTCTAATCTGTTGCCAAAGCTCATGATTTGATCTTTATAACATCTCTGGCATACATCTCTTCTCTGTGCTGCCATCATCCTGGCAGATGTTCTATAATAATTTTTTATTTGCCCAAATACATGCAAAGTTAGTTTTCAACATTCACCCCTGAAAAACCTTGTGTTCCAAATTTTCTTCCTCCTTCCCTCCCTCCCTCCCTATGCCCTCACTTAGGCAGCAAGTGATCCAATATAGGTTAAATGGGCTGGCCGTGTTGGGCTATTGTAATAACTTGATGGTTACTCTGTCTGCCACAAGTCTCTTCCCACTCCTGTCCATCTTTTACTCAGCTCTCAAAGTGGGCCCACAAAAGCCAGATCTGGCCACCTCATCTCTTCCCCCACTACCTTTAGAATAGAATGCAGTGGCTTTCTATCACCTCCTGGATCATGTATAAACTCTGATGGTCAAACCTGTCCTCCCCCCCTTCCTTTTTTCTTATATTTTCCACCACCCTTATATCTCTGTTCTTTTTGCTGTTCCTCAGACAAGACACTCTGTCTGAGGGTTTAGGGCATTTTTACTGGCTTCCCTTCATGTTTGATATGCTCTGTTTTTATATCCACCTTCTGGCTTCTTTGGCTTCCTTCAAATGCCAGCTGAAATCTCATTTTCCATAGGAATGCTTTCTCTCTCTCAATTCAGTCATATTTTAGTTGTGTCTGACTTTTTTGTGATGCTATTTGGGATTTTCTTGGTAGAGATACTGGAGTGGTTGGCCATTTCCTTCTCCACCTCTTTATATAGATGAGGAAACTGATATATATATATATATATATATATATATATATATATATATATATATATATATATAGAGAGAGAGAGAGAGAGAGAGAGAGAGAGAGTGCCTGCTCACAAATATTTTACTGGTAGGAATGGATGGTCAATAAAGTTTGGGAATTGTTGATCTAGTTGATAATACATATATTGCTATAAAACTTGTAAAATTGCCTTTTGCTGAGGAAATCTTTTCTATATTGCTGGCTAATCAGTCTCCCTCCTCAAGTTTCTCCATTGACTTCCTGCTGCTTTCCAAATCAAGATGAGATTTTCTGGACTTGCTATCACTCTACTCATATTTGTTATAGATGGTGGTATTTCTCTCTCATCTTCATCAGTTCTTTCTCTAATGCCAACAAAATCCAGTAGCTCCATAGAGGCTGGGCAATGAGAAATCAGATTTTTAATCTTATATAGGCTTTTGCATTGGAGAGAATTTGTGTTTCTCTCAGAAAAAGTTTTTTTTTTTGCCTTTCTGCTTAGTTTTCTACACATGTATGTTTTAATGTTCAAATTCTCCAGGCATTCCACATATATTGAACCTCTGATTCAGCTAATGACATTTTCTAATACTGATTGTACCTAGATTTATCTGAACAGAGGAAACTACTTTGACAAAATAGCAACATTCAGGAAAAATATTTTTATGACATTTTCTATGGTTGCAAGAAATAAACTGTTTGACATGGAATTTTACTAAATGCAAAGATCAAATTGATCAACATCATGTAAAATATCATAAAGTTTTTGCAATATACAGGTATTACAAATATAATCATAGGATTGTAGGATCACAGATCTAGAATATGTCCCTCCTTTCCTTTGATACTGCCTTCCCTCTGGTACAGATGCTCATTTTGTTGTGCCTGGACTATTGCAATAGCTTGTTGATTTGTCTGCTTGTTACGAGTCTCTCTTTACTCTGATTCATCCCTTACTCAGCTGCCAAAATGATCCCCCTAATGCAGGTTTAACCATATCATTCCCTCTCAAACCCCAACACAATAAATTACAGAGTCTCTATCAGCTCTACAATCAAATATAAAATCTGCTTGGTGTTCAAAGCACTGATTTCCTCCTCTTCCCTTTTTCTGACCTTCTTATACCATAAACTTCTTCATATAGTCCGCAATCCATTGATAACTAGCTTCCTTGTTGTTTCTTAAATAAGACACTTCATTTCTTAGTTATGGGAATTTACTGTCTGTCCCAAATGATAGGAATTCTCTTTCTCCTCATCTCTACAGGCTGTCACAATGCAACGGAAAATCCACCTTTTACCGGAGGCCTTTTCTAATCCTTTTTCATTCTACTGTCTTCCCTCTGTTGATTATTTCTTGTTTATCCTCCACACAGCTTGTTTGTATGTATTTATTAGCATATTGTCTCCTACATTTTTGTTCTTTATATCCTGAGTGTTTGGTATTGTGCCTGGCACATAATCAGCACTGAATAAATGCTTATGGACTGACTCACATAGCCATAAGGGACGTTCAAAAATAATCCTATACCATACTTAATTATTTAATTTATTTTATTTTATTAAATAAAATAATGATAGCTGGTAATTAGCTTATTGGTATAGCTGGTAATAGCTTATTGGCTATTAAAAAGATATGCCTTAAGCTGTTATCTTAAATATTTCCAACTTGTTTTAAGTCAATATGGATATGTATTTAATGTATATTCATCAGTTTACTTTAGCATAAATAATAATAAATTAATCTATAAAAAGTACTTTTCACGCTGTTCTTGGAAAATAAACCTTATCCCCAAAGCTTTCTAGAAGCACAGAGACTCTGGGGATTTAGTCTCGCCAATTCAACTTGTAGATGAGAAAACTGAAATCCAGAGAGATCAGAATATAGTTAGGTGTAGTAAAGCCCTAATTAACTAGAGTGCCAATTAGTTGGCTCTCCTCTCTTCTCCTCTCCTCCTTCCCTCTTTTTGGAGGAATATACAAATAACAATACAAGTCACACTCTCAAGTAGGGGGCAGTGTGACATAAAGGAAAACATACTAGAATCTGGTGACTCGGTTTTAATCCCAGATCTGCTATTAACAAGTAGGTGACTTTGAATAAGTCACTTATTCACTTTATTACCTTTTCTATAAATTAGGAGAGAAGGAAACTGAGATAGAGTCACATGACCCCTTCTGTTGATGAGGCTGCATAATGAGAAACCTAGGGTTGATGATCATAGAGAAACTAGTGAGCCAAATTATTTTGTTAATAAAAGGGGAAGGTTATGTATGTTTGCAAGCAGAATCTACATTTAGATCATCACATTGGTCAATATAATATGTTCATCTTCTGATAGAAAGGAAGTGTAAGAACATTTGAGAAAGACTACGCATAAAGTTGGGGGAAAATAAATTCTTTAGTTAATGAAATGAGCTAGAATACTCTACTTTGTTAGCAGAGTTTGAGTTAAGTTAATTTCTAGTTAACTGAGTTTTGTTCATGAAGATGAACATATTATATCGATCAATGGAAGAAACTGAGATCTGCCTTTTAAAAAAATCTTGGTACAATTCCAAATATGTCTTCTTTACAGTAAGCTTCCCCTATTTATTTTTTAGTATTAATGAATTTTTAAAACATTTCTTATTTTTGACTTTGCTAGTTTATCTTCCATTAATGTTATCACATTTGTTTCCTGTGAACAAAGTCTAAGCCATAGTTGTTCTATTTTGTGGCAAAAAGACAACTGAGAAAACATCAACGCTGTCAGTTTTCCCATCTAAATAAATTTTTGGTGACAATAATCTCTATGTACATTAAGGATCTAGTTGATGAATATATTAGTAAAGAATAGGAAAATTTTCATAGTATTTACTACAGCCTAACTAGCTCAATTTTGATTGAAAGAAGTAGAAAATACAGAGTCTCATAATGTTTATTGCTTTCTAGTTATATGAAAACTTTGATTTTATAAAGCAAAATTATACTTTCAGAGCTCTTTCTCAAAAGGGATCTCCTATTCATAATCAAAATGATTAAAGATTCTATGAAATATATGACAGCAGAGATGGTCTTGTTTAGTGATTAGTCATGTTAATCAGATGAGACATAAAATACAGACATAGGCTCAAAAGAGTTTGCCACTATCGAGGAAGAGATCCGATTGCAGAGGGATTCTCTGTGGGTAGTGAGCTCTTTCAAGGCTTCCTAGTCATGAAAGATCTTAGTATCATAGACAATGGCATCCTGTTGTTTGCATCAAATCCCAGAAAATTACAGAATTTCTTGAAAGGAATTTATAATGACTAAAAAGAGTTTGGCCTAGCCATGTACATAAAACTAACAGAAAACCTCAATAAAATTGGATAAAGAATGCCTGTTGTTCAGATAATGATATAGATAGACTCCCTATGAAACTCTCTCTCTCTCTCGTATATATACATATATATATATAATATATATTTCTTCCATTGACTGATATGACGGTGTATTCATTCTCATAAAAACCATTTAGTTAGAAATTAACTAGTATAATTATATGATAAATTATATAATAACTTATATTAAGATTGAAAAATCAAATGGTTTGCCATGTTGGTGCCATAATTAAACAGAAGGAAAAAAATGGGATGAATTGCTTTAGAGAAACTGCAAAGATTATTTAATGTCTCCAATTTTATTCCAGAAACAAAAGCCTATTTTTAATACCAATATTTTACTGATATTTTTATAAGATCACAAGTAAAAGAATAATACAGTCTCTGAAGAATTAAAAAAGAGACTCATACAGTGAGTGGTGGAAAGAGCCTAATGATAGGGCAATGTGTTCAAAACTAGCTTCAGACACATATTAGCTTTATGATCCTGGGTAAGTCACTTAACCCTGTTTGCCTCAGTTTCTTCATCTATAATATAAGTTGGAGGAAGAAATGACAAACTACTCTAGTATCTCTACTAGGAAGACCCTAAACAGAACATGAAAAGTCAGACATAACAAAAATAACTGAATAGCAAAATAGCAATAATAGATATAAGCAGACAGCACTATATGACTTAATAAGGAGTTACAGAGGAGTGTCAGAATAAAAGACATTGTTAGATAAATATATGATTGAAAAAGATATGATGCTCACATGATGAAAGGCATTATAATCATGGAAACACAGATCAAGAACTGGAGGGGACCAGAAATAGTATAATCCAAGTACAGTTCAGATTTACTTAGAGCTTCTTCTTGGAGCTTCTTTGCTCCTTTAGTATCCCTGCACTACTCAGAGAAAAGCAAATGAGATAACTAGCACACTGGACAGAGTCTCTGTGTACAAGGACTTGTACAAAAGTCGCCCAGTATGAATAATCATGGATGGGCTGCCATCTTCACTGTTGATGGGAACTTTCTTTTTTTTTATAGCTTTTTATTTACAAGATATATGTATGGGTAATTTTACAGCATTGACAATTGCCAAACCTTTTGTTGCAATTTTTCCCTTTCTTCCCCACCAAATCCTCCCCCAGATGGCAGGTTGATCAATACATGTTAAATATGTTAAAGTATAAATTAAATACAACATAAGTATACATGACCAAACTGCTATTTTTCTGTACAAAAAGAATCAAACTCTGAAATATTGTACAATTAGCCTGTGAAGGAAATAAAAAATGCAGGTGGACAAAAATAGAGGGATTGGAAATTCTATGTAATGGTTCATAGTCATCTTCCAGAGTTCTTTTGCTGGGTGTAGCTGGTTCAGTTCATTACTGCTCTATTGGAAATGATTTGGTTGATCTCATTGCTGAGGATGGCCATGTCCATCAGAATTGATCATCATATAGTATTGTTGTTGAAGTGTATAATAATCTCCTGGTCCTGCTAGTTTCACTCAGCATCAGTTCGTGTAAGTCTCTCCAAGCCTTTCTGAAACCATTCTGCTGGTCATTTTTTACAGAACAATAATATTCCATAATATTCATATACTACAATTTATTCAGCCATTCTCCAATTGATGGGCATCCACTCAGTTTCCAGTTTCTGGCCACTACAAAGAGACCTGCCACAAACATTCTTGCACACACAGGTCCCTTTCGATGGGAACTTTCTTACTGATGAGATCGAATTTCCATTTGGGTTTTCAGTTTTGAAGATTTCAATTTAACAATGTTCATAAACATATGTGAGAATCCCACTTTGCAAAAGAAGCGGGGTTAGCTGAGAGCCATCCTGTGTCTTCCATACGTAGGTAGTGAATTAGTATGCACCTTATACAAGGGCTGCACAGTGAATGTTGATGTGTGACAAAAATTCTTCCAAGACTGGAACTTGGGACTTTAAACTCATCTATTTCCTTACTTTTCTGAGTATCTGAGTATACCGGGAATGTGTGTCCTATTGCTTCAAATTTCCTTAAACTCTGAGTGGAGTATTTTCTTCTAAGTCTGTAGCCAATGGGAAAAGGTGGAAGAAGATAAATCTCTTCCTCCTTCCCCCATTCTCTCCTTTTGAGTCTGTATCTACTCCTTATTTTACAGTTCACTCAGGACATGGCATTCAATTGGCAGTTAATGGAAGTGTACTTTCTGAATCATACAGAGAAAGGCGTTTACTTCTTATAAAAGTTTCAGAGCAAGGACACTTTGTCATAGTCATTTTAATATCTCATTAACTCTTTGTGATTATATTCTGTGCAGGGGGAGAGAAGGGTTGGTCAAAAAGCAATTTCCTGTACTTCCTTCTCTTTTTAGTCTTAACTTTGAGCTATGGTTTCTGATACTTTAACCAATGCTTTTCTTCATCTATGACCTTCAAGTCACAGGGATTGAATTTTCTAATTTTTTTCTTCACATGGAAACAGATTGGAGAAAACATTCTTTCTTTGGGAAGCAGGTAGGGAAGAATTGTTTGCTATGGGAATTATAACCACAACTCCCATTTAAAATGTTGTGAAGCATACAAAGCACCTTAGAATATAGATATGCAGAAAGAGAGATCACAGGGATGAGAAAGGGTTTATGACTTGAAATCAGGAAACTGTAGTTGCTAGTTATCTACTTGCCTAAGATCAAGACCTTTCAATTAACCTCTGTGACTTCTTGTTCATCTCTTTTAATTGGACTAACACCTGACCTAACACTCATATGGCTGATAGTAGTATAAAATTAATTGTTATATAAAAATCCAATATACAAATACTAAGTTAGTAACAGCACTTTATCTATTGGGCTATCATAATCTCAGATCATAGATCAGAACAAAAAATGAAGCAAAACCAAGATTTTTAAGGGGCCAAAGGGAGTCCATAACTGATGTTCTTTATCCCTACATGAGAGACTAAGTATAAGTGAATTTCATGGATTTGGCTCCTTCCTTTCTAATTAGTTTGGTTTTCCAAGTTCACAGAGGCTTAAAGGTAGCAAATACAGAGGAAAGCCCATTATTGGGAGGCATACTGATGAGAGCAAGTATGATGATAGCTTGATAGCAAGGAAGAGAAAACAGAAAAATATAATGAGTAGAAACAAAAAACCGAAAAAGTATAGTAAACTAAAAGTACTTAGCATAGGGGAATTATTCCCTCTAGTAATGCTGACATATTTGTAGCATGTGGGTAGGAGGCACAGTGGTGAGTACTGGGATTGGAGTCAGGATCAAATCTGATCCCAAATACCTGTGTGATCCTAGATAAGTCATTCAAACTTGGTTTGCCTCAATTTCTTTATTGGTCAAATGAAAATAATAATAGCACTTACATCCAGAGTTGTGGTGAGGATCAAATGAGATAATAATTGTAAAGCACTTAGCTTGGTGCTTGGAACATAGTACTTACTATATAAGTGCTATTATTATTATAATTAACATTATAGTAATGACCATTGTAAACTAAAAGATAATACTATTCCCTAATATTCTGTAAATATCCTCTGATATTATTATTAATAGTAATGACCTTGAATCTTCAAAAGAGAAGTTAAATTATGTTCAATATATTCTATTTTATGATGGAGGTACAAGTATTCATGAGGATTTCAGGTTATAATACTTCTATATAAATTTACTTGTGTGCCTTTCAGTATCACTCTCATCACATACCACATGTGTGAGACACTCTAAAATATGTGAGAAACTTTGGAAAGATTACTGTTTAAACTGGTAAAAAAAATCCTCAACTTCCCCTAAAACTTGGCCAGCTAAAGTGATTTCATGAGCTAAGAAATCCGGGTAGCCAAGGTTTTCGTAATATTAAGTTTTCTCTTATGTGCTAGTTGTAATGTAAAAGTTAAAGCTTTCAGTAATAGGTGGGAAAAGATAGTTCTCATTCTGATTAAGATTGGAGTCTCTGACATCCTGAAGATCATAGTAAATTATTTTCTTCCTTAAAATAAAATTTTATTAAAAATTAACCATTTTTTTCATTCTCCTTCCTCCCCATCTCCACGCCATTGAAAATAAAATAAGAAAAATAAATTCCCTGTAACAAATATGAGGTCAAGCAAAACAAATTCTTTCATTGACTGTGTTAAAAATATATTTCTCCTTTTGCTACCTAAATCCATCACTTTTCCATTAGGAGGTAGATTACACGCTTTATCATCTCTTCTCTGGAATCACAGATAGTGATTGTGTTGATAAGAGAGAGTTCTTTATCTTTCAAAGTTGTTAGTTTTTACATTGTTGTTATTTAATAAAATTGTTCACCTGCTTCTGCTGAGATAAATTTTTCATCTTATAAAACACTTATAAAAGTTTCAAAATTGTTTTTATAATGAGGTGATGTCAATATAAATGATTAAAAATGATTTTTTTTGCATTTTTTCATCTTAATTTTTAAAGCTCTTCAATTAAATTAAAGATTATTAAGTGTTTAATAGAAAGTCAGTACCTGGTACTATGCTAAGTTTTTTACAAATATCACATTTGATCCTCACCACAACCCCCAAACTTACCTATTATTATTCCCATTTTATAATTGAGGCATTTGTACCTGGTAGACAGAGATTAAGTGGCTTGCTACCAGGGTCATATAGTTCGTATGGGTTTAAATTCAGGTTTTCCTGATTTAGGACTCAGTGTTCTACTCACTTTACTATTTAGTTCTATCTAGGGGTGAATGGACTTTCATGGTGAGAAGGCTTTTATGAGAGGGTGGACAAATTCTAGATAGTCTGGGATGAAATGCCTTGAAATTACACTAGGAAGGAGATTACAAAAACAGAAAGAAATGAAAGTATCTCCTTGCCCCAAAATTGGTATCTACGGACTAGTATGAATAGTTTAAGAATCACTTAATCCATGTTTTTGAGGTTTTAAAAAATAATCTGAATGCTTTTTACAAGGACCTTTTGGCATGTGAAAGTGATATTCAATGAGTTTTGTTTTTCTGTCAAATTCATTTTTCATCTATACTTCCCTTTAGCCAATAAACTTCTAATTATATCAAAGAATAAGCTAAGAAAATCAATTTATGCAATTTTTCATATCCAGAGGATCAATGTAGATAATATTTTTAAAGCACTTAGTAAAATACCTGGCATATAGTAGGTAGGTAATAAATGCTTGTTTTCTTGCATAGCACTCCCCTGTTGGAATGAAGAGAAAGAAAGTCCATTTGAAGAAGAAAAATTAATGAAGAAATATTTTAAATATTTAAATATGTGCAGTATTAGACTAAGTGCTAGGGATATGCACATCAAAGTACTAGAGGCCAAGGAAAAGTTATTTTAGTCTGGAAAATCACATGGATGATCAGTGGAGCGATAGGGTAATTGACTCATAAACTTTTACCAGAAACAAAGGAAGTGCTAGTTTGGTGGAAATCAGGTGGGGATATATTATGGAAAAGTTAAGAAAATAGTCAAGGTGAAGGATATTCTAGGGAAGGAAGGTTTGGCTTGATTTATGGGATTTTCTCACCTGGACCACATGATTGTAGGAATTCTAAAGGTGAGCAGTATAACTTTTCTAGAGCATGACTTCTGAATTTAAGTTGGAAGTTCTGGTGACAATGATGGGGTGTGCATATTTTCCTGGTTCTGATCACTTTATTCTTCACTAATTCATGTAATTCTCATTTTTCTCTGAATTAATCATATTCATTTCTTAGGATACAGAAATATATCAATGCAATTCATCAGAAGTCTTCAATCTGCATTCAGCATTTTCTTCATGGATTCTTTGAAATTTTCTAAAAATAACTGTATTGATCAGTGTGGCTAAATTTTTCACAGTTGATTATAATTTTGCTGTCACTGATTCTGTTACTTTCATATTACATCAGTTCATGTAAATCATGTCAGGTTTTTTGATATCTTTCTTGTTTTTTCTTATATAGCACAACAGTATTTCATCACAATATTATATCACAAGTTGTCTCACCCTTGTTCATTTGATGGGCAACAGCTCTATTTCCAATTATTTTCCACCACTAAAAGAGCTGTATAGAGATGTGTTTATATGTGTTTATATATGTATTTATTATGTATAATGTATATTATTATGTGTTTATATATACATTTATTATGTACATATTATATATGCACATTCATTTTCTTTTCCTTTAATCTGTTTGAGTTACAGACTTAGTAAAGGTATTGCTGGGTAAAAAGGCATGTACATTTTAAAGCATTTTAGACACAGCTCCAAATTGTGGTGCAGAACTGGACCAGTTCAGAACTCCATCAAAAGTATATTAGTGTTCCTATTTTTCTACATCTCCTCTGGCATTAATCATTTTCCTTTTCTGTCATGTTAGCCAATCTTAAGGGTTTGAGGTTATACTTCAGAGTTGTTTTAATCTGCATTCCTCTAATCCATACTGATAGAACATTTATTCTTCTGAGTACAAATAACTTCAATTTCTTTTTCTGAAAATGGTTGTTCATATCTTTTGATCATTTATGAATTGAAGAATAGCTTTTACTTTTATAAATTTGCTCAATTCCCTATATATTTGAGAAATGAGGTCTTTATCAGAGAAATTTGCTGTAAATTCTCTCCCTCCCTCCCTTTCCTTTGGCTTCATTGGTTTTATTTGTGCAAAAACTTTTAAGTTACATGTAATCAAAACTATTCCTTTTGTTTGTATAAAAACTTTTAAATTTCATTTAATCAAAACTATTCCTCTATTTTTTTATTATTAAAATTAACAAACCTGTTTCCTTATTCACAGATCTGACAGGTAAATTATTCCATACTTTCTTAATTGGATTATAGTATCATGATTTATATCTAAATCATGTACTCATTTTGACCTTGTCTTTGTATGTAATGTGAGATGTTAGTCAATACTTAATTTTAGCCAGACTGCTTTATAGCTTTCCCAGTAATTTTCATCAAATAATGAGTTCTTACTCACAAAGCAAGGATCTTCAGGTTTATCCAACACTTGATTACTATGACCATTTACTATTGTGTATTGTGTACCTAATAGATTCTACTGATCTGCCACTTTATTTCTTATCCAGCATCACATTATTTAGAAAACTACCACTTTGTAATAAATTTGAAATCTAGTACTGATAGTCTACAAAGTCTTCACATTTAAAAAATTGGTTCCCTTGATATCCTCGATATTTTGTTTATTTCAGATGAATTTTGTCATTATTCTTTCTAGCTCTATTAAAATAATTTTTAGAGGTTTGATTGACAGAGTCTTGAATAAACAAATTAGTAGAATTGTCATTTTTATTACATTGGCTTGGTCTGCCTATGAGAAGCTAATATTTCTCCAGTTGTTTAAATGTCTTTATTTGTGTGAAAATAATTTTGTAATTGTGTTTATATAATTCTTGGGTTGATTTTGCCAGATTAGATTCTCAAATATTATTTATTGTCTGCAGTTTTTTAAAATGGAATTTCTCTTTTTATCTCTTCTTCCTGAGTTTTGTAGGCAATATATAATAATTCTGAAGATTTATATGAGTTTACTTTATATGTTTTAGCTTTGCTGAGTTAATTGCTTCAACTAATTTTTTAAATTCTCCAGGTATATAGTTAGTCTAATTCTCACTAAATGTACCATCATGTCATTTACAAAAAGTGATAATGTTTTCCTCATTGTCTTCAATTCCTTTTTCTTGTCTTATTGCTATAGGTAATATTTTTATTACAATATCAAATATTAATTGTGATACTGGGATCCTTGTTTCATCTTTGATCTCATTGTAAAACATTCTAGTTTATTCCCATAACAGATAATGCTTGCTGATGTTTTAAATATATACTATTTATCATTTTCAGAAAAGCTCCATTTATTCCTATGTTTTCCAGTGTTTTTAAAAAGGAAGGAGCATATTTTGTCAAAAGTTTTTTCTGTGTCTATTGAGATGATCATATGATTTTTGTTATTAATATGGTCAAATATACTAGCATTTTTTTTATCTATATTGAACCAGGCTTGCATTGTTCCACCTGGTCATAGTGTAAGATAATTGGGATAAATTGCTGTGATATTTTGCTATGATATCTCCTTGATAGTACTTATTTAAAATATTTGCATTGATATTCATTAAGAAAATTGGCCTATTGTTTTTTCTCTCTGTTTTTACTTTCTCTGGTTTAGGTATCAAAACCATATTTTTGTTATAGAACAAGTTTGATAGGATTTCTTCTTTATCCATTTTTGGAATAGTTCATAGTGTTGGAACTAACTGTTCTTTAGATATTGCATAGAATTCACTTGTAAATCCATCAGGTCTTGGTGATTTTTTTTTCTTAGATCATTTGAGTTTGTTCAATTTATTTTTGCAATACAGGTCATTTAATAATTGCATTTTGTTAATCTGGACAATTTATATTTTGTACATATTCATTCATTTCACTTAGATTGTTAGTTTTATTGTCATATAATTATGCAAAGTAACTTCTAGTAATTGCTTTATTTTTGATACTGATAATTTGGTTTTCCTTTTTTAAAAAAAAATCAAATTAACCAATGGTTTATTTTATCAGATTTTTCATAAAATCGGTGCTTAAGCTTTTTCTTTCAATTTTATTAATCTTTTCTTTGGTTTTCAGAATTTCTATTTTAGTATTTAACTGATGATTTTTATTATTTCCCCTCCCTAGTTTTTTTTAATTGCATGCCCAATTTATTTTTTGCTTTCACTTTCTTTCTTCTTTCCTCCCTTTCTCACTGATATAAGCATTTACAGAGACAGCATTTACTTTAAGTACTACTTTGGCCACATTTCAAAATTTTTTGTATATTGTCTCGATATAATTTTCCTTAATGAAATAATTTATCATATTTAATTTAATTTTTGACATTCCTTCTTTAAGATTAGCTTACTTACTTTTCAAGTAATTTTTAATCTAAGCTTCCAGGCACTTTAGTGAACGTTATTTTTATGAGTTGAGGTCTGAAAAGAGCACACTTTAATATTTATGCCTTTGTTTATAAGACTTTTATGCCTTAATATATGGTTGTTTTTTGTGAAAGTGTCATATACAGTTGAAAAATAGGTATGCTCCTATTATCATTCAGTTTTCTTCAGAGGGTTATCCTATCTAGCTTTTATAAAATTCTATCTTAATTTCTTTCTTATTATTCTATGGTTAGATTTATCTAGTTCCGAGAGGGGAAAGTTGAGGTTCCTTAGTAGTATAATTTTACTATTTATTTCCTCCTATATTTCATTTAACTTTTTCCTTAAGAATTTGCTGCTCTGTCATTTTACATCGTTGTTCATGGTGCCTTTTTAGCAAAATGTAGTTTCCTTGTTTATCTTTTTAAATTAGGTCTATTTCTCTTTTGCTCTAAGGACATGATTACTACCCCTGATTCTTTTAAAAAACTCAATTGAAGCATACTATATTTTGCTTCAACACTTTATTTAAATTCTTAATTTTCTTCCTGCTTCAAGTGTGTTTTTTGTAAAGTGATAGATTGTTGGATTCTTGTTTCTAATCCATTCAGCTATTTGCTACTGTTTTATGGGTTAATTATACCTATATTGTGAATCCATGTTCACAGTTGTGATTACTATGTATTTCCCTCCATCCTATTTTCTTCCATTCATATTTCTTTCTCCTCAAGACTTTGTTTTGCTTCTGAGCACTGCTTCCCTTGATTCACACACCCTTTTATCACCCTTCTCCCTATTTTTTTCTTATGTCCCTTCCTATTTCCCTTGAGCACAATAAAGTCCTGTGCTCAAATGAGTGTAAATATATGTATATATCATTCCCTCTTTGATCCCATTTCAATGAGAAAGACTCAAGCACTACTTAACTCCATTTTTCTTTTTATTACAAAAGGTCTTCTTGTGCTTCTTTATATGGCACAATTCCCTCCATTTTTCTTCTGCCTTACCCCTTCTCTTGGTGCATCCCTTTTCCATATCCCTTCATTTTTTTTTTTTTTGATATCATCCCCACATAATCAGCTTACAAATATGCCCTTTGTATATATACTTATAACTACTTTAATAAAGCTGAAGTTTTTAGGATTTACATATATCATTTAACAAGCTTAAATCTTGTTAAATCACTTATGATTTCTCTTTCATATATACTTTTTTATTCTTCTCTTGAGTCTTGTATGAATGTCACATTTTCTGTTCAGTTCTGGTCTTTTCTTCAGGAATGTTTGAAAGTCCTCTATTTCTTTAAGTGCCCATCTCTTCCTTCTCACTTCCTACCAAAGTATTATACTCTATTGATTGGTAGATTATTCTTTATTGTAATCCTAGCTCCTTTGCCTTCTGGAACATTGTATTATTAGTTCCTTTCTCCCTTAATATGGAAGTTGATAAATCTTGTGTGATCCTGATTAATATGAAGTGATATAAATATATATTTTACGGCCTGATCTCAATATTTTTTCCATGACCTGGAACCTCTAAAATTTGGCTATAATATTCCTGGGAGTTTTCATTTTGAGACCCCCTTTAGAAGGTGATCAGTGGATTCTTTCAAGTTCTTTTTTTGCCTTCTCATTTAAAAGTATTAGGGAAGTTTTCTTGATAATTTTCTGGAATCTTATGTCTAAGTTCTTTTTTTTTTTTATCAGAGCTTACAGGTAGTACAGTAATTCTTTTTTTTTTTTAATTTTATTTAATAGTCTTTTATTTACAGGTTATATGCATGGGTAACTTTACAGCATTAACAATTGTCAAACCTCTTGTTCCAATTTTTCACCTCTTACCCCCCACCCGCTCCCCAAGATGGCTTCTTTCACAAGTACAGTAATTCTTAAATTATGTCTCTTTGATCTATTTTTATGTCAGTTGTTTTTCCAATGAGATTATTCTATTTTTTCATTCTGTTGACTTTGTTTTATTATTTCTTAATATCTCATAGAGTCATAAACTACCACTTGCCCAATTCTAATTTTTAAGGAATTATTTTCTTCAATAAACTTTTGTACCTTTTTTTTTTTAATTTGGCCAATTTGATTTTTAAAGAGTATTTTTAGTAAGTGAATTTCTGTGCTGCTTTTGGTCAATTCTATTTTTTAGGTGTTCTTTTCTTTAGTATTTTTTGTGCATCTTTTACCAAGTTATTAATTCTCTTTTCATAAATTTCTTGAATCACTCATTTCTTTTCCCAATTTTTCCTTTACCACTCTAATGTCTTTATTTTGTTCTCACTAATTCTCACTGGACTTATGTCTAAATTTACATTTTTCTTTGAGGCTTTGTTTATTCCCATTGTTATTTTCTGAGTTTCTGTTTTGATCTTGTGTCATCAGTGTAGTTTTTTATGGTCAATTTCTTTTATTTTGCTTGCTCATTTTTCTAATCTATTTCTTCCCTTTGAACTTCATGGCTCCATTCACTTGGCTGTGGGGAGGCACTTTAACAATCTTCAGAGTTTTCCCTGTTTCTGTTGTCAGAGTTAATTCATGAAATCTGTAAAATTTCTTTGTTTCTAAGATGGTGTGATCTGGAGAGAGGTATAATCACAGTTCTCCTGGTCTTCCCTCCGGAGCCCAATGCCTACACAGGGTCTGTAATCTCTTTCTAATCAGCTGTATTACATTTTTACTGTTTCTGTCATTTGGTTTCCTAAAGCTATTGCTGTTGCTGCCACCTCTTAAGTCCATAGTTGCCGTTTCTATTTCATGAGCTCTGGGTTGGCTCCTATCTTAAAGTCACAGATCTCTTTTTTAGATCTCCTGAATTGTCTTGGGCAGAAAAAAAGCCTCACTTTGACATTTTGTTGGTTCTGCTGCTCTAAAATTCAATTTGCTGCATTATTTTAAAGTTGTTTGGAGGGAAAAGTTGGGAAAGTTTGGCTGGGTTGCTGAATCTTAATTCCAACCTCCTTTGGGCTTTTTTCTAGGAGCTCTCTTCTACCAATTTTGTCCCCTCTTCTGATGAGTGTTCAAGAAAGACTAGCATTTCTGATCAGAGTGGCAAGCTGAACTCTTTTCAGGGCTAATCATTCACCTTTGGTGGAACTTAATTCTTAACCATGCCTCCAAGAAGCATATGTAGCAGCCACACCTTAGTAAAACCACGTTGGCAGATGGGATAAATTAAGTTTAAGGATAATTGGTAGGCTTCAAATCTGTTGCTGAGTTAGGGGATATGTACTCCAAGCATTCGAAATCTTCTTGTAGTAGAATATGTGAATAATGGTAGTGAAGGCAGTTGGAGCAGGAATGATGAGAGCTTGGTCAGACATCAATGATGACAAGATCATTCACTTCATCCCAAGATATCACCCGTTGTCTTGACTTTTGTTTGCCAGTGGAATTCAGTGGATCTAGAAGAGAGAGTGAGGCTAATGACTGTGGAACTCTGTCTCAATTAAATCTAATTCATGCATCACAGGGTGATGTCATTGGTATTCTTCAAAAATTAAGGATGAATACAACATTTGGACACAGTTAACAACGACATCATCATCAACAACAAAAGCATCATTCAGATTGTTTAGGAAGGGCTTTAGTTTGTGTCAGAATGAATTATGAATATCCTTATTCTTAAGCCAGATTCTCACCTCACTGCTTTAATCTCTTGAATATTTTATGTCTGTTTCTACCCAGTTAAATCTTTATTTATTTATTTAGAATTTATAATTTAATCAGTGTGGGGAATTGATGATGTACAAAGTCCTTTATTAAATGCAGACTGGCAACTCATCTGTAATTTACAGATTCAGAAAACTGATTCAGATTTCAAGAAATATAGTGACTTACCCATAGTTCCATAGATTTATTTATTTATGTTTTTATATCGTAGTCATGTCCTGATATAGTTCAGTCCAGTGAATCTTCATTTGTAACAAGGAGGAAACAGCGAAGCAAAACTGACATTGTGACAACATATATTATAAAAATGCCCTATTCCACACCCATAGTCCTCTTCCTCTTAGAGGAAGAGGATGTTTTTTCCTTATTGATTCTCTATTTATATGTTGTCTTCCCACTTAAAATGTAAGCCCCCTCAGAGCAGGATTGTTTCATTCTTTGTATCTTCGGTATCTTAATACAGTGCTTCACATGTAGTAGATGGTTTTTTTAATTTAAATTTTATTTTTAATTCCATGATTTTTCCACCCTCCACTCAGTCATATCTACCTACCGAGAAGACAAAAAATACAACACCCAATATACATGTACAGTCATGCAAAACATTTCTGTGTTAGCCATATTCTGACAACAAAAAAATAAACCCATGACAAAAATAATGAAAGAAAAAATGCTTCAGTGTGCACATTGAGTTTATCAGTTCTCAGTTTGGAGGTGGATATCATTTTATATCCCAAGTCCTTTAGAGTCCAGCTTCTTATACTGTGGATCACAACACCATATAGGATGTGATAACTCATTGTGGGAGTTGTGAAATTGTGATTTATTATCATTAAATGTTTAATTTATGAACCACCTTTTTATATGTTTATATACCCAGAGTCAGTTAAAAATTTCTTTGGTGCAAAGGGGTTATGAATAGAAAAAGTTTGAGAAGCCCTGATTTAAAGCTATGGCTTATTATTGTATTAA
This sequence comes from Sarcophilus harrisii, assembly GCF_902635505.1. Taxonomy (NCBI): domain Eukaryota; kingdom Metazoa; phylum Chordata; class Mammalia; order Dasyuromorphia; family Dasyuridae; genus Sarcophilus; species Sarcophilus harrisii. Next base: position 94,098,950 of record NC_045426.1, read on the forward strand.
TCAGTTGATACGTTTTTCACAGTTAATTTTTTTTGCAATATTGCTGCTACTGTGTATATTGTCCTAATTGTGTTCACATCACTTTGCTTCAGTTCATAACATTTCATATTTCTAAGTTCTCCGAAACCACCCCCTTCACAATTTCTCATTATACAATAGTATTCCATCACATTCATATACCACAACTTGTTCAGCTACTTCTCAATTGATGGGTACCCTTTTAGTTTCCAATTTTTTTGCCCCCACAAAAGAACTCCTTTTCCTTTTCCTTTTATGTCCTTGGGGTATCATCTTACATAATAGATACATAATAAATCTTTAGTAATTGATACTGGTGAGCATCCAGTGAAGGCTACTTTATTGGGCTATCATTTGCTCCAGAGCCATGAGAATTTGGGGGACAGAGAGTTCGTAGGGAATAGATTTACAGTTGGAAGGGACTTAAATATAGAGTCCTATTTTACATGTGGAAATTGAGGCCCAGAGAGGTTAAATGATCACATTTATATCACATTGCTAGTAACTGTCAAACCCTTCTTGATTTCAAGACCAGCCCTCTATCCTTTGTACCAGGGGCAATCAACCTAATTTTTTGTCTGCCAAGGGTCATTTGGATAACTTTAACATTATATGTGGGCCATACGAAATTATCAGCTTAAAAACTCAAGCAGTGGAAGGTTGTTGTACCTGGGTTTCAGTTCATCTTCACCTGCAGTTATTTTGGCAGGGCCAGACTAATTGATTTTGTGGGCCTTATCTGTTCTGCAGGCTAGATGTTCCCCTCCCCTGCTGTATACCAAGCTATCTGTCAAGGACAGTAGAATGCTTCTGTAGATTATGACATTTCCTTTGTCTTCATTCTAATTGTTTTGCTATTGCCCCTTCCCTTTCATGGAATCAGCACCAGGAGTGCAGGAAGAGCTTAGAATAGGCAGCATGCTTTGTGCACATTATATACTGTAATACTCTTCTCTCTTTCTTCTACATTTTGCTCCTCGCTTTTTTGATTTTAAGAGATATTCTGAGTAGCCATTCCAGGCCAACGTATATGAGGAGAGAAAGATGCTGTCAAGGGGATTAAGACTAAGACATCCAGCTTCTGGGTTCTGAATGCCTTCACCTGATACTTCTAACCACTGTGACCAAACTGTCACCAGGATAACTGAAACTAGGAGCAGCCTAAGTCTGAACCTCTGTTTTGTAATAGGAACTTTTACCTGAAGCATTAATAAAGAACTGGATTGACTAGGAGCAGTAGATGAAGGGGGCCAGATCCAGAGTGGATCCAGAATGCAGGAGACTATCAATTTTTTTGAAATGCCCAAGAAAGATAAAAGAGTCAACCTCTTTTCCCATACTAACTTTACTTTTCTGTTTAAATTCTGAGTTCCAGAGCTGAGAACACAAATACCCATCCCCTTAATTCTTCCTTTTTCCTTTTCTTCTCTTTACATGTGGGAGCAAATGATTCAGAACTATTCTCCAGGAATCATAAGGAAGTAGTAAGGTAGTAGGTAGTAGGAGGTTTGGAGATGCTTTGGCATAACATTTATAAAGAGTAGAATGCTTGATAGTTTCTTAGCAGTCTTACTTTACTATGTTCAATAAATCATGTGATCATAAAAAGTTGATTGCTTTCATCATGTAAATACAGAGTATTGTAATAAGCTAGATAATTTCTGAGATATAGAATGGGGAAAGGGTCAGAGAGTTTTCTATAATTTTCCAATAATGTATAGTTATATTTAATATCAGTCCTAAATCAATATTGCATCCTGTATTCTAAGGTTTTCTTTATTGTTCAGCCATCTGAATTCATAGAGTTTATTGGAGCTGGTGAATGTTATAGGCTTATTAAGAAAGAATCATCTGGTTAGGTACATAGGTAGGGTCTTTCTTACTGATTATTTAATATGGTGATATCTTGCTTTTCTGCTGGTTAAAGGAAATAGGACATGATCCAGATGTCAAATATACTGCTAACATAGTGTTACCTGGGATACTTTCCAAGTGCATTCTCAGGCTGCACCATCTTTCACTTTTAAAACAGAGATGGGTCATTACAACTCCTAAGCTATCATCCAGGACCCCTAGCCATCGGGCTCACAAAAACTGGCTTCAATCCTGAGGCAATCTCCAAGATATCAATTAATCTTTGGCTTGTCATGCCCTCATACAGTTTACTCTGGAAGACAAAATCTCTGAATAGTTTTCATGTTTAGATGTTCACAGATGTTGATAAAAGGGGCCTTTTGTAACCCCATACAAGCATCTAAGGCAACACCACATTTATTAAGCATGTGACGTCTTTATTTAATCCCATAGATCATGGAGAAAATTCACAACTTCCTGGGAGTCAATATCATTGAGAGACAAAGAGATTTCCATTTAAGGCATAGCCCTTAAGATAGACGCCCCAAATCCTCAAGATATCCTATGAGGTTTCAGTGATCAAAATCTGTATTCCTTTGAGCAAAGCCCCCAGGGTTAGGGTATGTGAGCAGAGGGAAAGGAAGGAAAAGAAGAAGAAGAAAGGAAAAAAAAAGAGTTTCGTTGTCCAAACGGTCAGTTCTACTTGGGTCGGCAGCTCCTACAACTCAGAGAGGTTGTTTGTCCTTTGTTCTTAAAGAGGACCAGGACATCATGGAGGTGATGCGATGGCATGAAAGAGAGTGGGGTTCAAGTGAGGGAGGGCTGGGCAAGGGCACCTGCTTTATCCTCCAGAGCCATCTGGGTCCAGTGGCCAGTTAGAGATCAGCATGACTAGAGACTGCCCTGGATGCAGGCAGACCTTGGACTTATTAAGCTAAGGGCTTTAACAGGTCTCAGTCTGACTGTCCAAATCAAGCCTGCTTGGTTACTGTCTGGGCTCCGATTGGCTTTGAGTGAAAGTGAATAGAAAGTGCTTCTGTTTTGGACAGAAACTCTGAGGGGTCTTTCCCTGCCAGACCCACACAGACACAGAAACACAGACACACACAGAGACACAGACACACAGAAACAAAGACACACACAGACACACAGACACACACAGAAACACAGACACACAGAGACACAGAGACACACAGAAGCACACAGACACATACAGATACAGACCCACAGAAACCTACAGACACAGAGACACACAGACGCAGACACAAATACATACACATGGTAAAAGAGGGCATTCGGGTCTCATTTCTTACCTAGCCTTGATCACTGATTGGGCACTGCCATCTAGTCATCCTGATTTGTATCTTTTCACTGGACTCAGATGGCTCCAGAGGAGAAAATAAGACTGGTGATTTTGCACAGCCCTCCCTAACTTAAATCCAATTAATTTATGTGTCATGACATCACCTTCCTGATATCATGGTGCTCTTTGAGAACTAAGGACAAACCATCCCAAGAAGATATATAAAGGATTGGGAATAATCCATAGATAGTTGACAACATTTTTCCTTTCTACTTAGTCCTACTTCCCCCCAAAGTCCCAAAGTCTTCAAGCTTTCCCATGGTTTGGACACTCCTGGTTTTATCAGATATCTTTAGTTCTCTAGACAAGGTGCCATTATTTATGGCTATACCCCCCACTCAGGGAAATTTTACCAAAAGTTCTAATGGTTCAACACTGTAGCTTCATCAAGTTGATTAAGGAACTCCTTTATCAATTCCTAATGTAATCAGTCATAGTTCACCTGCCTTTTCACTTACTTTTTGGTAGCTATTGCATACACCGATCTACTTACTTTACTCTGAATCAATTTGGATAAGTCTTTCTATGTTTCTCCACATTTTTCATATTTCGAGGTTTAGTTTAGTAGACAGTAGATAGTGCATAAAAGATTATGTTCTGAACTTGGAGTCAAGAAAAACTAGATCTGAGTCATACCTGTCTGGCAGTCATTATCTCTGAGTCCACCAGAGGCCTCACTTGACTTCTCTTAATTTTAGTTTCCTTATCTGCAAAATGAGCACAGAAATACCCAATAGATCTACCTCACAAAGGTATTGTCAAGGACAAAGAAACTTATGTATGTAACTTGCTTCACAAACATTAAAGTGACATTTAAATATTAGTGGTTTTTGTCCAGCTGATCAATCAATAGACACAATTTTAAAAACTACCCTAAAAACTGCTGCAGCGAATAGTTTGATATATATAAAATTATTCTTTTTGCCTTTGACCTCTTAGGATGGATGTGTAGTAGTTTTTCCTAGTTGTTCAGTAAACATGTTTGGTAGGTAGAGATATAGAGTGAGTGTGGTGAGAATTGGGCCTCTAATTCCTGCTGTTGATATTATTTAGTAATGACAGAGAACAATTAATCCTACAACTAAAATTAAAGTAACAGAAGTCCCCTGGTGAGGTTGCAATAACCCAAACATGCCAAACATTGAAAGGTCACCATACTGAGAAGAGATAACTCAGAGGATGCATCAAGTTTAAATATTCCAGCAGAATTTTAAGCAGAAGGCAAAAGAGCTTTGTCTGCAAAATCTGAGGCTCTGCATCAGCGCAGCAGGGGAGGGCATAGAAGCAGTCATTTTTATCCAGACTGGTTATGTTCAGGGAACATTTAGCACAATTATCTCTTTGCACGGCTTCTGGAAGAAACAAATACAGTCTCTCTTGTTCTCTCATCAATGTTAATCTTTTCCTAGTTATAGAGACCTTTTTATTATTTATACTTTATAAAATTCACCTTAGTATTTAAATTCATGTACTATGCCAGAAGTGTTTTTTTTTACCTGACGAAAAATTAATGTGTGATGTCTACTATGAATATATACATAAGAAATTAGGTTGTATTTTACATAGTGGCAGATTTGAGCAAGTGTAGTTGAACCAATTGTTTGGGCCATTTTTACAATTACTACAGATTCCTGTGACTCAATAGAATATATTGAAACAAAAGAACTCCCTATAGAGGTCTTAAGTTCAAGATCCATTTCTGCCTGTTTCTAGCTTTGTGTCCTTAACCTCTGTGAGCTTTAATTTGTTTAGCTATAAAACAAAGCATTGAACACAGGCTATAGGTTGGTTTATAGGTTGATTTACTCACAGGCAAATCTTTTCTACTTCTAAATCCTTTGATTCTTTATTCTTTATAAGACCATGGTTCTTACTGAATATGTTAGAAATTCTGTTCCATGGTCCTCTTTTAAAGCACAAATATTCCAGGGAGATATAGAGTTTTAATTCCCTTATTTTACAGATGAAGAAACTGAGACTCAGGGAGTAGAAGTGATTTATTCAAAGAAAAAGATAGAAAACAATAGAAACATTTATTAGCCTTAGGTCTAGAACCCACGTTTTTGAGTCTAAATGCCAAGTTCTTTCTTCTGACCTCACAGTGCTGCCTTTGGATGTATATGATTTTCTCTCCTTTTCCCCAGTGCTCTTGTCTTGCTTATAAAGGAAGGAGTATTTTCTGTACTTTTTTTTGGGGGGGGTAACAAGTATGCTGAGGGAATTATTTTTATGGCAGATTTTATAAGATAGGTCTTCCTAATTTTGCGGAGAAATTCCTAGTTAGCTAAGAGAACAAGCCTAAGAATGGAGTACCATAAATCTATTATGACACCAGCAAGCCTTTTTATTGACTGTAATTGAACCTGGTATTGGAATTATGGAACAATAAGTGCCCTAATTTCCACGTGTCTCCCTTTAAAAATTATCTACCCCAGTTACTATTCCTTCAGAGTCCAATTTTTCATAATTTGGTGATCAAAAACATTTATTAACTACTTACTCCATGGTACCTACTGTGCTAAGTGTTGAGGATATGAAGACATTCATGAAAATTTGTAGTAATCAAATAACCATCCATTTCAGATCTACTTTTGAGTATGTAAGTGCCTGTAGTAATTGCTAAAGAGATAGAAAATTAAAGGAGGCAGGGATTCCAGCCCTCAATGATATAATTCAGTAGGGGAGATAGACATACATAAATAACTAAAAAAAGAAACTGTAATAAGAGATGTATATTTTTAAAGATGTATGCCATCTTTTAGATAAGATATTCACAAGCCAGATCAAATACAGAAAAGGGTAGCCAAGATATTGTGAATACTAGAGAGCATGCAAAGGAAAACTGAATTTCGGGAACTATAGTTGTGTAATTTGGAGAAGTTAAGCCTGAAGATGACATGATAATGATCTTCAAGTATGAGATAGATTATCATGTGGAAGAGTGACTAGAATTGCTATTTTTGTTTTCAAACAACACAATTAGAACAACGGGTGAGAGTGGGGGAAAAAACCTGATTGAGGATCAATTAATGAAAATCTTTTTTTTTTTTTTAAATTAGAGCCATTCAAAAGCAAAATGAGCTGCCTTGGCAAGTAGTGTGGTTCTTTTCACTGGACATTTTTTGAAGAGAAGCTAGATCACCTCTTGTCAGTCATGTAGTTGTTAGATATGGGCAAGTTATCTCACTTCTCTTGCCCTTAGTGTCTTCATCTGTAGTACTTATATTTAGATCCATCTAGATCTAAATATCACCTTATGGCTAGACCCAGATTGGCTGTGTACTTTCTTAAGTAGAAACTGTTTTGTAGAGGCTTACTAGTGTTTTATTGAATTGAATATAGGAATAGGATATAGGAATAAGAATATAAAGTATCATTATAAAGTTCTATTAGACTATAGCAGAAAACTCTCAAGGATCAACTAAAATAATATTTATAAAAGATTTTGCAAACCTTAAAAGGCTAAATAATGCTTGATAGTATTTCTAGCTGTTATTAGAAACAAAATGATTAAGAATAGTGACTTTAATGAATTAAGAAAACTAATGTCTTTATTATGAGATCCACTTTTTAGAGGATTTATATCATAAATCTTTTCTCCTAACCCTTTCTTCAACAAAAATATGCCACAAACCAATTTTTGCAACTTTACTTGTAGGTAAAAGTGCATCTTGATGTGAGCTATTAAAATATAACTGTCTTTTAAAATTTGGACTTAATAATAAAAACAAAAATTGTTCAATATATAGAGAGCCAAAAGAAGGCTTACACGAGGAGCTATGAAATTGTTATATACATTTTATACTTAAGAAGTATATGCAGGGTATACATACACATTCACAGAGAGTATACATATACATATAATTACATATAAAAGTTTAACAACATTTTTTTCTTTTCCACTGCAAAGCTGCCTTTGAGGTCCATTTTAGCCAAATATCATGGAGTCATTCATATTTTGGGAGGAAAGGGAAGTGTGTTGATCAGTAATACTGCCGCCTCTACTGTGATTTGCCCTGTGCCTGTAACCCCCCTACAGATGGCCTATCTTTTCTATTCTCTATTGTTGACATAGCTACAGCCTTACTTAGTCCATCTTGCTTTCTTGGTACAATAAAATTTTCTCTTGGGATATGTTTTTTAGGTAATTCCTCTTACATGAGCTCCTGGAAATACCTTCGCTACTCATATCAATCTCTGATAGAATTTTCTCCAAAGATTTTGGCAACTTGGAGAATTGGACTGAATAAGGTTATCTATAGTGAACTCTTTTTGATAGGATTAAACTCAGAAAAGTAATGATAGTTTTAATAATGAAGAAATAATGTAGAACCATGTACTTATTTAAAACTAATTTATATTATTTCAATCAGTGACTTGAATGAAGACATAGCATAATTATAAAATCTGCCATTGACAGGAAGCTGGAAGCCATGGCTAACTGTCCAATTAAGAGTCATGATCTAAAAAGACCTCAACAGACTGGAAGGCTGGACCAAAGTGAATAATTAAATTAAGTTCAATAAGCATTTATTATAAGTACCTGATTCATCTTTGCATCTCCCTCAATATCTGGCAAGATAACTGTGATATGTTGAGAACCAAAAGATAAAATGGAAAGCAGTTCCCATCCTCAAAGAATTCAATTTATAATGAGATAAAATGAAATTTAATAGGGGCAATTCTAAAGTCTGACACTTATAATAATAAGACAAATCAACACTGAAGGTAGAAGAAATGAAGAGGATAACCAAGTAGTATTTTCATTGAAAAAAGATGTTGATATTACTGTCCTGCAAGCTCATTATGACACTAGGTCAAAGCAACCCCAAAACAACTGCTATACTAGACAGTATTAAAAGAGGAAGATAATAGTTTTATTATGCCATGTTCTAGTCAGCTCATATCTGGAGAACTTTGTTCAGTTCTAGGCTTTATTTGTTAGGTAGGTCATAGTTTACCCAAGACATTTCTAGAAGAGGACAACTACGATGAGAGACCTGGAATACTTATCACATAAAGATTGTCTGAAAGAATTGATGATCCTAGATGACTTGTCATGGCAGATGGACCAGATTCCTGCTTGACTTCATAGGGCAGCATTAGGAGTAATGAGTAGAAGTTTCAGAGAAACAGACTGATGTAAAAGAGGAGGAAATATCTTTTTAATAATTAGAGCCTACGAAAAGTAAACTTTAATTGTTAGAATGGATTGCCTGAGGAAGGTGGGAAGATCTCATTAGTAGCTTTTCAAATGGTGGTTGGTCAGCACTTGTTTAAAGGTTGCTCTAGAAGGTATTATTGGATAGGTATTGGTTGAAAAAGAAGTATTTGTTTCTTCCAATTCTTTGCTTCTGTGGTTATGTCAAATTTAAAGATACCCTAGGAATTATCTAATCTTTTTACAAAGAAGGAATCTGAAGACCAGAAGAATAAAGTAATTTGCCCACCATCACATTTCTAATACATGTCAGGGCTGGGATTAAAACTTTTTGGTTCCATATTAAATTCTTTTTTTTTTTTACAACATGATATTGACTCTATAGATGGACAAACAAAACACACACACACACACACACACACACACACACACACAAAATCACATGTACTATTATTCTGTATCTATAAGCAAACTATTTTAGTTTATACATATGTGTGTTTTTGTTAAGTAATTTTTCATTGATGCCCAATTTTCTGTGATCCCATCTGGGGTTTCCTTGATAGGGATACTGGAGTGGTTTGCCATTTCCCCCTTCACCTCATTTGACAAATTAGAAACTGAGGCAAAGTGATTTACCCAGAATTACATATCTAGTAAGAGTCTGAGGCCAGGATTTGAGTTCAGGAAGTTGTCTTCCTGCCTCCAAGTCCAGCACTTTCTCTGCTGGACTACTCAGCTAATCATACATATAATAAAAAGAGAAAGAAGTTAATTATAGTCATGTGCTCAATTTATAATGACAGAGTGCAAAGACAGTATAAAATAATGTTTTCTAGCCATGATTTTCAGGGTATCTGATACTTATATTGATTTACAAAATTTTGATTACTAAAAGTCTTTATTTCATAAAAACTATAAAAATTATAGAATTGCTCCTTTTCCCATGTTCTTTTCCTCCCACTTTCAGTTCCTGATCCCCACATGTTAGAGACCTTAGGTATTTTACTGGGTCATAGTAAGGCTTAAGGTAGAAATAAGGGCTTAGATTATCTGTAATTGGTTTAATTTTAGAAGTTTATCTGGGTTAAATTACCTCTTTGTATTTTAAGGAGGAACACAGGATTATTGAATCAGGATGAAAGACTAGAAAAATGAATATGGCAGGAAAAAATCTTTACTGATGTTCTTGGTTCATGTGCCTCATCTTAGTATGTCAGTGAGCCTCCCTCTGCCAGAGGAATTGAATCTCTGGAATATGTAATCAAGCTGGAAAAGCTTCAAGTACAGGCCTATCTAGCTGATGACAGGAGGATGTAGCATAAGACTTGGTCACTAGGCGATCAATATTTTGGCCACAGCATCTGATAAAACTATCTGTTTGGATTTGGAGGGGTTAAGAGCTACATTGTTAGAGTGATAACCCCAACATGATGCAAACACTGATCTCTGAAGGATTAAAGGAGGAATGACTTAAGCGTTAATTCTCTTAGGCGTTTCTACTTCAGTCAAACTATATAAATGGGAGAGAAAGTGGAAGAGCCAGTAGTTGCTTCTGGGAATAGTTTGTGAGTTTCACATTTTTACCACTTATTGTTTTTATGGATTATGACAATAGAAAATATTCAAAGGAAGAAGCAATTCAATTCTTTTAGCTAGATGCTTTCCCCCTAACCCCTGCAGATTGATTTAAGAATATCAAAGGGAGAGTGAAACATTAAAAATTCTACTTAAGAAAGATCATCTCAGAGACATTTGTAATAGGGAAAAATGTATGAGAACAACATATAAGAAATAGTTTATTTTACCCAGTAAAAATTTAAGCCCTAACAGCTTTTCTGTCAGGGGTTGAAAAGCCAATTATGGTCAAAGAAGGAAAGCTATTTTAAGTTGACTTAAAAATCACTTTTAATTTCAAGCCAACATCTATTTTAATGCTCATCAAGTTTAAGTAGCCTTTATTTGCTTCCTTTCTTCACACTAGTCTGTAGATTAAATTGATAACTCTTGTGCTATACAGGGCTGGGGCATTTTCCAGTTTTAAAAATTGACCTGTAGTCATGGGAGAAGAAATACAGCTTTGAAACCTCAGAGTTTGGCTTCTTATAATGCAGCAGGAATAGTCTCAATTGTTAAGTGACAAGAATAGCAGTCTATTAGAATTCATGGTTAGATTTTTTTTTCCTTCTTGGAATAGAGTACTAATTGACCACCATATAAACTAGAGGGAAAATGGGGGAAATTATGGAGGAAAATAGATTTAGAGCTGAAAGGAACCCCAGAAAACATCTAGTCCTTTTCTCTCATTTAGCAGATGAGAAAAAAATGAGCTTCCAAGGATTTAAGAGAACATCCACAAGGACACGTATAAGTAGCAGGACTTAAGATTGTATCTCATTTTTTTTTCTCATTATAAATTTAATGCTCTATTACATGACTGTAAGACTTAAAAAGTACAATTTTCTGAAATGTGTTTTGAGGGAAAAAGTTAACTAAATGCATTGATTACCCATATTCCTTAATAAACTAGAGGAAGAAGGAAATAGTGCATGTGATTATTGTCTTTTTGTGAAATGATGAAAACAGAAACATTGTTGTTAAATGGGTTGCCAAGGGATACATAGCTATGAAGTTTAATAGAACTAGAATTCTCTCGTTGTTCTATGAGAAACTAGATGGCACATGGGATGAGAGAAATTAGACTTGGAGTTAAGAAGATCTGATTTCATATTCAGCTGCTAATACTTAGTAGTTGTATGATTCTGGGCAAGTCACACTCTCTTTGTACAGATTTTCCTCATCTATAAACTAAGGATAAAAATAAGATATAATTTGTCAGCATTTTTCCAATTTTAAAGCACTATATTATCTTGTTGATCCTCCAAAAGTTGCAGTGTAATTTATGTATCAGTTTAAAATTGCACTGGAAAAATTAAAATTACACTGACTTTTTTGGGCCCTCAATATTTTGGTATAAGAGTTTAATCAAGAGCAGTATGGACAAATGCTTCAGAGCATCTAGTCATTGAAAGGATGGTAGGTCAGTCTTGTCTACTTCATAGAAGGCTGGGTATGACATGAGGACTTTATAAATTGGGGAAAAGTCAAAAATATTTTTTGGCCAATAAACCCTTAGCTTAGTTATGACAAGTAAATATCAAGTCTCAAGCGCCTATAAAAGAGTTAGTTTAAAACAAAGTAGGAGAATGAACAATATTACACATTAATTAGTCCTGTAATAAGCTAAATTAGCTAGTTCTGTGCATTAAAGTTTTACCTTCCCCTCCTAAAGAAAGAGCAAAGAGGGCATAGTAAGAAAGAGTAAAGTTTCTTTACCTGGTTCTGCAGCTCTACCACAACTCTAATAAATATTCTTTAAAGTAGAGACTGTTTTGTTGTTATTAGTGATTTTTAATAATTGTACCTCTAGCAATAAGAATAGTGTCTTTCATACAATAGATGTTTAATAAATAATTCTTGAATTACCTTGTTTTTGGACGTAATGCCTATGAAAAGAGAAAGCATCCTTTCTGTACCTTGAGGCAGAAAACAGGTGAAAATAATTCATCCACACTAAATTAGTTAGTTTAGGGTTGGGGCATTAACTTGAAAGATGTGAGGAGGAAAAAAAGTCATAGAAAGCTGAATGATACTTTTATATGAAAATCAGGGGAAAAATTTTGAGGTTGACAAATAGCAGAAATGAGGATATGTTTGTTATTGCACCAATCCACCACTGCTCTTTCCTCATTCCCTGCCTCAGATCCTAGATCATGCAAACCATTACAGAAGACTTTGGAACTGGGTGAGACCAGATAGAGTACATCCTACTGATTTGCCTTCAGTAGTGGAGTTCCTTTCAACATCCGATGCTCTGTCTAAACTTATTCATCAATGGTGGGCAAACTATCAACCTTTTACTTGGCCATCTTTGTGTTATTCAATCCCTAACTACTGAGTAAAATTGTTGGTGCAGCCACAAAACAGTACTAGAACCAAAACCATAAATTTAGGAATTAACAAGGACCCCCACCCCCAACCTGAGCAGAGATACCACAATTCAGGAAGAAAAGCACAAATTTTATATAGGTTTCAATTTAGGCAGGAGCTCAATTGGGTATAAGGTACTTCAGGATCAGATAAATGGAGATGTAGTGGTATTCTTTTATTAGAAGGCTGTTGGTGGGTTAGTAATAAGAAATAGTCTTCAGGTTAGATATCTCTTATAACTCTACCCTAATAGAACTATCATTGCTGTTCTAGCAGCAAGGAAGGTTGAAGACAGGGTAAAAGATGGGTGGATTGCAACAGGGAGAAGATAGAGGAACCACAGAAAAAAATGGAGTTTCTTTTAGTTTCTCTGCTACACACAAGAGCCAACCCTGCTTCTCCGAACCTTGTTGTCCGTTCTTTCATCCCTCCCCACCACAACCTTAACCCCACACCCATGCTCTAATCTATAGCTCTTCACCCTATTCACTGTGCTCCCTGGAATTCTGGCTCTCTGTAATGAATAACATTACTTGATTTTAGATTTCTTACATTTGCTGGTGGCTTTCCCTGGATGGCACTGCATCCTAGGCTTTCCTTTCTAGTCCTGGTTTAATACCCTGACTCATAACCCCTGACTTACTATTGGAGATGAAATTGGAATATTATTTATTTCTCTTGGGGTCCTTTACACCCTCCCTTACTGCAATTATTCAGCAATCATTCTCTCTTTGATATTCAATCTGCCCAAATTTATTGCTAACTTTGGATTCTGGTTGTGGTTACCAACTGACCTCAAGGGCATTCTCCTTCCTTCTTAATGACTTCAGTGCCATGCTCACAGTGTCCCTCATCATCCTAGCTCCTGCCCTCAATTTAGGAATAATCAATAGGTATTCTGATCTTTCATTAGTTATACTAACCTATCCATGTCTCAGTGTGACCTCTCTCTACTTCACTTCGGCCTCACGCAGAAAAGCTCAAACTCTTGACCTAATCATCATCTACAAATACTTCACTTTTATTATTAAGAACTCTGAAATTCTTGTACCTGATCTTCATTTTTTTGTGTTTTTATCTTTTTCTACATTACTCTTCCCTAGACCTATTCTTTGTTCACATTTTGACTTTAAATCTCTTTCCTTTAATATTTTGCCAGCCCATCACCCAGATTCTGTCCTTCTTGCCCAAACTTGACCATTTAATGAACCTGTTCAATTCTACCCTATCCTCTATTTTTAACCCTTTGTTCTCTTGTCACAGCTAAAATGCTAACTTATATCAAAAAAACCTTTCCTGATCTCTAATTGCTAATGACTTACTTCTCTTGATTATTTCTAATTTATCCTATATATAATTTTTTCATCCATAGTTGTTTTCATGTTTTCTCCCTGATTAGACTGTGAGATTAATCTTGAGATTAGGGGTTGTCTTTTAACATTCTTTGTATCTCCAATGTTTAAAGTAGATACTTAATATTTAATGCTTATTGACTCGTTGTCCTATGGCTAGTTAACCAAAAATGAGCCTGCATAAACCATTTCCTATGGTTCTCACATAGAGGGAAGAAAGTCCCAAAACATGTTACCTGATTTCTGTTATGCCTTCACTGTAATAAAGCTGAACTTTTATTTTTCTTTAATTGATTTTCTATCAATCAATTAATAAGCATTAATGAAATACTTCATATGTGCTATGCACTATGCTAAAGACTTGGGATACAAATACAATAAATGGAACAATTTATATTTGAAAGAAGCTTATCCTCTCACCAAAAAAACTGTTCTCTTTTCAAATCATATACTATATATCACCATATCAACTGATGTCCTGCTCTCAAACTTTAGCCCCAGAATTCTTCTAATTCTCCCACCACCTAATATGAGAATACCCCCATATTATCCTAAAATTCTCTTATTTTCTTTTGTGAATCGTTTTCACAATTTGGCAACTTTTGATCCTTACTTCGTAAACCCTTCAGATTGTTCCTCATCATTTCCCCTTCTTTCTGTGTCTGATAAAGAGAAGGATCTTCTTGATAAGAGTAAAATCAAATCCTCTGTATATACCCCCATCTCATTACCTTTTGTCATCTCAAACAAATTTCCCATACTATCTTTCATCCTTTCTCTTATCTTACAAATAATAATCTTTATTGTTATTTTACAAATACTTTCTAAATCTATCCTCCTTAAAAATCTTCACTAGACTTTGCTATTCCTGTAAAGATCTTATATTTCCTTTCTGAACCAGATTCTTTGGAAAAGCTAGCAGCTTCTATTTCCCCTCTCTCACTTTCTTACAATATGACTTTTGACTTTATATGCAATTGAAGTTTTTCTCCAAAGCTACTGTAGCAGTGATATTAACTGCCAAATCTAATGATCTTCCCAAAATTCTTAATTTTTCTTGTCCTCTTGACTATTTTGATCCCATTGACTAACTCCTGAATGTTCTTTCATCTCTGTTTTTCACGACAATATTCTTTCCTAGTTTTCTTCCTATTATCAGTCTGATTACTCCTTCTTAATTTCCTTTGCTGATTCATTATCATTTATGTTATGTTCACTAAATGTCTCTTTCTTGATTCCTCTTTTTCACTTGAAGATCTCATGGGCTCAGTTCTACATTTATGCAGATAACTCTCATATCTATCTATCTATATCTCTATCTATCTCTCTATGTCTATATTTATGTCCTTGTCTATCTCCTGGCTTCTAGCCCCATATCACGAACTGCCTACTGAATATTTTGAACTGGATGTCCCAACAAATCTAAAATAGAATTTATTATCCTTCCTTTCAAATTGGTCCTCTTGAACTCATTGCTGTTGAGAACAGCATCATTCTTCCAGTTATTGAGGTTTACAACCTTGATATCATGCTTGCTCACTCTCACTTTTACCATATATCCAATCAACTGTCAAATCTCATCATTTTGTTCTCTACAACAATTCTTGGATGTACTTCCTCCTTTCTGTTCACATAGCTACCAAACTACATTAGGTCATCATTGGCTCTCTTTTCTGAATATATATACTATATAATATTTGGTCTAGATTTTTAACAGGGGTCCTCAAACTATGGCCCCTCGGGCCAGATGCGGCAGCTGAGAACGATTATCCCTCTCACCCAGAGATATGAAGTTTATTTATTTAAAGGCCCACAAAACAAAGTTTTTGTTTTTACTATAGTCCGGCCCTCCAACAGTCTGAGAGACAGTGAACTGGCCCCCTATTTAAAAAGTTTGAGGACCTCAGGGAACCTCAAGATTTTCTCTGCCCTTTAAGAAAATCCCTTTGGCATTTGTGTAAATTAGAGGTGTCAAACATAGAGTCCACAGACTGCATGTGGACCACAATGCTCCCATGTATAGCCTGAATCAGATTAAAATGTGTACATAGTTTATTTTAATGTGTTGATGCATATGTGAATGCATATGTGTATATGAATATCTATGTACATTTGTAAATAGTGTATGCGTGTGTATAAAAATGTGTGGTATTTTGAGTTTCCTATGTATAATTTATTGCCCCCTTCTACAATGTCTCTCCCATTTTTATTTCACTCTGATACCAGTGGTGGCACAGGGGTCCTCAAACTTTTTAAATAGGGGGCCAGTTCACTGTCCCTTAAACTGTTGGAGGGCTGGACTATAGTAAAAACAAAACCTTTGTTTTGTGGGCCTTTAAATATAGAAACTTCATAGCCCTGGGTGAGGGGGATAAACATCCTCAGCTGCTGCAACTGGCCCACGGGCATAGTTTGAGGACCTCTGTATCCCTCCATCCCTCCATCCACCCTTATCTCATTCCTATTAGCTTACATACCTTATCCCATTCCAGTTCATCTATGCATTCTTCTATAATCCTCCCCTTTCTTATTTCTATATCCTCTTATTTCTTTACAAATTTAGAAAACTTTTATTCCTTTTAAATGTTCTTCTCTTTTAAACCTGATCTTATGTGAGTAAGGTTCACTGTAAAAATCATTCCATTATCCTCTTCCCTTTTCTTATCCTCCTTTACTCTCATTTCTTTTTGAATTTAGAATATTTTTATACCCTTCTAAGTATAAATGAATTGGTCCCTCTTATCCCATTCCCAATGAGAGTAAGGTTTCAGAACTACCAGCCCTTCTCTCCCATCTAATTCTTTGTTTTTCCTACAAGATTTTGCTTTTTAGAATCATATCATATTCAGCTCCACCCCAGTTTTTCTTTTTTGCTACCCAATTACTAATGACGATTTTATACATACAGTTTACATTTCCATGTATAAAATCTAAATTGTTTGTTTTTATGAGTCCTTTGTAATTAGACTTTGATGTTTACCTTATATTTCTCTTGGATCTTTTGTGTCAAAATTTCTATTAAGTTCAGGTCTCTTTGTAACAAAGTCCTGAAAATTTGGCAATTCATTAAATATTCATTTTTTTCTTTCAGGATTATGCTGAACTTTGCTGGGTATGATAATTTTAGCTACAACTTCAATTCTTATGCTTTTTTACATATAGTACACCAAATCCTATTGTCTTTTAGTGTAGTTGATGCTAGCTCTGCCTTATTTGATTTTTTTCTTATTATTCATAATATTTTCTTCTTAACCAGGGGTGTTTGGAACTTGGATATGACATTCCTATAGATTTTCCTAATAGCATCACTTTCAGGTGATGATCAGTGGATTTTTCTATTTTTACTTTCCCTTCTTTATCTACCACTTTAGAACAATTTTCTTTAATTATTTCTTTATATTGTTATACAAAGATTTTTGTTTGATCATAGCTTTCAAATAATCCAATTATTCTTTTGTTTTCTCTTCTTGATATGTTCCCTATATCAATTTTTTCTTATGATTTGTCTTATGTTCTCTTCTATTTTTTCATTCTTCATATTTGTTTTATTAATTCTTGTTTTTTTTTTTTTATAACTTTATTGGCTTCCCCATGCAGAATTCTTGATTTCAAGGAGTTATTTTCTTCCTTAAGATTCTGGATCTCCTGTTCTAATTAATGGACTTTCTTTTCACAATCTTCTTGTTTTTCTTGTATTGTTCTTTTTCAAAAATTTTTCCTCAATATCTTCAATTTGATTTGGTAAAGTCTTTTGTGAGTTCTTCTTTGAATTCTTTTGGGCCAGCTAACTATTTGATGTTGTTCTTTATGGTAAGGGGGACTTTTTTTTTTTTTTTTTTTTTTTACTTCAGTACCCTCCTCTTAACAGGAACCCTGATTTTTTTATTCCCATAGTATCTTTCATGGTTGGATTCTTTCTCTTTTGTTTGCTCATTTAAAAAATATATATAGTAGTTTATTAAGGGAATCACCTTGAGTCCTGGAGTATGGGGTATGGTGCTTCTCGCCACAGGTCTTTCTTGAGTTCTACCCTCTGGTCTAGAACCAAAACTAAGAGCTCACTCTCCTCTAAGGGCCTGAAGCAGCAGCAGGAGTGTGCTGGTTCCCTTTTGTCCATCTTAATAGCAAGACTGGGCCTGGTATTCCTTATCAGGAGAGATTCCCTCAATCTTTTCTGACTCAGATACTGGACCTCCCATTCTGTCTGGGAAGTGAAGATTTCTATGGTTGGGGCCTGAGCTACCGCCCCACCTAGCTAGCCCCAGGTCTAGCCAGCAGGTGTTCACACTACACAGGTGCCAAACCTCCTACCGCACATCCTTTTTCAGATCTTCCAGGTTGTCCCAGGAGGATTTCTGGGACAATTCTTCTCTGCTTCTACCACTCTCCATTCACCCTGAAGTTCTGTTGTCTTATTTATGGGGGAAATCTGGAGAGCTTAGAATTTTCTGACTCTACCACCTTCCTGGAATCCTCTCCTGATCCATCTTCTTTGTAGCTACCAGAGTAGCTATAAAGTTATATTTTCTAAACTGCAGATCTGATCTTACCACTTTCCTACTCAGTTCACTCCAGTAGTTTTCTACTATTTTAGGATCAAATATAAACTCCCCTGCCATTTAAAACTTTGGCCCACCCCCTTCTTTCCTGCCTAGCCCCATTTATTCTGCAATCCAGATATATTGCTCTACTCTCCTTAGGTACACAGTTCACTCCATTTACCATTAGCTTAATATTGTAATATACCATATGTATTACATATAATAATAATTATAACATAAGTATACTTCAGGGGCAGGATGAGTTAAGTAGGATTTTGTAGGAAGGCCCAGAAACCATATAGTCGCTGTGGGCAAGTGTAACTGAGTTACAAATGAACTTTTGGAACAGAATCTGTTGAAAATTAGAGATTGCTTATATGTCTTCTCCCTGGATACACAGTCGCCCTATTCATTATGTAATAACTGTGACATACCATAATACTAGAGGCAGCTTGATGCACTGTTAAGAGTGCTAATACTGGCGCCTTGGGTTCCAATTTTGTTTGGGCTGTTTATTAACTGCCTGTGTGACTTTGGAGAAGTAACCCAAACTCTCTAGGTTTCTTTCTTTCTTTTCTTTTCTTTTTTGCTGAAGCAATTGGGGTTAAGTGACTTGCCCAGGGTCACACAGCCAGAAAGTGTTAAGTGTCTGAGACCAGATTTGAACTCAGGTCCTCCTGACTTCAGGGCTAGGGTGCTACCCACTGAGCCATTTAGCTACCTGGTTTCTTTCTTTCTTTCTTTCTTTTTTAACATGTGAAATGAAGGGGTGGACTTAAATATTTTCCACTTACATTCAAGACATTTCTATGGGATCCCAGACATAAAATTATGTGAAATAGATGTACAAATCAAACATTTACTGACAAGAAATCATATTTTTGCAATCCCCCCATTCAGTTATAATATCCCATATGGGGTCATGAACCATAGTTTAAGAAGCTATGCACTAAAAATGACCTCTGAGGCCTTTTCTCATTCTAGATTTATAATCCTAAAATATTCTAGACCATAGCCTGCCTATTTGAACTCACTAGGTTATTACTTTAGTGAGTTTTGAGCAATAGTACATATATATTTCACCTCTCTCAGTTCCTTAGCCAGACTCAAATCAAAGCTGTCAATATTTATTGAAGACCTACCTTATGCTGCTGTTTTGCTGGAGTTATTCAGGTTGGATTTCTAATAGCTTGAGGAAGCCTCATATTTTCTCCCTTTAAAGGCAGATGAAGATTCTGCCATCCAAATGCCAAAAAACTAATTGGAAGATTCATTACTTTTTAGATCAGAATCTGTAGCCTTTATTTTTTTCATCAGTTTTTCTTATCTCTGATGGAAAGGACAATCCATGGGATTCAGTGCTGAAATCCCTTTGAATGGCCATATATGAGAAGATATTGCTCCCTCCCCTAGGAGGAAAAGCAGCACAAACTCACTAAGGTTTTCAGGACCAGCTGTCAAATCTGAGATGAAAGACCTGATTTCCAGGAGTTCACATACTAGAGGAGGAAACACTTTAACGAAGGGCTGTCAAGGTGCATCTGTCCTTGAGGAGATGGTTCCCTGACAGCTGTGGGTGCCTGCCTGCCTGCCTGCTTGTGAATGCTTAATTTATCTCAAAAAGGCTAGACTTTAATTAGGTTCCTGGGGCAGTGAGCAGTACATGTTTGACCTTATGGAGGGAGAATGGGGGATTTCAACAATCAGGCTTATCTGGTTCTTCTTTTCTTGGTGATCAAAGTCATGTGCAGTCACACTCTAGGCTTGCTTCTGAATTTCTTACCTTTCTTTAATAGACTGCCTCAAAGGGATCCTCATTACTGCCAGGCAAATAGTTAGGAAGACATCTTAGGGCTCAGCAATAAGATATTTTTCATTTAAAATCCTCTCAAAATATAAACAGTCTTAATTTGTTCTATCTTTGAAGAAGCTACTTAACTTTAGCTAGATTTTCCATCTACCTACTTGGCTTGGTATTTATACATTTTAAACTCTAAATAAAGGGAATTATAGTATGCTTTATCAACCTGGTTGAGAAAAGAAATTTCCCTTAAAAAGACAGATGCTAGCTTTTAATAATAGATTTTTTTTTGTCATGTAAAATTAAGCATGGAGCATCTGCTTTTACAAAGGGCAACATCTGCTTCTTTGACATCTCTACCTTCCCTCCTGCTGAATCCAATACTGGCTATAAGTATAAAATTTGATATGAAAATTCATTGAAACTGCTTTTCAATACATCCTCTCAGAGGCAGAATACTTGGCTTTGAGTTGCTGTGCTCAGAAGACCAAGTACTATTCTTAGGTGTTCCAGGCTGGAATACGCAGATTTAAGGTACACAGGGTACAGAGCTTTTCAAAGAAAGGATTGACATTTCCTGAGATTACTTTTATTTTTCTTTCTTCCTTTCTTTCTTTTCTTTTCTTTTCTTTCTTTCTTTCTTTCTTTCTTTCTTTCTTTCTTTCTTTCTTTCTTTCTTTCTTTCTTTCTTTCTTTCTTCTTTCTTTCTTCCTTCCTTCCTTCCTTCCTTCCTTCCTCTTTCTTTCTTTCTTTCTTTCTTTCTTTCTTTCTTTCTTTCTTTCTTTCTTTCTTTCTTTCTTTCTTTTTCTTTCTCTCTTTCTTTCTCTCTCTCTCTCTTCCTTCCTTCATTTCTCTTTTTTCTTCTTTGGTTTCTAATTACTTTTTTCTTTATTTCCCTCTTCCTTTCCTCCCTCTTTTTTGCAACATTTATAAATTCCTTTAAAATTTGCAACATTTTCTTTTCATGATTAAACTTGAGCTTTAAAAAATCAACTTTGTGAGATAAGCACTTTTGGAGTGAGGGAGTAAAGAGGCATTATTTTTGTTTGTATAGTCTTATCCATGTTGATGCAGATCAGGAACACTCTGTAACTATACTAGTTAACTAGGGACAGATTTGCCTCACTTTCCCACATAGCTGATAAATGTTAAAGACAGAACTTGAATCTGGTTCTTCTGGTTTCAAGGCATAAGCTCTACTGACTGACAGCACCATGCTGCTTTTTAATGCTCATAGGCAAGGCAGGAAACATTTACAAGTGCTTACTGTGTTCTAGGCTTTGTACTAAGTGCTGAGATAATACAAGCAAAAAGAAAGACAATAACTTTTTTAAAGGAATTTATATTCCAATTTGCAAAAACAACATGCAAAAAGAAGAAGGGAAAAACTAGAGTGAGGTGGAGAGAAGTTCCATCCAGGGGCATTATGTTGAAGTCCATATGGTCAGAAGCAGAGACAGGCGAATTAAGGTTGGCCTAATTTGGGCCCCTCTATAAAATGGAGGTCCCACAGAGAACTCATCAATTAGAAAAGGGGATGAGTATGTTGGATGGACATTCCTGATATGAGTCAGTAGGACAGGTGACATGGTCACTGGACCAAATATATTTTCCAAGGTAAAAAGGTATCAGATGTAGAGGAACCTCTAGGTGAGACAATAGCTCTTGAGCCATGGTAACAAAGTTCAGCTAGTCAGAAACAGAGCCAGAAAGACAAGAAGTTATATTATTATCTCCATTTTTATGAACAAGAGCTTTGAAGTTAAGTGACTTGCATAGGGTCACATAGATAATACATCTCAGGAGAAGGATTATTTTTCTTAAAATAACTTTTTCAATTAATAAGCATTTGTTTTTTTTAACTTCTCTTCTCCCCCATATCACTGAAAAAGGAAAAGAAAAAAAGCAACCATTGTAAGAAAATATGAATAGTCAAGAGAAACAAAATCATTAATTGTCCATGTTAAAAAAATATGTCTCATTCTGAACCTTAAACCCATCACCTTTCTGTCATGAGGTAGATCCTTTTTTATCAATATTGATTATTGTTTCTCTATAATCATAACTGTTCACTTCTTAAGGCTTTCAAAGTTATGCATTTTTATGTTATATATAAATTGCTTTCCTGATTCTGCTTACTTTACTCTGTATCTGTTCATTCAGATATTCCCAGGTTTCTCTAAAACTGTTCCCTTCATATCTTACAGTATTATTCTATTATATTCATACGTCATAATTTATTTACATGTTCATCAATTGATAATATCTCTTTATTGTCCAATGTTTTGTTACAAAAAAGGAGTAATTGTAAGTGATTTTAAAAAAAATGGAGACATGAGTTCTATTGTTTTTTCTTTGAATCTTTTGGGATATAAACCCAGGAATATTATCATTTGGCCAAAGGGAATACATTATTTAGTCACTTTTTGGACATAGAGGTAGATTTTAAATCTAGTTTTTCTTGGCTCAACAATCCGTATTCTATCCATTATGATGCTATTTTTCAACAAATTATTACTTTGGTGGGGTGGAGCTAAGATGGCGGAAAGGAGACACGCTTCATTCTGAGCTCCCTTCTACCCTCACTACTGATTACTAAATTCAGCCTCTGAAATAGTGCTTGACTGGTAGAATCCACGAATATTGGGAGTATAACAAATTACCAGCTAAAGATAACTTGGAAGATCACCAGAAAAGGTCTGTGTTGATCAGGAGGGAGAAGGTCAGCACAGGAAGGGAGGCAGAACAAAGAGGCTAGCACACTGAGCCGACTTGGGGCAGGGGCTGTCTCTGCGGGTGGAGATTTTGCAGGGAGGACTCTACCACAGGTTGGCTGCTCTGCTTTGATTGCAAAGCAGTAGATCAGAAGAGAAATTAAACAATTGCCAAAGGTAGAGTATACTCCAAAAAAAGGCACCAGAATTTAACAGGACCTGGCCACACTCACCCAGCCTTGGGAGTGACTCAGCATGATCACAGCACAGTTGTGCAACTGCATTCTGCAGCTTGGCCTCTAGGCCCAGGGCAGTCATTGTTCTGCACAGTTGGGGCTCTTCCCAGGGTAGTCATACTTCCACAGCACAGCCACTCTTCGCAGCCTGTTTACAGGACAGCTACTGTCCATCTGTCCTTGTTGCTGTAGAGGAAGCTGAGAACCTCCTTGCCCTGAAGGCAGACCCCAAGGGCTTTTTAAAAAATGAGTAAAAAAGCAAAGTGAGCTCTAATATAGATAGCTTCTATACAGAAAAAGAGCAGATTTCCAACCCTGAGGAGACAAATAGCAAATAGTCTCCAGACAAAACCCCAAAGAAGGATATAACCTGTTCCCTGTCACACAAAGCTCTCCTAGAAGAAATTAGAAAAGATCTTAAAAGAGAGCTGGAAGAAAAATGGGGAAAGGAAAGAGAAGCTTTGCAAGAGAGTATGGAAAAGACACATAAATCATTAAAAGAAAGATTTGATAAAGTGGAAAAAAAAACCAAACTCCTGAAATGTGAATTGGAAAAGGTAAAGAATTCTCAGGGAAACAGAATTTGTGAAATGGAAAAGATAAAGAACTCCCAGAAAAGTAGGATTTGTGAATTAGAAAAGAAAATAACTCATTTAAATAATTAGTGAATAGAAAAAAATTCCATAGAGCAAAACAACTCATTTAAAAACTCAATTGGACATATGCAAAAAGAAGTTTAAAAAAGTTAATGAAGAAAATAACTCATTAAAAATCAGAACTGAACAAATGGAAATGAATGATTTGTTGAGACATCAAGAATCAGAAAAGCAAAACCAAAAAAATGAAAAAATAGGAAAAAATGTAAATATCTACTTGGAAAAATAACAGACCTGGAAAATAGATCTAGGAGAGATAATCTAAAGATTATTGGGTTCCCTGAAAACCATGATGAAAAAACAGAGCCTAGACACTATTTTTCAGGAACTCACCAAAGGGAACTGCCCAGATGTAATAGAATCAGAAGGTAAAATGGGCATGGAGAGAATTAATCGAACACCTTCTGAAAGAGATCCCCAAATAAAAACTACAAGGAATATTGTGGCTAAATTTCAGAACTATCAGACTAAGGAAAAAATATTACAAGCAGCTAGAAAAAAACAATTCAAATACTGAGGAACTACAATAAGTATCACTCAGGTTCTACCAGCTTCCACATTAAAGGATCGAAGGGTTGGAATCTGATATTCTGAAAGGCAAAAGAACTCGAAATGCAGCCAAGAATAAACTACCCAGTTAAGCTGAGCATTTTCTTCCAGGGAAGATGGACATTCAACGAAACTGGTGAATTCCATTTATTCTTAATGAAAAAAACCAGAGCTAAACAAAAAATTTGACCTACAATATAGGACTCAAGAGAAGCATAAAAAGATAAAAAACTCTTGATAACTGTATTTCTGTTATGAGCATAAAAGATAAAAAACTCTTGAAAACTGTATTTCTGTTACGAGCATACATAAAGAGCATGTGTATAATTTGATTTTACTGTTATGATATAAAAAAGGGAATTAGAAGTGGAAAGGGGATTATATCAGAAAAAGAGAAAAGTGGAGGCAAAAAGAGAGAAATTACATCTCACAAAGAGGCAAAGGAAACCTAAGGGAATTAAGGGAGGAGAAGGAACATTGTGTATATCTTACTTTCATCAGATTTGGCTCAAAGAGAAAAGATTAGATATATTTGGTTTACAGAGAAACTTCTCTCACTTCATTAAAAAGTGGGAGAAGAAAAGGGAAAAGGAAAAGCATAGGCTAAATAGAAGGGAATATAGAAATAATAAGGGAAAGGTATAAGAAAGGGGAAGGGACTCAAAAGGGGTCAGAGGGATTCTAAATAGGGAGAGCTACTTGAGGCAAGTGATGCTCATAAGTTTAATATTGGGGAGGGAGCTAAGGAGAAAAAGAAAAAGTATAATCTGTAGATAAGAAGATGACAGGAAATACAGAATTAGTAGTTTTAACTGTAAATGTGTATGGGACAAACTCTCTCATAAAGCAGAGGCATTGGATAGCAGACTGGATCAAAAGCCAGAATCCTACAATATGTTGTTTACAGGAAATACATTTAAAGCAGGGTGATACATACAGAGTAAAGGTAAAAGGTTGGAGCAGAATCTATTATGCTTCAGGTGAAGTCAAAAAAGCAGGGGTAGCCATCCTTATCTCAGATCAAGCAAAAGCAAAAATTGATCTAATTAAAAGAGATAAGGAAGGACACTATATCTTGCTAAAGGGTAGCATTGATAATGAAGCACTATCAATACTAAACATATATGCACCAAGTGATATAGCATCTAAATTCCTAAAGGAGAAGTTAAGAGAATTTCAAGAAGAAATAGACAAAAGTATAATAGTGGTAGATCTCAAACTTACACTCTCAAAATTAGATAAATCAAACCACAAAACAAATAAGAAAGAAGTTAGAGAGATAAGTAGAATATTAGAAAAGTTAGGTATGATAGATCTTTGGAGAAAACTGAATGGGAGTACACTTTCTTCTCAACAATTCATGGAACTTATACAAAAACTGACCATATATTAGGACATTAAGAACTCAAAATTAAATGCAGAAAGGCAGAAATAGTAAATGCATTCTTTTCAGATCATGATGCAATAAAAACTACATTCAACAAAAAGCTAGGGGTAAATAGACCAAAAAATAATTGGAAACTAAATAATCTCATCCTAAAGAATGAATGGGTGAAACAATTAATAATTTCTCCCAAAAGAATGACAACAATGAGACAACATACCAGAATTTGTGGGATGCAGTCAAAGCAGTAATAAGGGGAAATTTTATATCTCTAGAGGCTTACTTGAATGAAATAGAGAAAGAGAAGATCAATGAATTGGATTTGCAACTTAAAAGCTAAAAAAAGAGCAAATTAAAAAACCCCAAACAAATACTAAACTTGAAATTCTAAAATTAAAAGGAGAAATTAATAAAACTGACAATAAAAACACTTTTGAATTAATAAATAAAACTAAGAGTTACTTTTATGAAAAACCAACAAAACTGATAAACCTTTGGTAAATTTGATTAGAAAAAGGAAAGAGAAAAATCAAATTGTTAGTCTTAAAAATGAAAAGGGAGAACTTTCTACCAATGAAGAGGAAATTACAGCAATAATTAGGAGTTACTTTGCCCAACTTTATGCCAATAAATTTGATAACCTAAGTGAAATGGATAACTACCTTCAAAAATATAGGCTGCCCAGGTTAATAGAGAAGGAAGTAAATTGCTTAAATAGTCCCATTTCAGAAAAAGAAATAGAACAAGCTATTAACCAATTCCCTAAGAAAAAATCCCCAGGACCTGATGGATTTACATGTGAATTCTACCAAACATTTAAAGAACAATTAACTCCAATGTTATACAAACTATTTAAAAAATTAGGGAATGAAGGACTCCTACCAAATTCCTTTTATGACACAGACATGGTACTGATACCTAAATCAGATAGGTTGAAAACAGAGAAAGAACATTATAGACCAATCTCCCTAATGAATATTGATGCAAAAATCTTAAATAAAATATTAGCAAAAAGATTATAGAAAATCATCCCCAGGATAATACACCATGACCAAGTAGGATTTATACCAGGAATGCAGGGCTGGTTCAATATTAGGAAAACTATTAGTGTAATTGACTATATCAATAACCAAATTAACAAAAACCATATGATCATCTCAATAGATGCAGAAAAAGCATTTGATAAAATCCAACATCCATTCCTATTCAAAACACAAGAGTATAGGAATAAATGGACTTTTTCTTAAAGTAGTCAATAGCATCTATTTAAAACCATCAGTAAGCATCATATGTAATGGGAATAAACTGAAACCATTCCCAATAAGATGAGGAGTGCAACAAGGTTGCCCACTATCACCATTGCTATTCAATATTGTATTAGAAATGCCAGCTTCGGCAATAAGAGTTGAGAAAGAGATTTAAGGAATTAGAGTAGGTAATGAGGAAAACAAATTATTCTTTGCAGATGATATTATGGTATACTTAGAGAACCCCAGAGATTCTACTAAAAAGCTATTAGAAATAATCCACAACTTTAGCAAAGTTGCAGGATACAAAAATAAA
This sequence comes from Sarcophilus harrisii, assembly GCF_902635505.1. NCBI lineage: Eukaryota > Metazoa > Chordata > Mammalia > Dasyuromorphia > Dasyuridae > Sarcophilus > Sarcophilus harrisii. The sequence continues at coordinate 94,126,129 of NC_045426.1, forward strand.
TTCACATAAATTATCAGCATTCTTATGTATCACTAACAAAATCCAACAGCTAGAGATACAAAGAGAAATTCTATTTAAAGTAAGTGCTGATAGAATAAAATATTTGGGAATCTATCTGCCAAAGAACAGTCAGGAACTATATGAGTAAAACTACAAAACACTTTCCACACAAATAAAGTCAGATCTAACCAATTAGAAAAAATATTAAATGCTCTTGGATAGGTTGAGCAAATATAATAAAGATGACAGCACTACCTAAATTAACATATTTATTTAGTACTATACCAATCAGACTCCCAAAATATTTTAATGACCTAGAAAAAATAATAACAAAATTCATATGGAAGAACAAAAGCTCAAAACTTTCAAAGGAACTAATGAAAAAAAAATCAAATGAAAGTGGCCTACATGTACTAACTCTAAAACTATATTATAAAGCAATGGTCACCAAAACCATTTAGTATTGGCTAAGAAACAGACTAGCTGGTCAGTGGAATAGGTTAGGCTCACAGGACAAAATAGTCAATAACTAAAGTAATCTAGTGTTTGACAAACCCAAAGACCCCAGCTTTTGGGATAAGAATTCACCATTTCACAAAAACTGCTGGGAAAATTGGAAATTAGTATGACAGAAACTAGGCATTGAGCCACACTTGACACCTTACACCAAGATAAGGTCAAAATAGGTTCATGATCTAGGCATAAAGAATGAGATTATAAATAAATTAGAAGAACATAGGATAATTTACCTCTCAGACCTGTGGAGGAGGAGGAAGGAATTTGTGACCAAAGAAGAACTAGAGATTATTATTGATCACAAAATAGAAAATTTTGATTCTATCAAATTAAAAAGTTTTTATAAAAACAAAACTAATGCAGACAAGATTAGAAGGGAAGAAAAAACTGAGAAAACATTTTTATAGTCAGAGGTTCTGTTAAAGGCATCATTTCCAAAATATATAGAGAATCGACTCTAATTTATAAGAAATCAAACCATTCTCCAATTGATAAATGGTCAAAGGATATGAACAGACATTTTCATATAAAACAATTGAAACTATTTGTAGTCATATGAAAAGGTGTTCCAAATCACTATTGATCAGAGAAATGCAAATTAAGACAACTCTGAGATACCACTACATACCTCTCAGATTGGCTAGGATGACAGGAAAAGATAATGATGAATGTTGGAGGGAATGTAGGAAAACTGGGACACTGATACATTGTTGATGGGACTGTGAATGCATCCAACCATTCTGGAGAGCAATTTGGAACTATGCTCAAAAAGTTATCAAATTGTACATATCCTTTGATCCAGCAGTGTTACTACTGGGCTTATATCCCAAAGAGATCTGAAAGAAGGGAAAGGGACCCGTATGTGCAAAAATGTGGCAACCCTTTTTATAGTGGCCAGAAACTGGAAACTGAATGGATGCCCATCAATTGGAGAATGGCTGAATAAGTTGTGGTATATGAATGTTATTGAATATTATTGTTCTGTAAGAAATGACCAGCAGGATGATTTCAGAAAGGCTTGGAGAGACTTACATGAACTGATGCTGAGTGAGATGAGCAGGACCAGGAGATCATTATATACTTCAACAACAATACTATATGATGATCAATTCTGGTGGACATGGCTCTCTTCAACAATGAGATGAACCAAATCAGTTCCTATTGTTCAGTAATGAAGAGAATCAGTTATATCCAGCAAAAGAACTATAGGAAATGAGTGTGAACCACAATATAGCATTTCCACTCCTTCTGTTTTTGTTCTCTTGCATTTTTGTTTTCATTCTCAGGCTATTTTTACCTTATTTCTAAATCCGATTTTTCTTTTGCAGCAAAATAATTGTATGTATATGTATACAAATATAAATAATATTTAACGTATACTTTAACATATTAAACATGTATTGGTCTACCTGCCATCTAGGATAGGGGGTGGGGGGAAGGAGGGGAAAAGTTGGAACAGAAGGTTTTGCAAGGATCAATGCTGAAAAATTACCTATGCATATATGTAATATGCTCTCTAAAATGTAATGTTCTCTGGGAGCAGGTTTCTTGGAGGGCTTCTGGGAACAGCCTTCATTTCAGTTCAGTAATCAACACAAATGCAGCCAGGGATTAAGGTCCAAATCCTTTATTGTCTCTTTTCAAGTCTTGTCTCCTTTCCTGTGGCCCAGTTAGCTTTCTTATAGTCCACATCCTTTATTATCTCCTTCCTGGGACTGGGGAGCTTTCTGAAGAGTCTTTCAGTCTGGCCTTGGTTCCAAGAGCTTGAGCTCCCGCCTGCCTTCTCTATCTTCTGAATCTCTCAGAGTGAATCCTGGCTGAGGCTCCAAGAGTTTGTAGTGTGCTTGTCCTCTCTGGCCCTGAGAGCTTCTAGTTTATATGCTTCACATTGAGTATACACCAACCATTGTATCACTAGAAAACCATTATTTGTTGTAGGAGTAAATCAATACTAAACTAGATTTAACCATTGTCTCCTCAATTCCACTTAGTACCTTGTTTCAAGTTCTGGCCCATAACGGCTCCTTATAGGATTAAATCAATTATACCGAACCATGCTAAATTAGATAACTATTATCTCTATCAATTCCACTGACTTAGTATCTTGTAAGAATCCTTTGTTTCAAGTTCAGAATTCTGGCCCATAACACATATATCTTGTAAATAAAAAGCTATAATAAAAAAAAAGAAAAGAAAAATTATCCATGCATATGTTTTGAAAATAAAAAAAACTTTAATTAAAAAAACAAATTATTACTTTGGAGCTAATGCAGATATTGTATTTTGTGGTATGACTTGATGTCATTTACAGTCTGAGTTTCATATCATGTTGATCTATGGGTATTTACATAAAAGGAATTGGCTTGATTACTAATAAGAGAAATTTCATTTCACAAACATTTTTCAAGCATATATTGCATACAATATAGTGAGTTAGACTCTTGGAGCAAATATAAGACAGGATCTTTTTATTAACAGTTTAATGGAAAAGGAAAAAAATGAAAGTAAATTTGAAATTAATTAAAATACATAAAGCACATAATATATACAAAACATAACGTTCTATAATAATAGCAAATAGGTAATATTTAAGAACTTTGAGCTTTGAGAAGTACTTAAGCTGACATTAAGAGACATTATATCTATAAACATAGTCTGATCTGTTGTCTGTACCCTTCAGGTTTTTAGTCTGGTATCACATAGGAAGAAAATGGCTGAGTCTTATAAAACAGAAAGTGACACAGAGTTTTGGAAATCTTATGTATCTTTGTTTATTATAACCAGTGTGATTTGTCTCTAATACTGCAGGACTTTAATGCCAGATGTCAAACAGTGGCAATCACACTCATGAGTGTTACCTTGATATTAAAATGTAACTAGAAAATTTTAACAAAATAAACAAAAATGCCATAGAATGCAGACAGTGTTAACATATGGTTTTCTATGTATGATTTGGTGGTCCATTTCTATGTGTGTTTTATACCACTGCTCAAATGGATCTAAAATCTTATTCATATCAGTATTCTCTCTAACAATGCAGATCACAACCCATTCATTTTTGACCACCCTGTGAAATTCCTGTATATGTCCTCTGACAAATCTATCTGTAGTTCTGGCTAGCTCTTTAAAAATCCTCCAAATGGGCCTTGGTTTCAGCAGAATAATCACCCCAAGAATTGTCAGGAATAAAGTCCAAAGTTGTTATTGTCTCCTTCACCTGAGGCTGGGCTAGCTTTCTGAGGGACGTTCAGATGGGCCTTGGTCTTAGTGAAGAAGTGAAGGAGGACAGACCAGCCACCATGAGAGTCTCTATCTTGAAGTCTCTTTGTGTCCTCCAGCCTCCAATCCTCTGTCTCCTCTATCTCCAAGTCTCTCTTCCTTCCCAGATCTCTTAACTCTTATATACTCTATTATAAGTACTTCATCATAAGTGTCATTCTTGTAGAATAGGTGTCAACTTGTAGAACTATACTCAGTACTAAGTATATGTAAACTAGAGAATTATCTCAATTCCCCTGAGTTAACCCCTTGTAAGATTACTTGTTTCAAGTACACTTGGCCTCTCTACATTCATCCAAGAGGTTCACTTCATTCTCTTGACATTGCTAGGATATTAACAGAACACATAGACTGTCAGTGGTCCCTCACCCTTGCAATATGCTTAATCTATTGTTTTTTTTAAAGTTCATACATTTTCCTCATGCTTCTCTTTATAACATGTTTCCCTTACAATTCCTTATGTGTAATGTGCCTGCCTCACACTCATGCCTTTTCACTTTACTTTGTTGATCTCCAACTTCATAGCGTTAGAGATTGATATTCAATGACTTAAAACCATTGAGTACAATCAGAAGAATACTGGCATTAAAATAGGTCTTTGGCTGTCAATATAAAATGGATAAAAACTTATGTAATAACATTTATATTACATTGTTTCAAAGTGATTTAAATAGCTCATTTGATCCTTGTAACAGGTAGAACTCTTCACATTATGGTAGATAAAAATATTATGTCACAGATTATGTGACAACATATACTATTAACATACAAGTTAAGGAATGGACTAGACCTATAATTTTAATAATGCAGAGAATGACAAAATAATAAACTCTTGCCAATGCAGATCAGAACCTTCTTTGTAAGAAATAGTCTTAGAGGACTGAGTCCAGGTTTGATATTTATTGCCTAGAGCATGGAAGTATTAAAAATTAATTTCTCAGGGTCACAGGGTTAGTTTGTGTCAGAGTAAGGACCCAGATGTTCCTGGTTCTGAGGCCAGCTCTGTATCCACTATATCACAGTAGTGGTAAAAAGCTGATCACCAGTCTTTTGGCTTAGTGGCTATAAATAGTCTTAGTCAACACCTTTAAAATAGATCCATATACTATCATAAAGCAGAGAAAAAGAACTATGCACACTAAAAAGAATTTTCAACAAGTATAGATTCTAGTTTCAGCCCTATAATGCTATAATAGTTTTAAGGAAGTTATTAAATTACTCTGTCCCTTTATTTTTCACCTTTGAAATAGATTAATTGATACCTATTCTACTTTCCTCACATTTGTGAAGATCATAAATAAGATGATCACTAAGGTCCTTCCTCATTGAATGAGTCTAGGGAAGGAGATAATCCATGTGAAAGTATTTTATACAAAGGGGCAAGTTGGAGTCAGCTTGTGCTGGCTCTCCATTGTTAAAATTTCAGGATAAGCATTATACCTTGGAGAAAGTTGGTAAGTATTACAAATCAGGAATTGATTTATTGCTTTGTTGATTGTTCAGACTTAAGAAAGTGAAAGCGATGGAGAAAATGTTAACAGCATAGATCTGACTTTAAAATTTGTCACACCTATTCAGAGGGGCAGTTGTGAAACATTTACATGTACATTTAGTCTTTATGCCATTATAAAAGCAGCATGAATATTTAGAAAAATGGAGGACAAGATTTGACTCACAGGTCAAATATATATTATAAGGGAGAATCTTTATAATAGATTTATAGAGTGTTACACTATCAGTTATTCTCTGTTCTAAATGATATATCTACAAACCTGTATACTTTTAGTGCACCAAGTGAGGACACTTCCTCTATTGTATTTCCCTCCATGTCTCCATAAAGGGTCTTGTGAAAAAGGTGGAAATGATACTTCATTTGAGATTAGTAGGGAGTTGAGGATTCCAAGAGTCAAAAATAGATAAAGCATACATGGAGGATAGTCTGTGAAAGCCATGGAAGCCAAAGATGGAGTATTTTCTATATAGAACTTTTCTGTGTACATGTGGTATTACACAAAGTAAGACTAGCTCCTTGAAGCAAGTGATTTTTGTCATCTTTTACATTTGTACTCTAATGCTGAAAAGTGTCTTGAATACAAGAATTGTTTAAATATTTGTTGAATTCAACTGACCTTCAAGAACTCCCAGAAAGCAGCATGTATTTTTACATGGACTGCTACTGTTGTCCACTGTTTGATTCCTCTGCCTTTATATCTCACTCATCTGTCAGAACATCTAGCTTTTGTCTCTGATGGTCTCTTTTGGCACTGATCACTTCTCTGGACATTCTTTCATTGATACCCCAATCCTTGATCCACAACTTGTGGGCAAATTTAAATATCTTTTAGGTCCTAGTTATCCCAGATCTGGTTTATCATGACTTGCCATTGTTAAACTCTGGTTGACTCTGAGATGCCCTAAGAATTTTAGAAACCAGAAGTGTTTCTTTTTGTGATTGTAATAGATAAACTTGCTGTAAATTTCAGAAAAAGTGACAGACTATTGGTTCTCCTTTCTCAATTTTGTTTGTTACCAAGATTCTGAGATTTGGTCATAACAAGTGCTTCCTTGCTACATACTTGGAAGTAGAGACTTTGCATTCTTATTTCAATCTATTGACTTGAACTTCTTAATCAGGCTTTTCCCAAAATATAACTCCAGTTCAGCCATTGTTATAGCCTTTAAAAATCCATTTTTTAAAGATCATGAATCACTCTGATTACTGAGTACTTTGGTTCCTACCAAATCTTATTATATGTACACTCAGAGTCCTAGATATTTGAATGAAACCTCATAAATCTAAATGAAAAAGAAAACAAATATTACTGACTATAAATAGTTCTGAACAATGCATGCAAATGTTTTGGAAGAAGAGAGAGAATTTCAAAGCTAGTTAAACCAGACCAAACAGAAAAAAAATTCATAAACATTTCCATTAATCTCAAATTACTTTTTTTTTTTAGAAAGGTGAGTGGTATTGATAAAAGATTATAAAATTATTTCACTTCATTTGTTCACAATAATTATCTCATATGATGAATATAATGATTTATACTATAGTTGTCAACTGATAACTGGAGAAAACACAACAACCCTCAAACTGGGTCTGGACTTTAAATAATTCAGTTTGAAGCCTGGTTCTATCTCTCCCTAATTTTGTGACCTTATGACAAGAAAAATACTATGGAAACTGTAAAGTGCTATATGAATGTAATGTATTATTTATAACAAATTGCCTGTGGTATAATAATAATAACTGAAATTTATAGAACACTATTCCAACTACAAATTACTTTGATGTTCTTTGACAGTTCAGCTGGGAATTTCAGTGAAAAGATAAAGCTGTCCACACTCCCTTTGTAGAATCCTGGAATTCCTTGGTGGCATAAATACCACTCTGTGGTAAATACACAAATAGAATATTCTGTTCAGTCTGCCATATGACTACCTGGGTCTCAATGTGAGTTTTTTCTAAAAGAGGAACATGAGATAGGCCATGGGAACCAGTCCTAGCTAAAGGCAGGCCGATTCTGAGGTACTCAGGAAGACAAAAGGAAAGAAATCTGACTCTTTTATAAATGTACCAATCTTTGGAAAGCAGACGCTAACCTATGAATACACCAATTGTGAATAGGCCAGATAAGAAAGAAGACCTGGGCTGATAAGATTCCTTTGGTGTTAAGGGCTGCTCCTTAAGGAACTTATCAGCTATCCCAGCTGTTTGTCTCTCTCCTCCCTCTGGCCTATTCTAACCAGGTAATATCTCATAAATTTTCTTATTTAATTGTCAGAAATACCTTGTGAGAATTGTTAAGTATTATTAACCTGGTTTTAATATGAGGTAGGGGAGGATTATCTGCTGTTAATGCTGCACTGCATTTGAGGCAGTCATATGCTCATTCATGTTGGCTGAGGGAGAGTTCCTGACTTTCTTTTTCTTTTTTTTCTATTTTAAAAAGGCAGGTCAGAGAACAGATCTGAGATCAGACTCTCACAGACCAAGAGATAGTAGGTAGAGCAGTTGTATAGGATAAAGAATTTCTGCAGTAGTATATGGTTTCCTTCTGACAGAGGCAGATAGCTGCTGGCCCATATGAACATTGTGATTTTCAAATAATTAAGCTTTTATTTAATTTAATTTAATTTATTTATTTATTTATTTTTTAGCGTAGTTACCAAGGATTGTCTTTTAAGCAGTTCAATGATTGAGTGTTCTTGTAGGTTTTCTTGGCAGAATGATACTAGTATACAGGCAGAATTTTTCTTTTGTTTCTATAAGATGTAGTGAAAGACCAGGAGTTAAGAAAATCTGAATGGCAACCTTTATCTGACTTAAAAAATTTTTTTTTAAAGTTATACGTCTACATTCATTTTTTTTCCTACATATTTCCATATATGAGTCACATTGGGAAAAAACCATGGAGGAAAAAAAAAGAGAGAAAGGTGAAAATAGTATGTTTTGATGTGCATTCAGTCTCCATAGTTCTCTCTCTCTGAATATGGATGGCATTTTCCATCCAAATTTTATTGAAAATGCTTTGGATCACTGAATTGCTGAGAAGAGCTAAAGTTTTTTACAATTGATCATCATGAAATCTTGCTGTTGCTGTATACAATGTTTCCATGGTTCTGCTCACTTCACTCAGCATAAGTTCTTGTACATCTTGCCAGGCTTTTCTGAAATCAACCTGCTTGTCATTTTTTAGAGCACAATAATATTTCATTACTTCCATATGCCATAATTTATTCAATCATTTCCAAGTTGATGGACATCTACTCATTTTCCAATTCTTTGTCACCACAAAAAATGCTGCTACAAACATTTTTGAACATGTGGGTCTTTTCTCCTCTTTTCTGATCTCTTTGGGATACAGACCCAGTAGTTACATATATATAAAATCTATTTTTGTGTATATCTATCTTTTTACTTATCTTCTATTATATGTGCCAGGCCCTGTGGTAGGCACTTTACAATTTTTGTCTCATTTGATTCTTATAACAACTCTGGGAGATAGGTACTATTGTCATCCCCATTTCATAGATGAGGAAACTAAGGCAAACAGAGATTAAATGACTTGCTTAAAGTTACATAGCTAGCAAATGTTTGAGGCTGGATTTGAACTCAAGTTGTCCTGACTCTGGTAATAACGTTCTAGCCAAAGAAGCAGAATGACTTAAGAATGGTAACAAATAAAAACATTTTTGGCTATATTTGGGATATACAGGAAGAGATGAAAGGAGGTGGGGGCTAAGATGAATATGCTGCCATGAAAGACAGTGTGACTGCAAGCCTATTAAATGAGAAGTATAAAAAAATGACTCTAAAATGAAGGCAATATTGAGCCCATAATTCTTTAACATGAAAAATGAAGAAAATAAATGCGGACAATTAGAAAGTAATGAAGACCTTGCCAAGTCATTAATAACAAAATAGGTATTATGATTTGTGAACAACTTAGTAAACCTTGAGGCCATGGTCTCAGGATATTATACAGATAGCTTTATAGTGCAGTCTTATAAAGGTTTTCCACAATCTTCACCCTGTATAGTACCTATTGAGCTGTGGAATGTGCATTGGTCTCCTCTGATATCTGTCAAGGCAGTATCCTCATTTATAGGCTGAAATTCTTCCACAAGAAGTGAAGAAAGCATAAGTCCCTCCCTGTGACACATAAAGGTTGTTGGGTTTTTCAGCTGTCTGACTCTTTGTGTCTCCATTGGGGATTTTCTTGGCAAATATACTGGAATAGTTTGCCATTTCCTTTTCCAGTTCATTTTACAGATGAAGAACTGAGGCAAACTGGGATTATGTGATTTATTCAGAATCACATAGGCAGGAAGTGTCTGAGGCCAGATTTGAATTCACAAAGATGAGTTTTCCTGACTCCAAGCCCAGTGTTCTATTCACTGTCACCTAGCTGATAATAGCACATAAAAGTAGATTGTATATAATAAAGTAAAAAGGACAACTGGATGGAGAGTTAGGAATATGAGAACTGAACATGAAATTGCGGATCTATTATGTACAACTTATACTATATTAGGGGAATGCTTTTCCATAAATTAAAAATAAAATTAAGAAAAGAAAATATGTGGACTAACTCTAGCTATGATATAATATGATAAATGTTTGTTAAGTACTCACTCTGTGCCAGGCACTATGTTGCATGCTGAGGATACAAATAAAAAAAAAGATTTTTTTCTTTTCAGGCAGGTGCTCTATGCTGAAAAAAATAAGGGCCTCATAGGTGACCCATTGTGAAGGCATGATGAAGATGGAGATGGAATCAAAACCAAGCAAAGCAGCTGGTGGCAAATGAAGAGATAGATGACATTTTAAGTCTTTTCTAAAAGGAGAATAATTTTTGCTCTGTCTTCTGGCTCTCTAATCAGAGGAGCAGAAACAACTGAGGGTAATGATGAGTTGTAAGTAGGAAATCTGAAGCAATATCCATGATGATGAGTTTCTTAGGGATGATCAATGAGTTTTTTCTGAATGGGGTGTGATGGAGATGATGATGGAGTCTCCACTGCTGTCTGTATAAAATGATGGCTATCATTTACATTATCTATGTGGCTTTGGGCAAGTCACACTCTTTATGTTCTACTTCCTTATTTACAAAATGTTAGGGCATAGAACTAGATGAATTCTAGTATTCCTTTTTTTCTCCAAATATTATGATTCTATTAACACACACTCTTTAAGGTCCTATCTTATCCTAGATAGAAGGTCTTCTATTATTCTATAATCATATCTACTAAGATTGCACATTGAGATTATTATTACATTTTTTTCTTTTTTATTTTCATCTTAACTATCAGTTTCCTTTAAAGACATATATTGAATTTAACAATGTAGAAAGAAAATTGCTTCATGTCCCACTTTGTACTCCTTTTTGTTCAATTTTATGCATTTAAAAAAGTTCTATTGATATTTTTGTATATCTATTTCTACCCATTAACCTACTACTCCCTTTCCTAAATAGAAGATCTTTTCTGTAACATATGTGCATTCAAGCAAAACAAACTAACTCACCAGTCATACATAAAGATATACAGCTCATTCCACACATTGAGTTCATCATCTCTCTGCCAAGACATCAGGGTAATGTTTTATCACCAGTTGAGAAGGCATAGGTAGTTTTTGATTATTTGCAGAGCCTACCCCTGCTATCCTATTTAAATTAATGTTAAAAACACAATTTGGAAAAAATAACTCATGGGATCTCAGAATATTGATGCTGAGAAGACCTTCAATGACTGTCCAATCCTATTACCTTGCAAATGAGGAATGTGGCTTCCAGGTTGATGTCAGGAATGTTTAGCTTTACAAAAGCAACTTGAAGCAGAAGTGTGATGAAATGAACACTAGATTTGAGTCAGAGGATGTGGATTCAAATCCTGCTAATTTTTTAAATTTTTGCTAATTTTGCTAATTACCTGTTACCTTGTATAGGTCACTCAACCTCTAGTTACCTCATTTGTGAAACAGGGAGCTAAGATTTGCTGACATCAGTTATACCATACAGCGGTAAATCCATAACCCACAACATCACAGAATTTAAGAGTTGGAAAGGGCCTCAAATATAATATTCCTTTTTTCAAGTCTACTTCTCCAAAGTTCTGACCCTCTATACTCAAAGACTATCTAGTTCAACTTATAACCCAAATAATCTTCCTTACAACATATAAAACAATAGTCCTCTAGCTTTTGTTTGAGGACCTACAATGAAGAGAAAATAAGCTACCACCTCTTGAGGCAGACCATTCTAGTTTGGATAGAACTAAATATTATAAAGTTTTATTTTTTCTTCTTCTATCCAATATAAATTTCTTTCTTTGAAACTTCTATCTATCTCCTAATTCTGCTTTCTGAGATAAAAAAATCTAATCTTTCTTGCACAGGAAATTTCTTCAAATATTTAAAGACAGACAGCCACTGTGTCTTCTCCACACAGGATGTTTTATTCCTTCACTGATCTTCTTATGTCATAGTCTTAAAGCTTTCTTGTGAATGCTCTCTAGATTATTAATATTCTTAGACTGTGACATCCAGAACTAAGCCCAGAACTCCAAATGTAGTTTCACTAGTTATTATACATCTCAGGATTTACATTGACTTTTTTGGTTGCCATATTATATTGTTGTTTCCTACTCAGCTTGCAATCCAACTTATGGCTTTTTCAGACAAACTGTTTTCTAGCTATGCTTCCACCCAACCTGTATTTGAGAAGTTTCAAGCCTAACTGTAAGACCTTACATTTATCCCTATTGAACTTTGTTCTTCTGAAAATCAGGATATTACTTCAATGGGGTATTAACCTGGAATTTGTATATTCCAATAGATACATGGATAAATTGCAGAAGTTCATTAAAATATATCCATACATGTGTGTATTTGTATATATTTAACCATAATTTAATATAATTAATTTCTTTTGTAATCTTGTGGATTTTTGCTTTAAAAATATTATTCTGAGTAGGGATTCCATTGATTTCAATGGACTGCCAGAGAGTACACAATACAAAAGAAATTAAGAACTCCTACTCTAGCTTGTCAAAGACTTTTTGGATCCTGGCTCTGTCATCCAGTGTGTTAGCTCTCCTCCCAACTTTGTGTCATTTGAAGATTTAATGTACATGCCATTTATCTATGTCTTTATCGAGGTATTGATAAAAATATTTTAAAAAGAAAACATAGAGCCAAGTATAGATCCCTGAGATAGTCCATTAGGGACTTCCTGTCAGCAGGACCCTATTTTGAATACATATTACTGTATTATCATTTACTTCACTTTTCTGCATCTTTTCCATAAAAATATCAAAATGGTGTCATTTTTCAAATATGCTGGAAGCTAGTGCATTAGAAATTACTAGGAAAATCAGCTGTAGAATTTCCCTTGTTTACTAGCTTAATAACATCATCAAAGGGAAAAAATTAATTTTTAGTGAGCTATTTTTGATGAAGACATGCTGAGGCCTTTGTTATCAAAGCTTCTCCTGTTAGTCATTCATTAACTATCTCTTTACTGGTTCTTCCTAGAATTTCCCCAGGCATTAAATTCAAACTCAGTGTTCTTTAGTTTGTAGACTCTGTTTTACTCCTTTTCATTTCTTCTGAAAAATCAGGATATTTACATATCTTGACATATGGCTTGTTTTTTCAAATGTTAATAATGTTCATTCAATAATCATATCTGCTACTTCTTTCAGTACTTGAGGATGTAGTTTCCACTTGAGAAAAAAAAAAGCCAGAAGTAAGTAGAAGAGAGAAATTGAGGGTGTTCAATTTATTTGCTTTTTGTTTTTGGTTAGTTTTCCTTAGATTTCTTTGGGAATTTTGGAATTTAGAAAATAACATCTGCATGTGTGGTATAAGCATGGATACTAGTTATAAGAGTACTTATGTTCATGGATACTGTAACATGGTTACTTGTTATATTTTATAATTTGATCTCCAGAAGATTGGAAGAAATAGACTAAAGTAAAATGGGTGAAGACTTTTCCCTCTTTAACAAATCAACAACAACAACAACAAACCACCATGGAATATATCAGAAGGAAAAGATTATTAAGTAGCAAATAGAGATGGGTAAATGATTGCCAAAAAGGTTTGCATCAGCCTGAGAAGCTTAGAGATGGACTTTTAAATGAAGCTGCTCTATATGTGATAATGATAACATATAGATGAAGATTTCAGAAAAATCCTTAATGTCATGTTTCACTAACTCTTAGTTGCACTCTGAATTTTAATTTACATAGACAGAGCCATTTTTACTATGCAGTGAAAAGGTGTTGAATGACTTTAAACCGAAGATAACATTAGTAATAACAATAGCAACATCTTTCTAGGGTACTTTTTTGTGTGTATGTGAACAGCCCTGTGCCCTACAGGCATTTGGCAATTAATCCTAAGAATATTGCAGTGAAATGAAGTGACTGCATAAATTCATAAAATGCTCTTCCTGGAAGGGACATTATGGGTCATCTGCTTAAGCCCATTATTGTATAGAGGAATAGTGGAAGCCATATTACCCTCACCTATAATCAGAAAAACTGAGGTGCAAGGAAGTGAAACAATTTTCTCATTGAAGCAATCAATGACAGAAGTAAAAAGCAACCTCCCTCCCCTTCTTTTTTCTACCTTATCATTCCCTTCCCTGACTTTTTTATGTGGTGCTACCAACCTCTAAAGACTTTTATAAATGAACTCTTAGATATGTTGGTTAAAAACTCTCATTGGGTAGCCAGGGAAGGTGAACCTGAGCTTTGTATCTTTCATGTTATTTTAATTCTTTGTTCATGAACTCAGAGGCTACTGAAGTGGACACATTATTATAATTTCAATAAATAAGAAATGTCAAAGGAGTTAGAGGTGAAAGGGAAAAATGAATATCTTCTTAGTTTTTCTTGGATAACCAAAACAACAGGTTGATTGACTGCATCACAAAAGATCTGACATTCAAGACTGGCAAGGGATGGCAGGGAACCGCTGTTTCATTGCACTGGAGATATTTTTCCATGTGGGACACCTATGATTCACAAATCTATAAATCACTGATGACTTGCTGACCTGGCTTCAGAGCCTCAATTCTATGTGGATTACTACTTTTGGGGCTCAAATTCAGAATATATAGGAGCACAAATTTAGAGCTGGAAGGCATCTGAGTTCATTTATTTTGACTTGTTTATCTTTATAGATGAGGAAACTGAGAACAAGAGTATCACTTATGCATGGTTATATGGTTATTATATGGCAGAATCAGAATTCAAAATTAAGACCTCTGGGTATTGCATTCTTGTACAATTCTATGCTTTATGCTTAATCTCTAATCTTGAATTCTTTTCAAGTCCGTTTCCCCACCCATGCATCCAAGATCCTTAATCAAAGGGAGAAAATGATAATTTTGGGGAATATAAAGGATTATGAAGATTAGTTATTAAATCATATGATTAGCCAGGTTAGTCTAGAACCCATGTTGGGTTTTAGGTTAGAAGGAAATCAAGTTCACACCTTGCATCTAACAATAATTGTGTAAAAAAAAAAAGGATAGAAATAGCTGTAGTGCTTCTCTTCCAAAGTGATTGTCAGGGTAAATGCAGTAACATTTGTAATTACTTTTATCTGGACTTGAGAGTTCATTGTTATAAGGAATTGCCTAGTAAGAAATTACTTAGTAATTGTCTCTTAAACTGAAAAGCAACTCCTCTGCACTTTGAATGTTAGAAAAACTATATATTTTTTCATGTATCTAGTATATGTAAAGTCTCCACTGACTTCCAACTCTGATGCTTTTTGGTTGGGTGGTTGTGTTGTGCCACAGTTCTCTTTTATTGTCATGACTCAGTTTCCTTAATTGTCCTGACTCAGTTTTCCTAATTGGTTTTGCCTCATTTTCCCTGAATTGTTTTACCTCAGTTTCCTTAACAGTTTTGTCTCAATCCCCTTAGTTGTAAAATACCCCTCTGGTTCATTAAGACTGAGGACCATTTGCTCTAAGGTTATAAATTGTCATGTAAGACTCAAAATAAGGGGGAGATTATACTTCCTGGCTCCTAACTCCTTCTGCCCTCAAGAATTTATGGCACTACCCTCCTCTAAATATTCCAAAAGATAAGACTATCTGGGATACCTCATTGACATCTTTCTGTTTATTCAGACATCCTGACTCTGGCTTCCAGTTTTCCCCATCCTCCTAGAACTAAATTTATGGTCCTGAAACTTCCCACTCTCAGTATGCTGACTTTGCCCCTGCCTTGGTCTACCCCCGTAGCTGAGCCATGTGGATGAATATGTCATTGAGAACTCACATTCACCACTGGATACTTTGAGACGAGAGTCCTGTCCAGTCAATTATACTCTCCAATTAATAAAATATTAAAAACTCTCTAATCTCTATCTTGCCTCAGTTTCTCTAGCATTATAGGTTGTTCTGGGATCTTGAATGGTGATGCTGATGGGGAATAAGGAATGTGTGGTTTTGTCCAATTAGAAAGATTTTGAGCACAGGCCTGCTGATGGACTATTTATATTTGATATCTGAGACCTAGATTACCAAATATAGAAAAGATTGTGTTCAGGTAGACCACAGAAAGATACATTTTTGATGAAAGAAAATTTGGAAAGTGGTCTACAAATGAAAGGTTAGAGAAAACTAATAAAATCATGGATCCTTAAGATATTGAAATATGTGTGAAAGGAGACTAAACGTAGAGCACTGGACCTGGGAATCAGATTTGAGTTTGAATCCTGGCTCTCCTATTCTTTCATACCTGTTTGACTTCAGGAAAGGCATTTTGCTTCTCTGGGCCTCCACATATATAATTCCGTGTTTGAGGATTTTGGAGATCATGAAGCCATACTTTGATTGGCCATTGACTGGGAAGAGCCAATGACTCTATGGCCTAGCAAAAAGGGATCTAATGTCCCAGGCTCTATCTTCCTTTTTCCTTCTAGAGGTAACATGTAACTGTGGGATTTCCTGTGAGGAATAGGGAAAAAGGCAGCTCATACATTTCCCACTATAGAATAAGTAGCTATGGAATCATGACAGGTAAAATATATTTTCTGCCTTAGTGATCCTGAAAGTAGGTCCCAGAGTTTTAACTTCTTTTTTTTTCCTTTCTGAATATAGTGTAGAAGATTGAATATTAATCTCAAAAAGAACATATATGTTAGTTTCTTGAGCAAGTATGTGTATATATGTTATAAATAATAGAACAGTACACAAATGTCATGCATAACATATATAACAGTATGTATATGTATATATAATATACATTCATGCACATACAAATAAACACACACATACACACACACAATTGCATATGACATTATGGACTGAAAGATATGGAGATTTTAGTTTCTTGAGGAAAGGGGAAATTTCTACCATGGAGAAGATGACCAACAACGAAAGAAAAAATTTTAAGGTCTAGACTGGTTGGCCCAAAGGGATTTGAGGTGGTTGTGTAGAACCCAAGTGAAATGCAACAATGTCCAGTTAGAAGCCTCACAAATTAATGACTTGATGAGATATAAGCCTTGGCCTCCTGGGAGAGTTAGAGGAATATAGAATTATAAGTTAAAATTTTGAATTCTGTTTTTGTTTATCAATGCATTGTTGATTTAACATTTTTTTTTTTTTGGTCAGAAATAGATACCTCCTCTAGGCTTGATTCAAATTGTACCCTGTGTACTTGTCTATACCTAGTAGAGGCATCTAGATGGTTCAGTTGATTCGAATCCTGGGTTTGGAATCATGAAAGATTGGGTTAAAATTCAGTCTCAGACACTTACTAACTATGTGACCCTGGGCAAATGACTTAGTCTCGGTCCCAGTTTCCTCAAATGTAAATGAAAATAACATCTAATTCATAGGGTAATTATAAAGATCAAATGAGAGAATAGCATAATGCCTGGCACATAGTAGACACTATATAAATATTTATTCCCTCTTTCTCATGATCCTTTAATCTAAAAATTAGATAAAAATTAGACTTTAAGTAAATCTTTCCTGAACACTGAGGTGGAGGGAATACTAAGCTGAAGAAAATGAAAAGTGAGGCCATATCCATCTCATTAATGTCCAGGGATCCATTAGGACTGATTTTACTCTGATCCTGTTCAGGGTTCCAGAGTTAAAAGGAACTTTTTGGTGGAGTGGAAATGAATGTAGTGGTTATACCTCATTTTTCAGTAGTGGTTTTTATTGTTAATTAATGTTAAAAGGATATAGTATCTGCCCTCAAGAAACTTATATTCTCTTGTGGTAGGGATTCTATTTTTAATCAGATAAATACAATACAAAGAAGGGTGTGACTAGAGCAAAAGAAATCTATTCAAAATGTTCTAGGAAAATTGGAAGAAACAGAGTTCAATCTACTCTGCAGGTTGGAAAATCTTCATCTTTGCAAGGAAAATGTCTGGTCTATTTCCAAAAAATGAAAAAGGAAAAGGTATATGTTCTCAAATGTTTGTAACAGCTCTTTTTTTTGATGACAAAGAACTGGAAATTGGAGCGATATCCATCAGTTGGGGAATGATTAAAGTTATTGCATAGGATTGTGATGGAATACTAGTGTACCATAAAAAATGATGAGTTCGTGATTTTAGAAAAACATGAATAGATTTGCACAAAATAATAAAAAGCAAAATGAGCAAAATCAAAAGAACAACTTAGAGCAATTAAGTAATTTTAAATATTTTAAAGATACAAATTAAATATAAAAGACATAAAAAGATGTTATCTGCATCCATAAAAAATGGACAAATAGAAGAATATATAGAATGACTTTACATTTATATATATGTGTGTAAATATACATATATATGTGCACACACCTATTTGTGTCTAATGGTAGCCATCTCTAGGGTGGGGAGGGAAGGAAAAAAGGGAGAAAAGAAATTTACATGATAACTTTGTTATCTATGTAAAAGCAATAGAAAATTGTACATAACATATTTGCAGTTTTAATGTGGAATCATCTTTTTATTATATTATGTTATGAAAATGTTTTACTCCATAAATTAAAAAAAAGAAAAAAGAAGAATGTCAGGAGAAATACTAACATTCAGAATGAGTTGACACCATTAAGCAAAACTAAGGACAACAAAAATCACTATATTTAACAAGTAAAGATAATTTATGAAGGGACTAGGGTGTCTGCCTAGGATAGATGCCACAATGAATGATACCTGGAGATGGAGAGAATGCAGATGCTCAGCTTTTGTTTTGCTTCTATTTTCTCAGTCATAGAAAATTATCTCATTGAATATCATAGAATGACTACAAAGGGTGGATAAATATGACAAATGAGTATTTTCTAGCCTAAGTAAGATAGTACCTTGAGAGGCAGTATAAGGTAGCATATAGATCACTACTCTTGATTTCAAAAAGACTCTGGGTTCAAATCACAGCATAGCACAACATGCAATGTCCCCTTGAGTTCTAAATCCATGATCCTATGACCTTGCTGCTCTTGAAAATTCAATTATTAGGCTTCAATAGCCTGCATCTTAGGACAGCAAAAGAAGTGGCAAATATAATTGTAAAGCATTGTCTATGATTTCTCAAAGATTATAGATTATGACTAGGGGCAGTATAGTATGGTAGTAAGGGATGAACATAATCTTAGTGAATTGCCTGGGGCACTGAGAAGTCAATCAGTTACAAAGTCACACAACTAGTATGTGTCAAAGGTTGGTCTTAAAAAAGCAAGGCTGACTATCTACTATGAGAGTCTCAAATACTTTGTAAACTTTAAAGCACAATATAAATGTCAGCTATTATTGTTGAGAGTGGTTCTGAAATTTCCTGCTACTGAAGAATTTTCAGATAGCCTACATCCTCATCTCTCCAGGATGGAGTAAGGACAATTCAATCTGAAGACAGCAGAATAGTCTCATGACCTTTAAAGAGCCAAAAATATCGCTTGCTTCTATAATTCCATGAACATTTCCTGATTCTCTCAAACAAGCTCTCTATATATAGCTTTGAAATTACAAAGACTTCAGGCCCCTGTAATCACATCTTCACAGGTTAGCATTGTCTTAATAGAATATTAGCAACCATGTTCACATGATAAAGTATATTTATTTGAATGGGCCTTAACTTTTGGGAGCATAGTCAAAGAATAATCTTTGAGCTAGAAGGGACTTTTGCAGTTATGATAAAATGAGAAGTCCCAAAAAAGAAGATAAGAAGGGCAAATTTTTAACTTAATAACACACAAATAATTGTGTAATACAGAAACCATTAATAGGCTTCTCCAAATCACCACATTTTCCTCTGAATTGAAATTCTAGTCTAATCTCAAACCAATTCCTTGAATTACAAAGTACATATTTTTATGAGTTAGCATAGACTATTCTGAAATATGAAAACTTTTTATTTTTATGTATTGGTAGTACAAATAGAGATGAAGCTTTGGCACTTACTAATGATGTTACACTGGGCAAATGACAACCTTTCTAGGTCTCAGTGGTCTTACTGTACACTGGAGATAATAACACTAGCGTGGCCTGTTTCAGTGGATTCTATATCTAGAACTGGAAGTGACCTTTGATCTCATTTGGACTGTCTCACTATAGGAACTGGATCCTAAAGTAAAGTGACTTGTCTGGGTACATACAGATGAAGTAAATAGGAAGAGCTGGAAGTTGAATCTAGGTCTTATGATTCTAAGGTCAGGACTCTATGCGTATCATATTGAATTATTTTGATTATCTGATGAGATAACATAAGAAATATGTTTTGTGACTATGAAATGTTTCAGACATAAACTATTATTTCTTTACTTTCTCTGACAGACGGATTGTACTCAGGCATATCTTACTGTTGAGCAGAAAGAGTGTGAAGAATGATTTATGTTGCTGTCAGTTATTCTATAGCAGGCAACTTTATGGGATAGGTGGTTTTTGAAAAGAGAAATTTTAGGGCCAGATAATTGATATCTTTTTCTTTCAATTTCTGGTAATAATAACACTCCTTTTGCACTTGCTCACTGATTTTTATATCTTCACTTTTCCCTTCTTTTTGAAGAATGAGTCTCCATTTTGACTTTTAGGGTCTCTCCAGAGGGATTTTCAATTATGGGAGATAGGATATTTTGTATAACATGTTGACCCTAGAATGAGGAAGACCTGGCTTCAAATATTGCCTCAAGCATTTCCTAGTTGTGAAACCATGTTCAAATTACTTATTTACTCACACCCTCCATTTTTTGTCATCTGTAAAATGGTGGTACCTCATGACATTGATGTGATGACTTTACAAATCTTAAAATTCCATATAAATGTGAATTAATATCTATCACTTTCATAACATTCATAATTGTTTTTTAATTTGGGAAAATGTAGTTGACAATAGCAAGGTAGGATCAGTAGACCAAAAAGTCTAGATAATATATTTGATCATCTACAATCCAAGGGCTGTCCTGTGTTTATTTGTAGCTGTCTCTTTATGTTGTTGATGAAGTTGGAAAGGAAAGAGCCATAATCTATAAGTCACAGTCAGTGAACAGGAGTGCTAAGAATAGATAAAGATTGTTCTTATGTACTGATTTTTTTCTAAGTGACTAAAATGTATCGCAGATGTATGAAGTAGGTCATGCATGAGAGGCAGAAGGAAGATATTACTAATTTATTAAACTAGCCATGAATATTAGCAAGGGTTTTTATTTTCAAGACTGGTGTAAATTTGACTTAGGCCTAAAGGAATTCAGGTAGAAAGTTAGGATTTTCTAAATATAGCAAGTTAAGTGTTCTGAATCAATATTTTAAGGTAAATTCACTCACATTGGTCATTTCTTTCATCTCATACTAGGTAATATGGAAAAGAATGATGTAACAACAACAACTAGTATTTATGTAGTATTTTAAGAATTATAGAGAACTTTACAAATATCTCATTTTATCCTCACAACAACTTTGGTATAATTATCCCCATTTTTTCAGATAAGGAAAGTGAAGCAGACTGACATTAAATGGCTTGTCCAGGGTCACAAAGTCAATGTCTGAAGCTGGAAGCTCAGATTTTCTTTTATCCAGCTTCGATGTTCTATCCATTGTACCACTTTTGATGGATTGGTTTTATTCTTGTGGTCTAATAGATTACAGAGGTAACATCATTTAGTAGAATGATCCCTGGATTTGGAACTGGAGATTTTGTGTTTGAACCCTCACACTTCTTTTATTACCTCATATTACTCTTCCTGTACATGCTTTTTTACACTTAAACTGCTCTTCTTGCTTTTTCTTCAACTCAACTTACTATTTGCTACCTCTGTGGTTCTGCACAAAATGCACCTCTGACTTCCTTCTCCCTACCCAATACTTAGAAAGCACACTGTTTCTCATTTGCCAATCAGATGAAAGACCATTTGCATTTTTTGACTTTGGATTCTTCCCCTAAAGATTCTATGTACTTAGAGTAGGTCCTTGATAGGTGCTTGTTAAATTGAAATGAAGTTATATTCCATTTTTGGGCTTCAATTTTTTTGGGAGTGATCTCCTTATTGATTGGACAGCTTTTTCTACAAAAATGAGAGGGTTAGACTAAATCAGGGATTCTTAACTTGGGTTCTGTACAAGTAATCAAGGACTAAGTTTTGGGAAGTCCATGAATTTGGATGGAAAATTTTATATATTTTCACTAACCTCTAATTGAAATTTAGCATTTCCTTCAATTTCAAATAAAAGCAACAAATCACATTACTGTTGAGCTTCTTCAACCTGCTAAAAGGGCCCATGACTAAAAATAAAGGTAAGAATTATTGGATTAAATGTTTTCTAAAATCCTTTCCAAGTCTCAATATATGATCCCATGTACTTAATTGAAAAACTGTGAAAATTAGATGCATAGAATAAGAGTTTGGGTTTCTTTTTATATCAAATTAAATGGCTATTTTCCCAGATTTCCTGATATTTCCCATCACCTTATATGATGGAGTCCTGATGGTGGTATAATGTATATGCAGGGGCATGGCTAAAAAAGCCTGAGTTATACAAATATGTAAGTCAATGGTGCATTCATGCAAAGAGTCTGTCACTCATTCCTAATTACAAGGTCTATTTACAGAAACTATTACTGTTTGAAAATATTAGTTGCAAAATTTAGTCTTGTATACTCAAAAATAGCTATCAAGTTTCCAGTTTAAAATTCTAGGTTGGTCAATCTGTCCAGACATTAACCAGCAGGGGCTCTGAAGCTATCAAAATTCAGCCAGTGTTCTAGTTTTAAACAGTTGAATCATTTGGGGAATTATAAATGTATTGGTAGATAAAATGGAAATTATTCACTCTTTAAGAACTCTTCTTGCTCATGAATATTTAACCCTTATATCACACTCTCCTTGACATGTTGAGATTGGGTACACCTTGAGGATCTCTCATTTATTTATCTTTGCATTTGCTACCTATGCAGGGCAATTTAGCACTTTTTGAACTTTTTTTTTTTTTTTTTTTGCATTCCCCTGAAAGGCTATAAACTCTCTCTATAAGCTCATATGACCATAAACCTTCAAAAGTTGAAGTGGTTTTATTTACTTAACAAATTTTTTACTTATTTTTTTAAACTTATTTTATTTACTTAGTAAAGGGTACAGATATGCTTTGTGGTTTTGTTCATGAAGGGAAATAAAATGAATCCTTCTCTTAAGATGGTCCCCTATTTCCCTTGGGAATCTGTATAGTTCTCAACTTAGACCTTCCACCTTGGAAGGGACATCACTTCCTCTTGCAGAAAACAATCATCTCTTAGAAAGGGAAAAAAATAAACATGAAAACAAAAACAAAACTCAAGTTTTACTCTTTCACATTAATGCTTTCTCTGCTGCCTCACTGTTTACTTTCCTGGTAATTCTTCAAACCTAGTTTAGACCATGAGTCCCTGGTGTACTTCCTTACCTCAGCAGCTATCTATGCTAGAAAAGCCTTCACCTCATGGATTCCTTCTTTTGAAGATGAATCCATATTACTCATATTCACTTCTAACATGGCTCAAATGCTAACTCTCTGAATTTTTTTTTTAACTCCCTTCCCTACAGTCCAGGGAATATCCTGCCCCCTCTATCTTGTTTTTGTGTTGTATTTCCTTATTACAATGTAACCTCTTGTAATAAAGGATTTTTCTTTTTGCTTTTATTTGAATTCCCAGTGCTTAGCACATTGTCTAGCACATTTTCTGGCACATGTAAGTGATTAATAAATTCTCTATCTATCTTCCATCTGCATATTTATCTATCTGGTACCTTTCCTTCTCTTAAATGATCAGTCATTTTCAGTCATGTTCATCTCTTTGTCAACCCCATTTGGGGTTTTCTTGGCAAAGATACTGAAGTGCTTTGCCATTTCTATCCTCAGTTCATTTTACAGATGAGATAACTGAGACCCGTGAAATTAAGTGATAGGCTCAAGGTCACAAGCTAGTAAGGGTCTGAGGCCAGACTTGAATTCAAAATAAGTTTTTCTGATTCTAGGTCCAGCACTCTATATACTGTGCCACCTAGTTGTCTATCTGTCTGGACAGCTGTCTGTGTGTCTCTATCTCTGCTCCTATTGATATTCCACTGTTGTTACCCTCTATTCTTGGCAGAGCCAATGAGTCTTTTTCACTACAATTGTTGCCCTCTATTCCTGGACATCATTCAGGTATGCTGTATTCTTTTCAATTATATTCTCTGCTTTGCTTTGTTGCTACTTGTTATTGGATTCTCCTCAGAGACATGGTACTGTTCCTTGAATAACTAGCTGAACCATAGGGAAATTACACTGGAGCTTTAACTGACGATTGTTAAAGTTTTTTTGCCCACATTTCCCCAAGTATCAGTTGCCTTCTTTCTGTTCCTGGTCTTATAAGCTCACCCTTTTAGCACAGAGGGTCCTCAAGTGATGGAGTCACTCAGATAGGTCTTTGTCTCATATTTGTTGGTTTACAGTTAGTCTCTGTACTTCTCTCCTTAAAAAATCAGACAATATGCCTTTTGGTTACTTCAACATTCCACAGATTAATCTTGGGGATCACGGGGATGCTCTTTCTCTTTTAATTTTTTCCACCTGCTTTTCATAAAACTCCCATTCTCTTCCTGGTCAGTTGCAACAACACAACCCTAATTGCTTTTTATAAGCTCTCTTATAGGGAGGAGAGAGAAACAGAGCCTTTCTCTTCACAGAAGGAAACTTCCTGGAGGGAGTAGATTTTAGCAGTCTTTACTAAAATGATAGGTAGATAGATGAATGGATGGAGAGATAGATGGATAGATGGACAGGTGGATAGAGAGAACCTTAATTTAGTGCTAGAATTTGAACTCAGACTTGACTGCAAAAAACAGTCTCCATTATAATATAAAGAAGGGTATATCAAAATAGAATATTTCCCTCACTGTGAAATAAAAAGAAAAGTGGGGGAGGGGAAGAACTACTGTAGAATATAACTTTCTCTCTCTCTCTCTCTCTCTCTCTCTCTCTCTTTTTTAAAGTCACTAGCTGCTAATATTTATGCCACTGCAATATTCCCCTTACTTGCTTCCATTGCCTTAGAGTTTAAAATGAACTCTGGTGTGCTGCCAAAGTACTAATCATTGAGCTAGATTTGCCGTGTCTAATTTTCTTTGTTCCATGTAATAGCCATTGCATAGCTGGAGCTCAATAAGATGCTAACTTTTTCATTTCAAAAATTGTCTCAAAACTTTCCTTGGTGGACCCTAGAGAGACAACCAAGCTCATGTCATGCTCCATAGATTGCAGATTTTTTATTCAGAGGCTTCATTATCAGACCTGGAGGAACTTGGAGTTTAGAGCAAAACAATGTTTTGTTGAATGAGATATTTTGACTTGAGGAAATGTCAAGTTGCCAGGTTCATATGTCCTTTGGGAAATGTGGCCATGGGCTGGGGACAGTATAGTCATCACCAGTGAAAACCCTGAGAATGGAATTATTATTTTTTGGGGGGATTATTATTATTATTTAGTAAGTATTAAAAGTAATAGTGAAGGTATTGTCATTATTGTTTATAGTTTCTGTCATTGGGGCAGTTCTTCCATTGGTGGAATACTAATTTCTTGGAATAAGTTGCACATATTTCAGAGATAGTTATTAACAAAAGAGAATGTACTATAATGGATGGAATACCTGGGTTCTAATTTTACCTCAAATATTTACAAACTGTATGGCTCTACTCAAGACTTAACCTTTGCAAGCCTCAGTTTTTTGGTAAAGTAAGAGAAAAATGCAGTATAATAAAGTGTTGACCTGGAGCCAGAAAGACTCGATTCAAATTCAATATCTGATACATATAGGTTGGTTGCTTCTGACAAGACAATAATTTCTCAGAGTTGTAACAACAATAACTAACATCTATATAGCACTTTAAGGTTCACAATTTTTATATTATCTCATTTTATCTTCAAATACTCCCTGGAATGTATGTTCTATCATATTATTATCCTCATTTGATACAGTGGGAAACTCATCTAAAGTAGGTAGAAGTTAAATAATTTGCTCAGGTAATAGTAACTGTCTAATGATAGATTTTTAATTTAGGGTTTCCTGATTCTACACCCAGGGTTTGATGTCCTTTGTCCTTTAGCTGCATATCTAAGATGTTTTAAATAACACATATTTTTAGTTGTAGAAAAATGACAATTTGCACCCAAAGAGGAATATCTTCATCTGGGATTTCCTGATAGTGCTGAAAGCATAAATCCAGACTCTGTTCTCTTGCAGAGCTCCTATGAGGATCAAATAGGATGATATATGTACAGCAACATTATTTAAGATTCATATATTTATTTAAGACTGATCTCTTCAGTAGGACATAGTGAAAACATCATTGTATCAGGAGACATGGATATCTTTCTAGCTTTAAAGCCTGATTCTACATTCCATCTTTAGTCTTATTTTTTTTTTGGAGGAAACTCAGTATCGGACTAGCTATATTTCCCCTTTCTTCTATCAATCAAGGTCTATAGAATCATGTATTTATAGCATTAGAAAAGAAGAAATAACAGAAAGGCAGCTTGAGGGATGCATTTTTACCTTAATAGTTGTAAGAGACATAGGGGAGGGCTCTTAGCACATGGTATGGAAATCATCCTGAGGATGATTTCAAGAGAGTAAGATGAGAAGGAGTGTAGGGATTATGATTTATATTACTGGAGACAGATTTATGACTAGGGAAGAGTGAATGGGACTTTGCCTTTGGCATCATTGAGGAGGCATATTCCCTCCCTGGGTAATTGTTCTTCCTCACTATGATGACCAATGTTTTTGTGCTTCAAATATTGGGCATACAGAGGCATAGGTTTATCTAAGGAATGGGCCGTTATTTCTTGGTATAATAAACTAACCTATATTTTCTTCTCCCCAACTGAATTTACCTCAGGTGCAGTTTTATTCCAGAGTAGAGAGAGAACCAAATGGATGAGGTCATGGATTCAATGAAATGTTTTAAAAAATAAAACATTTATCCATCTATCAATATTTGCTTATTGAGAGCCACTGTTATTTCTAATACTACTAGACTTTTAAGAGAAACACAAAGAAATGTAATGCTTCCAGTTTACTCCTAAGAAATTTGCAGTCAAATTGAGAAAATAACAACACCCAGATAAATTTAAAAAAAAAATCAAGCATTAGAAAAAACTACTGAAATTGTAAATTTCAGAAATATTTTCCCATTTTATTGAATTTCAAATTTCATTCGATTTTCATAATACAGTAATGTTGAGTTTAAATAATCCTTCTCTATAGTAACCAATGATTTTACTCATTAAAGAAGGAAAATACCCAGCTTCTACATATTTAAAAGATAATAGTAATGATAACTTTCTGTGTATACTCAATGCCTTAATAATTATAATGTTTTTAGGAGTTAACAACAATCATTTTCCCTTGAAAGAAAGTAAACAGCTTATTTAACATTTTACCCCAAAAGGTACTTTCTTGTCCTATAGTCACAAATGTTAGTGCTCCTTTTGATTTTGCTCTCCTTTGGCTGCAAGCCCTAATACTGTGTTTTGCCTTCCAACTGAGAGCAGGGCCCCTGCTTCCTTTTGAGTAATACAGGCACTCTTTTTTTATCCTAGAACTGTGACCCCAAACTACATATGATCAATCCAACAGCATTTTAAACCCAGTTCCTTTACAGGGTTTCCTATAAACTCTTTCTGACCAGTTGTCCCACCTCTTTAGCACATATGAACTGAGAACTCTTCAAATTTCTGTTGTCACTATTGCAGCTTTTGGGATCCACTGGTGGTATTGCTTGGGTGTGACCTGTGGGACTGTCACCCCTCTGATGTGACAAATCTTTCCTCCTCATCTCCTAAACTGTCCCAGGCTGGAAAACTTTTTACCATGACTTTTTGTTGATTCTGCCATTCCAGAATTTGATTTGAGGCATTTTTATAAAGTTGTTTGGAGTGGAATGTTGAGAAACTTCAAGTGAGTTCCTGCCTCTATTCTAATCTCTTGGCTCCACTGTCTAAATTATTCTGTCTAGAATAGCTAGATGGCTCAGTGGATATAGCACTGGCCCTAATCTCAGGAGGATTTGAGTTCACATCCAGTCTTAGATGCTGGGAAAGTCACTTAGCCACAATTACCTAAAAAGAAATATTTTAAAAGTGATTTTTTTTTTTGGTCTGAACTGACAAGTTCAGTGTCGTAGTATGGAAGCTCTCTCTACCAAAGAAGATTGGTAGTTCATCTAATTTAGAGTAGTGCTACAGTTAGCAATTTTTGCTCCCAAGGCAAGAGTAAAAAACAAAAACAAAAAACCCATAACAGCAACCAAACAAATTCAGAGATAAATGAGAGACTTATCAGATCTCAGAGCATAAGATCCCTTTGGGAGTGATTCAGGAATATATGAAGTCTATTCTTTGGGAGATCATAGCTAAGAGTGCAGTTCACCTTGAGGGCTGCTACTTGAAGTAAATGGGGAAGCTGACATTTGGCAACTTTCCATTTAACTAACTATTCTTCCTATCCACATATTGTTATTCAGTGCTTCCAGTCATATTCAAGTCTGTGTTCCCACAGTTCTGGGGTTTTCTTGGCAAATATACT
Source organism: Sarcophilus harrisii (assembly GCF_902635505.1). Classification (NCBI taxonomy): domain Eukaryota; kingdom Metazoa; phylum Chordata; class Mammalia; order Dasyuromorphia; family Dasyuridae; genus Sarcophilus; species Sarcophilus harrisii. The sequence continues at coordinate 94,154,490 of NC_045426.1, forward strand.
GGAATGCTTTGCTATTTCTTTCTCTAGCTCATTTCATCTGAGGCCAGATTTGAACTGGAAGGAAGATGAATCTTCCTGTCAGACTCAGCACTCTATCCACTGAAACCCCTAACTACCCTTTATCTGCATGTTAAGGTCTCTGCTTTCTGCCTGCTGGAAAGAGTGTAAATTCTTTTAATTGCTTTGTGAATGTTTGCATCTGAGGACAATATTCTTATTGTCATAGCCTAATTTTGGGTCTGTCTTAGTGTCTTAGTGAATTTTCAGGCATCATATAAAAGTTAAGTGACTTGTTTAGGGTCATATAGCTAGTATGTGCCAGTCAGGTCATGAATTGTGTTCTTTTTTACTCCAGGTTTGTTCTCTATTCCCTCTACTAGTATCTCTCAACCAAAGTCATGTAGAAAAAAGAAATAGATATGAAAATATAGTTCAAGATAAATGGTAACTTTTAAATAGTCATTGAAATAATTTTTCCCTTTCTGGACTTTTTATCTATAGAGAAAAAAACATGAAACTTTTTTCTACATTAAAAAAAAATCTTCTCCCATATGCTTGTCTATTGAATAAAATAATTTAAACTGGCACAGCATCTTGACTTTTTATATTTTTAGAAATTCTAATAGATGGTTCTCCAAAAGTAAAACAGAAAAAATATTTTCCCATTTTACATTACTTCCCTTTTTTTCTTTCCTAAATCTGTTTTTCTTTTTTGAATATAAGTATGACATAATAATAAATAAAGATAATATATACATAATGCACATATATTTACATGTAAGATATATGTGTATGTATATATATGCATACATACATATAAACACATGCACACACACATATATATGTAAATATATAAATCACTGGTTGTAATATAGCTCTTTGATATGTTATGAAGTAAGAGGACATCTAATTCTTCTGTGAGTCACTAAGCTGCAAGTATCAAAAATCTAGTTTGCTTGAGCCTGCTGAATAGGTTTTATAGATTGTAAAGACTAGAGATGCTCAGGGCCAAGCTTTAAGGCAGACTTGTCCTGTGTCAGAAGAACTTTAGAATGGAGTCATTCAATGTAAACTTTAACTTACAGTGTAGTGCTCTGGTCTTACAGAAAGTCATTCACCATTATTCATTTCATTGAAAAAAATTCTACTCACTGCTCAGCTGGAGCCATGGGAAGCTCGTGCCTCTGTGGAAAAACTTGAGTGCCATAGCTGTTTATTTTAGGCCATACTGGGTAATGCTCAGGAAAACATATATACAGGGTTTTACAAGAATAATGTTTGAAAAACAACTGTAAAAACAAGACTGATCAACAGCTTTGGTTGCTCAGAGATGGGAATGGTTAAACAGTGAATTATGAAGTTAGAAAAGAAGAAGGAAAGTCAGTGAGTAGAGCAGACCTATTTATTTTTTGTTAGACTTTAGATGTCAGAGGTGGGGAAAATGGATTTTCAGGGTGGGGAGGGCTTGTTAAAAAGCATTTCTAAATGAACTTGTAAGTTTGTGAGGAAAGAGGAAGCAGAATAACTATGCCTTTGAGGTTGCTTTTTAGGTAACAAGGGAATGGCTGAAATGAGCTTTCTTACTTTTTAGATTGTAAATGAATGGATGGTCATCAAAGAGAAATGGGAAAAAATAACTAACAAGGGAATAATAATAAAAATAGCTGACATTTATATAAAATTTTACGTCCATTATTTCACTTGACCTTCTTAATTATTCTGTTCTAGCCATATTAATAATGGTTTAACATAAATATGGACTTTGCTCACAACGACCCATAAGGTAGATGGTAAAATTATTAATTTACACATTTTGTAGATGGAAAAATGGTGTACATAGAGATTAAATCACTTGTTCAAGATCACATAGCTAGTAGTTAGAGAGGAAACAAGTTTTTCTTGCTTTTGTTCCAATATATTTTCCATTCTTCCACACTATATTGTTAACCAAGCCAGAGAAGAAGTAGGCATCCAATACAGTGCTCCTTGTGAATTTCTCCTGGAGATGTTAATATTGTAAGTCTCCATAGTGTTATGTGAGAACATCAAGAAATTTTTTTTTTAAAGACAACTAGGATGATTGATTATTTTCAGAGAGAGCATGTTGTAGTGAAAAGAGTATTAATCTGGTGTTAAGAAAAAAAGTTCTAGTCTTGGGTATCCACCTCACTAGTTGTGAGACTGTGGAAAAGTCCTCCAACTTTCCTGGAGATCTGTGATCTTATTTGTATTATTGAAAGCTGTAACAAATGACCTCTTATGCTCCTTCTTGATCAAAGGCCAGGGAAGTGTAAGTAGGACAAGATAAAATCGTTTTAAATTCAGATTTCATGTTTGGTCATTATGTTTCAAAATTGGTTTTTATTAATATCTTTTCTTGTTACATTTCTTACCAGAGAGCCATTCCTTATAACAAAAAAAACTTTTTTTTTTTTTTAATGAGAGATGATTTAATCGAATTAAATTATTTTACTGCTGAGGGCATTATGGCTCCAAGAGAGGAAGTGACATGCTGAAGCTCACACAAGTAATAAGTGGCAGAGCCAAGAGTGTCATCTTAAATCTTTTAATTAAAAGAACAAAGTTCTTCCTAGTGCATTCTTTCTAATTCTAATATTCTTTGATTCTGCAATTGCATTTTGTTCTGAATAACTATTTACCACTACTTATAAAGCCATCTATAAATAATTATAAGTTGGTTTATATCTTTGAACTTTCCTATAAATGTCTATTTTTAAGGATATGTATGTGGCAGAAAAATATAAAAGTGACATATAAGGATGAAATAGAAAACCTATACTTAAACTGAGAGTAGTACAGTTGCTTCATAGAATGTCTGTGTCACAGGAAAAAATGCAAAGCCTTCCCCTGTTAACACTCAAACCAATCAATTTTTCCCATTAGTCTGTTTGCTGTATGATTTCCAGTGGGGCAGTAGAAAGTATTTTAGAATAAAGTCATCATTATACACTTCATCTTAAAATGAAATGGATATTCAATGTGAGTAATAGCTCCACAAATTGTAGAAAAAAATATGGAGGTTCTGGATTAGAATTCCAACCCTGAAATTTACTACCTAATGTGATTTAAAATGCCTTCATGTTCACCTTTCTCTGGTTCTTAGCTTCCTCATCTATAAAATGACAAGTTTGTGCTAACCTTTTAAGTCCTTTTAAAGCTATATATCTATTTGTATCTCAATTCTGTGATGCAATGGATTTGCTATTTCTTGGAATTTTTGATATTTTCAAGTCTGGCTAACATGTCTTATGTGCTTTTGCATAAATATTGATTAAAAATGCTAAAGAGCACTGGATTAAGAACCCCTCTTGGGGCATTCTACTAGAGACATCTTTTCACAATAACATTGAATCATTAAAGATTTTTGAATCTGGCTGTTAAACTAATTTCAGATTTGCTTAAGCATCCTATTAATCTGCCTCTTTTCTCCTTGTGATCTTTTTCATGTGGATAACATGAGATGATTTATCAAAAGATTTGATAAAATCCCATAGTTCTAGACCTCATAGTTCATAGTTCTGGAGCCAGAGAGGATCATTTATTTCAACAAAGAAATTTGAGCCCAGTGCCATAAGTCTAGAGTCATGTCTTTTTACATTGTACTACACTTTTCTCTATAGCTTTAGCATTCCCTTGACCTATCAATTAATGAGCTTATAAGGGAAATAAAAAGGAAATGAGATTACTTTCATTAATCACTTCCTGATTTTATACTGAATCTTTCATGGAGGCAGAATGATGCAGTAGAGAGATTAGTTTTTGAATCAGATGATCTGAGTTCAAGTCTCAGCTCATCTGATTATCTGACTACAGCAAGTCATTCAGTCTCTGATCCTCAGTTTTTTTTATTGTAAAATGAAAAAATTAGACTAGATAATCTCTAACATCTCTTCTAGTTCTAAAAATATTCTTTGATTGGACATACATAATTACTGCCTTCTTTGACAGAACTTCACTAATCATCTCTTAAATAATTAATTTTGGATTCTTCCCAACCCACCTGGAAACTGAAAGTAAGGTCACTGATCTATGATGTGCATATCCACTTCCGTTCCTTCCCTTTTTTTGAAAATTGTGGCAACATTTCTTCCTCTCTAGTCCTTTGGCCTTTCACAATTTTCCTCTATGGTTTTTCAGAGACTAATGACAAGTTTCCTACTTGTCTTAAAAACATAATATTGGAATTAATTGTCATTTAAATGTTTGGTAGAATTCACATGTAAATCCATCTGGCCCTGGAGATTTTTTTCTTAATGATTTGCTTAATTAATAGCTTATTCTATTTCTTTTTCTAAAATGGGACCATTTAAGTAATTTATTTCCTCCTCTTTTAATCTGGGCAATCTATATTTTTGTAGGTATTCTTCCATTTCACTTAGATTATCACATTTATTAATATATAGTTGGACAAAATAACTTAATTATTGCTCTAATTTCCTCTTCATTGATGGAAAGTTTTCCCTTTTTATTTTTGAGACTAACAATTTGGTTTTCTTCCTTTCTTTCTTTAATCAAATTAATTAAAGGTTTATCTATTTTGTTGGTATTTCATAAAACCAACTCAGTTTTATTTATTAATTCAATAGGTTTTTTACTTTCAATTTTATTAATCTCCCCTTTTATTTTTAGAATTTCAAATTTGGCATTTAATTGGGGATTATTAATTTGTTTTCTAGCTTTTAAAATTGCAAGCCTCCTGACTTCGCTTTCTCTATTTTATGTAAGCATTTAGAGATATAAAATTTCCCCTAATAACCACTTTGGCTGCATCCCACAAATTTTGGTATGTTGTCTCATTATTGTCATTCTCTTTGATGAAATTATTGATTGTTTCTATGATTTATTGTTTCACCCACTCATTTTTTAGGATTAGATTATTTACTTTCTCATTAATTTTTGGTCTATTTTTCTCTGGCCTTTTATTGCATGTAATTTTTATGTCATCATGATCTGAGAAAAATACATTTATTATTTCTGCCTTTCTGCATTTGATTTTGAGGATTTTATTTCCTAATACATAATCAATTTTTGTGTAGCTTCCATGAACCATCAAGAAAAAAGCATACTCCTTTCTGTCTCCATTCAATTTTTTCCATAGGCCTATAATTAACTTTTCTAAAATTCTATTTACATCCTTAGCTTCTTTTTTATTTATTTTGTGGTTTAATTTATCTAGTTCTGAGAGATCAAAGATCCCCCACTAGTATAGCTTTGCGGAATAATTTTTCTTGCAGCTCTCAACTTCTCCTCTAGGAATTTGGATACTATACCACTTAGTACATATATGTTTAGTAGTGATATTATTTCATTATCTATGGTACCTTTAAGTAGGATGTAGTTTGCTTCCTTGTTTCTTTTAATTAGATTCTCCTCTACACTTTTACCTTTACTCTAAGTGTATAACTTTACTTTAAGTGAATTTCTTGTAAACAACAAATTGTAGGATTCTGGCTTTTAATCCAGTCTACTATCTGCTTCTGTTTTATGGGAGAGTTCATCCCATTCACATTCACACATAAAATTACTATTCCTGTATTTCTTGACATCTTGTTTACCCCCAGTTATTCTTTTGCTTCCCTTTCTTCTTTTCCCTCCACCCCAGTATTTTGTCACTGATTACTGCCCTCCCTCAAACAGCCTCCCCTTTCTACTTCTGTTCTCTCTTCTATTAGCTTCCTCCTTTCTTCCCCTCTTCCCCTCCTACTTCCCTTTAGGGTGAAACAAGCTTCTCTGTGAAGTTTAAATGTGTTTGATATTTTCTCTTTGAGTTAAATCTGATGAAAGTAAAATTTGCACAATGCTCAACCCTCCCCTCTTTCCCTCAATTGCAATAGATCTTTTTTACCTCCTCATTAGATGCAATTTACCCTATTTAAACTCCATTTTCCTCTTCTTTCAGTAGAATCACCATTCCTCCTCTAATTTTTTTAAATCATCACAATAAAATCAAATTATACCTGCATCCTCTAAGTATACCCATTACAGAGATACAGATCTTGTGAGTTAAACATATCATCTTCCCATATAGGGATATAAACTTTTTAACTTTTAAAAGAAAGTTATTTTTTTCTTTCCTTTTTATTTTTTTATGCTTCTCTTGAGTTTTTTGGAGAATTTGAAAAATTGGAGATCAAATGTTCTATTCAGCTGTGGTCTTTTCATCAGATATAGATGATATCCACCTGTTTCATTGAATGTCCACCTTTCCCCCTAAAGATGGTACCCAATTTTGCTGGATAATTGATTCCTGGCTGCAAGTCAAGTTCTTTTGCCTTTCACAACATCAGATTCCATGCCCTTCAGTCTTTTAAAGTGGAAGCTACTAGATCCTGGATAATCCTGATTGTGGCTCCTCGATATTTGAATTGTTTCCTTCTGGCTGATTGAAATATTTTCTCCTTGATTTCATAATTCTGAAATTTAGCTACAGTGCTTCTTGGAGTTTTCATTTTGGGATCTCTTTCAGGAGGCTATTGGTGAATTTTTTCAATGGCTATTTTACCCTTTGCTTCTAAGACATCTGAGCAGATTTCCTTGATGATTTCTTGAAAGATGATGCCTAGGCTCTTTTTTCATCATGGTTTTCAAGAAATCCAATAATTCTTAGATTGCCTCTCCTAGATCTATTTTCCAGGTCATATGTTTTTCCTATGCAGCATTTTATATTTCCTTCTATTTTTAATTTTTTTTTGGTTTTGTTTGACTGATTGCTGAAGTCCCATTGATTCATTCACTTCCATTTGTTAAATTCTAATTTTTAGGGAATGATTTTCTTCACTTTACTTTTTATTTCCTTTTGCATTTGGCCATTTGAACTTTTATATAAAGTGTTTTGTTTATTGTATTTTTTCCATTTCACAGATTTTATTTTTCAATTATTTGATTTCTTTTTCATATCTATTTTGAAAGGAGTTATATACTTTTTCCATTTCATCATCTATTTTCTTATTAAAGTTTTATTTTATTTTCAAAACATATGCATGGGTAATTTTTCAACATTAATCCTTGGAAAACCTTGTGTTCCAATTCCCCTCCTTTCCCCATCCCCTGCCCTAGTTGGCAAGTAACCCAAAATATGTTAAACATGATAGAAATATGTTAAATCCAATATAGGTATACATATTTATATGCACAAGAAAAACCAAATCAAACAGGAAAAGATGAGAAAGATAATAAAATGCAAGCAAACAACAACAAAAAGTGAAAATGTTATGTTGTGAACTACACTCAGTTCCCACAGTTCTCTCTCTGGGTGTAGATGGCTTTCTTCATCTCAAGATCATTGGATCAGGCCTGAATCATCTCATTGTTGAAGAGAGCTCATCTATCACAATTGATCATGATATGATCTTCTTGTTGCTTTGTACAATGATCTGCTGGTTCTGCTCATGTCACTTAAATTTTTTTCTCCATGAAAGCTGTCTAGGATCAGAGTTCTTTTCATTTTTTTAAAGGTTGAGATCTGTTTTCAAGGCAAAGGGGCTATACCCACTTTAGTTGCCTACTGACTGATTTCTGGGGTGGGGTAAACAAGGCCAAGTCCTGTGTTTTTCAGGGACTCAGTGGCACACAATTTGCCTGTTGCATTTGCTTTTTTATTTGTATTTGTCTCACAGCAAATATGCTTAATCACCCGCAACCAAGACAGAGCCTCCAATACAGTAAGTGGAGCATGGATGCACCAGCCCTGGCTACCCACTCTGGCTCCCTGCCCCAGGATCCCTGCACTGGGGTCTGCACTTGGCAGTCTCTCCCCCTGCCTGTTTGAAATAGACTTTTTCTGAAGTTTTTCCAAAGTATCTTCTGAAAATTTGTTGTACCCCAAATATTTATGGGTTCTGTTACTCCAAAATCAGTTCAGAGACTCAATCTGCTATTAATTTGAGGGAAGGTTGGAGGAGGTGACACAGATGCTTGCTGCTCCCCACTATCTTGGTTCTGCCTCCATCTTAAAACAAAACTAAGTTCACATATTAGTTTTCTGTGCTTCTGTACATATTCCTGCTTTTATTCTCATCAGAATTGTTTCTTTTATTGTATTATGATCTTAGTCTTGAGAATTCTCCATTCCTTATATTCTGACTTTCCCCTATTCTTTCTTTAAATGTTTGATACCTGCTCCTCTGAAACTTTGGTTTTATGTCAGTATGTGTGGATTTGCTTTGTTTTTCTATCATAAATTCTATAATGAAGTGAAAATCATCATTTTTCCTTTAGCAAACAATTTCTCCTTGATGAAAATCAGATCCAGAAATGCCATTCTCTTTGTCAGTTTTTTGAAGGATAAAATTATTGTTATTTGGTAGAGAGAAAAATAGGAAGGCAGGCAGAGGAAGGATAGGGAAGGAGAGAAGGAAGAAAAGAAAGGCAGACAGAAGAGAGGAGGGGAGAAGAAGAGAGAATGAAAGAAGGAAAATGTGGAAGAAGAGGAAGACAACAAGAAGCCAAAAGAAGAAAGAAAGAGGAGGAAGAAGAAAAAGGAGAAGCAGGAGAAGAAAAAGGAAGAGGAGGAGGAAGAGGAGGAAGAGAAGGAAGAATTTTAAACTTCTTGGGGGTAGAGACTATCTCTTGCTTCTTATTGTATTCTCAGTGCTTAGAAAAATATGGAGTACATATTAGTTATTTGATCAATTTTGTTGACTGTGAGGAGAAAAAGAGAGTGAAAGGAGAGAGAAAGATAATTTAAGTTCCTCACAACTATTTTATCAGGTCTTTTTTCCAGGCTTGTTATGTATTTCCCAAGTTCCTTACCAATGCCATTCTTCTCTTTTGGTGATTTATACAATAGTTTGATGATGTATCACTTCTGTTTATTCCTTCATTGATTTTCACCCAAATCTCATTTCTAATCTCCAATCTGGGACAACATTTCAGAACTGGAAATGATCTCAGATACTAGTTCCATCCATTTCTGAAAAATAATCTCCACAGCTGACCTAACAAAAGTTCATCCAGTCTTCACATGAAGATTTCCAATAAGGATTAATTTACTATATCGTGAGGTAGATTAGCCCATTTTGGGATAGCTCCAAATATTAGGAAGTTTTTGCTTATATCAATATATAGCCTTAATATAAAATACTTCTCCTCCACCTGTTTTATATCTTCTGCTGTTTTTGAAAAAACTTCATATTCCAGTAATGGGTACTAAGCCAACCAATAATTTATAATTTCAGTTATAAATAAAACATTAAATTTGAATCTTTGAATTATGACTCTTTTGATTATCTTTTTTGTTTTTTTGCATTCTTGAGTTTTCCTATACATATCTGGAGGCTGTGGCTTTATATTGTTCTCCCTCAATCATCAAAATAATAATATTATCAAAAAAGGGATCATCTAGACTAGCATATTTCCTCTCAGAGTAACAGTGTAAGAAATTTTGGAGATATTGACTTCTAAATATTAGAAGTATCCCAAAACATACCTGTTTCCTTTAACAATTTCTTGTGTCTAGGATGGCCAAGTAAGGCATAATATCCCATGTACCATTTTTACTTTCTACAAAAGGACTGTTAGATATGCAGTGTGGAAAAAGTTGAAGCAGAAATCAGAAAACCTAGTTTACATTTTCAGTACACTACTTATTAAACAAGTGGCTTTGGGCAAGATTTTTCATCTCTTTTTCTCTAAAACATAGGGATAAGACTTCATTTTTTGCCCACTCTATACAGAACAAATAAGATTAAAGTGAGTTATCAATAAAGAAACTCTATTAGTGTGGTACCTGCTTAGTAATGTACAGTATTAGATAGTTACTTGGAATACGGGAAATTTAAATGATTTGAATAGTCTCTTAAATCCCAAATTTTTTTTTTCAATTACAGAGAACAATTGTAATAGAGAGCCAGTTTGGAGTCAGTAATAGATTTGAGTTTCACCTTTGCCTCATGTATTATTGACTCCAAAGCTAATACAATTACAAACGTCTACATATGACTTTTGACATCACTAAATTTGATTGTTGTTTTATCCTTTGTTTTTGAAAAGCACCAGGAACATCACAAGTGATATTTTGTACCTGGTACCTCAATTGGATTTAAGTAAGGCAGAATTGCATAAAGTTTATGGCCTCATTCTCTATTCCTGAGTCATTAAAGTTTGATGGCAAAAGTACTGATGATTACCTGGCACACAGTGGATGGCATTGGTGGCTTTGATATCTGACCAACCTCTGTGCTACATAGCTCTTTCTTCAACCTTTATAATGGCCATTGGAACAAATTGTTCCCATTCTTCCATTCTGTGGAGGAAGTCTTCAAATACTTGGGTTTGATACTGTTCCTAAGTCATCTATGATTTTGAGACCCATTGGTTACTTTCACCTAGTTTAGTCTTTCTGTTGAGAAGGCTTACTGAGATGAGGCTTTTGCACATACTACAACTCCTTGGAGAAACAGGTGAGAATTAGGTGCCAGACACACACAAAAGGTGGATGAACAGTCCTGAAAAGGTTTTGGCAAATCCTCATATCAGAAGCACCATTAAAGATATGGTGCTATTGTCAGTATTGTTATTGTCACCTCATTATTTTTTATTTTATTTGATGATATTTGTGTAGAAATGGTCCTCAGACAAGTTTCTATCCTATTATTATTTTATATTATGTGATAATCATATAGGAGGACAAAAATAATTGCTTTTTATAATTGTATGAAATTTTTAGGTTAAAAAGTCACCTTCTGAAGCCTCATTAAAGCATTCTAAGCATAATTTTAATAGGAGACAGGATGATGGGAATGTGTACTACACATTTTTCTCCATATGATTTTTATTTCTTCTCCTGAGTCTTAATAGTTTAATTTTTTTTGTCTTAAGTTACTTCAAGATGACAAGTATTTGCTATGATTGCATCTACCAAAAACTTTGCTTTTAAGTTTTTATGGATCAATGTCATATCTCAGCAATTGTGATCAATAAGTCAGCCTTTGGTAATATCGACTCTAGAACAGTTTATTTGTTGATTTTTCAAAGATATTTTGAAGCCTGAATTTGTAGCATAGAGATGTTTTTGCCTATTCATCTATAAAAAATTATGAGTTTCTAATGTATAATTCTATCCATCAGATTTTTGTCCTGATATTTGACAGAAGCTTAATTTTTGCAACATTCAGTGTTGTGTTGCACAATGTCTACCATTGATCACCACATCAATAGTCTACAATTGAAAAATAATTCTGGGCTTCTTAAAAATAACCCTTTTGCAATTTTTGGTGATGATGATCTAGACATGATTGGCATCCTGAACCTCTGTGTTTCTATAAACAAGACTTATATTACTCAAATATCTGTTGCCTGAACTCACTTAGAAACTTTGCACATAGGCCCTTTTGATTCTACTTGTGATCCTAGCTGTTTCAGAGGTTTCATGCAAAGGTATAATATTTTTTGTCATTTAAAAAAAATTCAAGAGCAAGTATCTCTTATTGCCTTTTTTTCCATTTAGTGAAATCATGTTTACATGTTCCAAAAGTATTTCTTTGTGTTTTTTGAATTACTTATCATGTGCTTGAATAATGTTTATTTATATTCTTCATCCTTTTTGATTAGGAAATATTAACATTTTTTTAATAGCTATCTCAGTGTGTGTGATAGGTCTTGTGTTTTCTTAATCTCATCTGGGATTTTATCAGAATACTTTCTCAATCAGTTGTAGCTTCTTTGATAGTTCTGAAGGTATACATTAAAATTGTTATTACATTAGTATTAATTGCTTTAAATATATTCTTCACACTGAGCTTTGATGTTAGTTCCCATTAAGGTTCATAAAGGATTCAGCCATAACATTTTCCTTGATAGCTTTATGTTTATTATTATCCATGGTATTAATGGAGGGGGTGGTAATAGTAGTGACTAATTGCAGAATATTAATAGAAGTAAAGGTATAAGAAAACCATTGCACAAACTGGGCTGGAGACAAAATTTTCAGTGGTCAACATAAAGCCTTCATTTTATTCATTATTCATTTTTGCCTACCAGAGGATAACTTACATCTTCTTCAGTTTTAACCAACTGTGCTCTCTTCCCCTACTGAATACAAATGTATGTGATCCAAATACAAGTCTGTAAACTTTGGGTAGGGATTCTAGGGTTTCCCATATGAATATCTTGAGATGTCCAGATAGTACCATGATCGCCACTTAACACATTCCTTTAACTGTGATAATTAACAAGTTAATGATACAATACTCTGAAAAAGGTGCAGTGGCATCCATTTGATTAGAAATCCATTCTGAGATAGGATACAGGACAGTCAAGAATTCCAACATACCCATTTACCTTCTGATTTTCTCCTTTCTTGCCTCTAAAAAGGGATCAGCAGTGTCTATAGTCCTTACTATTTGAACCACATGGATTGTTGAACCCTGACTGTTCATATCTATAGTAAGTTATAAACTGTTTTCTTTTCACAAGGTTTTCTTCATGAAAGTGACATGGTTGAAATAGAGACGTCCTGTACCTACAATTCTAAATAAGGGAACACATTCTGGATGCAAGGAAATAAGTCCTTCTGTAGATAGGCATTGATCAGGATCAGTCTTGCTCCAGTGGGGAGAAGCAATGGACCATTTAAAATTGACTGAACTGCTAACACACTTTGAAAGAAGACTTTTAGTGATGTAAATGTGGTTACCTGAGCTTGTGATTAGCATAGTAAACTCATTAGGAAGCATTTCTACACCTTCAGGCTTGGAGAATTAGGATTTTGATGAGGCAGAAAGACAGAGAAAGGAAATTAGTTCCCAGTTGAGTAAAGATCTGTTTATCTTTTTCATTTGGACCCAGAGCCAACAAACTTAATAGCTTTGAATAGACTTAAGTATTTGGGCAAGATACTTTTCTCTATAGATAGGTCACTTTATATAGATATTAATTTATTGATTTAAATATATGTTTTAAAGTCTATTTTGTTTAATTGTATCAACTTCAAAGTAAACACTAGAGGCAGAATGTAGAAAAGTAAAAAAAAATTGAAAAAGTTTTGTGTTGAGTCTGAAAAGCTAGGTTTGAAACCCTGCTTTGCCATTATTACATGGACGACTTTGAGAAAAACATGAAACCCCTCTGAGACTCAGATTCTTCATTTGTTAAATTAATGACTCCTAAAGTCATTTCCAGCTCTTAATTTTGATTTCATGGAAAGCAAGGCACAATAAAAGTGCTTGAATAGAAAGCTTTATAGGATGTAAAATGGATAATTTTGACTACATTAAATTAAGATTTTGCACAACTAAAGTCAATGCAGATAAGATTAGAAGGAAAGCTGAAAATTGGAAAAAAAATTACAGCAAGTTTCTCTGATAAAAGCCTCACTTCTTAGATAGAGAACTGAATCAAATATGTAAGAAAATGAGTTATTCTCCATTTGATAATAGTCAAAGGCTATAAACAATCAATTTTCAGATGAAGAAATCAAAGCTTTTATTAAAACATTCCAAATCACTGATTAGAAAAATGTCAGTAAACAATTAAAAAAACATTTCACAGTTATCATATTGGCTAATATGACAGAAAAAGAAAGGATAAATGTTGGAGAGGATGGGGGAAAATTGGGATGCTAATGCATTGTTAGTGGAATTATGAACTCATTCAACTATTCTGGAGAATAATTTAGATCTATGCTATAAAACCGAATATTTTTGGTTCAGTACCCTACTAAAGCTAATTTTTTTTTTAAGGGAAAAGGATCTATATGTACAAAAATATTTATAGCAGCTCTTTTTGTGATGTCAAAGAACTGGAAATAAAGAATGTCCAAAAATTGAGGAATGACTGAAAAATTGTGGTTTATGACTGTGATGGAATATTTTTATTCCGTAAGAAATGACTAGCAAGATACTTTCAGGAAAGCCTGGAGAGACTTACATGCAAAGTAAAGTGAACAGAACCAGGAAAACATTGTACTCAGTAACAGCATTATTGTACAGTTATTGGTTATGAATCATTTAACTCTTCCCATTAATACAGGGATCTAAGACATTTCCAAAAAAAAAATAATGAAAAAATGCTATCCGTTTCCAGAGAAAGAATTGATGGCTTCTAAATACAGATCAAAACATATTTTCTTTTGCCTTTTTATTTTTCTTATTTTATTTTTCTGTTTTTTTTTTTTTTATCAACATGGCTAATACCACCTATATCATATTCTTTGTTGTCTCAGGAAAAGGGAGAGGGAACTAAGGAGGGAAAAGAGAATCTGGAACTCAAAATTAGAAAAAACCACAAAAGTTTGAAGGCAAAACAAAAATGTTTGAAATTCTAAAATTTGGATTTTGTTTTTTGCCTGATGCTTCATGGTATTTTTGTGATTATGTCAGTAAAATTTGAGAAAGGCCTATAGTATATTCCCTTTTAGTAATCTTATGGAAGACATGGATAAAGCAAAAAGGCATGGAGAGGGCTGTAGTCTGAATCACTGGAGGAAACACCTCAATGACATATATCTTATTAAATATTTGACTATAGTACAGGGCAACTTTTTTCTCCTCTTAGCTTTCCTCCTCTATCCTTTGCTCCTCTTACTTTTCTTTCTCTTTTATTTTTCTCTCCTCTTTCTCTCTGTCCTCTTTTTTTCTGTTTTTCCTTGATCATTTAGGAAAAAAATATGATTAAAGTATTATTAATCTTGTTTTGCCTACAGATGGTAAGCATTTTGAACACCAATAAGAAGATAATGTATTTGTGTAAAATATTGCTCAGTGTAATAGTACTGAGAGAGGCAAGGACTTGAAATTGAATTGATAATAAGAGAGAAGTAGTATTACTGGTGAAATGAAATCTATGATCATTAAAAACCAATCCTTAAATCACCTAGAGTAGGTGAAATAATACTAGTAAATCTCTGAGAAGTTTGGGTTTTTCACTTCATGGTTATCCCCTTACAAAGAGGAGGTGAGTCTTAAAGTTTCTGCCCTCACCCAAAAGAAATTCAGGCTTTATTTTTTTCCTCAGCTCAGTAAATCTCTGAGTTGGACTTGGGTGGATAACTCAGATTCTTCCGCCTTTCCTCCATCTCTCCTTCCCAACACGCAATTCTCTGGCTGCCATTGCCTATCCTAGTTCATATTCTTGCATTCAGAGGGATTTAACAGGGCATTATTGCTTTAGGATATTGATATACACTTTGCCTCATATTCTCTGATTATTAATTTCATTCTTTAAGTGAAAACTAAATTAATTTCTGCATACAGCTAGGTGCCTGGAGTCAAGATGACCAGAGTTCAGATCTGGTCTCAAACATTTCTTAACTGTGTGACCCTATGCAAGTCACTTTTTGTCTCAGTTTCCTAATCTCTAAAATGAACTGAAGAAAGAAATAGTGGAACAGTATCTTGCCAGTATCTTTGCCAAGAAAACTCCAAATGGGGTATGAAGAATCAAATGTGACTGGAAAACTACTCAATAACAACAAC
The DNA here is from genome assembly GCF_902635505.1 of Sarcophilus harrisii. Classification (NCBI taxonomy): domain Eukaryota; kingdom Metazoa; phylum Chordata; class Mammalia; order Dasyuromorphia; family Dasyuridae; genus Sarcophilus; species Sarcophilus harrisii. The sequence goes on from NC_045426.1 coordinate 94,169,924, forward strand.
AAAAATAATTTCCTTGAGTAGCTGCATTTGTTTCTGGCCATAGTAGAGAACTGACTTCACCTTTGTGAAAGAAAGCCAGGACTTAGATTGCCAGAGAATATCATTTTTAAAAATTATTTTATGGTTTTTATGATGTAAACAGTATGTGCTCTATTTCTGTTGAATATACCCATAAGCTTCTAATCTCTCAGATTTGAAATCTAGGAGTCTTTATCAACTCCTCTTTCCCTCAAAACTCATATCAAATCAATATTCATTTCTTACCTTTAATCACTGATTGAAAATTTCCTTAGTCAAACTGAGACCTGTTAAAGCTTAAAAAAGCTTTAACTTAAGGTCTCCCACTGCATCCAGGGCCATCCTGATCTACATCTTGACACTGCATCCTGGTGGCTCTGGAGGGGACAGTGAGACAGAATGGAGGACAAAAAACAACATGTCAAATCAGTTTTTAGATTTTATTGATCTCTCTTACTACTGTTAAAAATAATAATGATAAATATCTTTTTTATAGCATAGTAAAATTTGCAAAATATCTTATAAGTATTATATCATTTTATCCTCACAACAATTTTAGGAGGTAGGTGCAATTATTATCTCCATTTTATAGCTAAAGAAACTAAGGCAGAATGTGGGGCATTGACTTCCCTGGGACTATATAGCTAATAATTTTGTGAAGTTGGATTTGAACTTAGGACTTCCTGACTCCAGATCTAGTGTTCTGTCCACTGTACCACCTCAGCTACTATCCTCTTGCATCATTCTTTTTTTTTTTTTTAACTACTGACAAATACCTTCCACCATAGTTCATGGCCTTATCACAGCTCATCTGGATTATTGCAATATTGCATTAACCTCTTAATAAGTTGGCTTGCCTCCATATTCTCTCCTCTGTCCTCTACACAGTTACTAAATTCATATCTTGATTGACAATGTCTCTTTCCCGTTCAAAAAGCCTTCATTTGGCTCCCTTTTACCTCTAAGATAAAATATTGATCCTTTTTGTTTTGCTTTCCAAATCTGGCATGTTTATTTATTGCACATTAGTTGTTTTTAATATTCTATGGCCTAACCAGTCTGACTTATTTGCTATTTCTCCTGAATAGCATACCACTTCCTTCATTACCTTTACATAGACCATTCCTAAAGCCTAGAATATAATTCATCTTTACCTCTGTCTCCTAAAATCACTAGGTTCCTATCTTTTTTTCAAGGCTCAGATAAGTGCCAGCTTCATTATAGGATCCTTTAATAGATAATACCCTTTTACCTTTAGAGAAAGGATTATTTCTCTCTTGTATTAATAATTAATTATTGAATTATGACCAAGTTTCCCCCCTTTTTCTACTTTCTCATTCAGAAATTAGCCCTTGTGGATTATTCAGGCAGCCTTTGAAGTGCAGGACTGATACTGAAAGAACTCACATGTATTTAAAAATTAAAGACATTTTAGTTTAGGTGAATTGATGGATTCTGGCCCATTGTGTTTTAATCAGACAAGTCTGGGAAAATATGAAATCTTCCTTTTGTTAAATGGATGATATAGGTATAGATAAAGCTCTTTCACCAAAATGGAATGATCAGTCATGTCTCTAGCTCCTCATTAGTTATCCATCTTTCATTGTAATATTCACTCTTCTCATTACTCATTAACCACAGGGTCATCTCCAATCATCCTAATCTCTGTGTTGCCACTTGGACCCAGATGACTGTGGAGGAGAAAGTGAGGCTGCTGACTTTGCACGGCCCACCCTCACTTAAATCCAATTCACTTGCATGTAATAGCTTCATCGCCTTGATGCCATTATCCTCAGAGTGATGGAAAAAACAACAAAAATTTGTTAACCAATTAGAATTAATTTCCATCCCTAGGTGCACTGCTTTTCCCAAAGGTTTTTAAAGCATTGCTGGTTTCACAGGTTAGGTCTTTGTGATTGTTAAAAAGACAAATCAACCCTTTGTGTTAACTTGTTAGCACTGATTGATAAAACTGTTTATAATTTACCCAGAAACTCTTGTCTCTTGAAAATCTTTATCTGTGACATTCCCATGTTACTTTTTATTTATTTTGAATATATGTTGTACTTGTTTATCTGAGTATTTCTTTCCCCTTCCCTCTCCCTGCCTTGCCTGGGACTCCAATTCATTTGGAGCAGAAACTGTTTCCTGTTTATCATAGTATCTTTACAGTCTAACACAGTAGGTGTTCAATAAATGCTTATTGAATTACACTTTAATACTATACAGTGCTTTGCATGAATAAGAGATCTTTCTTGACCTTCAAAACTTATCTGATCTCTTGAAACTTGCCTGACTTCCTGGACCCAGACCTACTATTTGCTCTGAATTTAGAAAGCTGCCAAGAGTCTTAGACATCACTAGACTACTCAGATTACCAGTCTTTGCCCTATCTGATGATTTTTGCTCCTTTTGATTTTAACCTGGTTTTTCTGAAATTGTCCTAATGCTTTTCTGGAGAATTATTTGAGACTCTTTTAGAAGTTCATAATAATGCCAATTTCCCAGCTTCCTGAAGGATACTCAGCTGGAAACAAACAAGTGGGGGGATTATTGAATGTCCAGGGAATCAAGCAGCAGCGATTCTCTTCCATAAATAGCACTAAAAGCCTTTATTTGAGAATCGATGTAGACATAATAGTAATAAAAAGGCAACCAGTTTAGAAGGGGTTTCTCAAAGACAATTGGAAGAATGAGGGCAGAATGGATGAGAGCATGAAGATGAAGCATTTTGTATGGATTGTGTTTTTTCACTTATGTAGTGCAATTGTAGTTGCATTAAAATCTCAAACCTAACATATCAATGTAATCAAGTGAACAAGGATGGTATGTCATTTATTTGATGTTGGAGCATGTTGAATACATTTAGCACTAGAGAAATTTTAATATTACTAAAGTGCTGAAGGTGGATATGCCTTATTTATAGTATGGGAAGAACTTGCTTCCTGGAGTTAAAATGGTTTTGCAGTCAGGTCTATCTGACACCATATAACATACTTTTGCAAGATGCTCTTATGTCAAGAATATGCAAAATACCTTTTTTTCCCCCTTTCTCAACATGATCTTTAAACTCAAAAGCCAAGTGCACACCTTTTCTTTTTTTTTAAGATGTCCTAAAAGTTAATTGAATGAAAATTACTTAAGTTGTTGAAGAGCTGGGCAATAATGCTTTGGAATGACAGATAGAAGACTATCCTCTGACAGGCTGTTAAATTCAGGAGCTGCATTGAAATGACCAAAATCAAATGGAGCCTCCAAAGAAGTAGCCCTCCTTGATTTGGCCCTTACATAACCATCAAGTCTTATCTTTCACAATTCACTCCTTTCACTGTATTCTATAGAGTATTACAGATAAGCAAATTAAGATTAATGGATTTTTCCTGGACCTCAGATTCAATGTCTTAAAATGAGTTTATTCCTCACTGCCCTCCTCACCCCCCAAAGAAAACTCTCTTTATTGTTTTACTCAGTCTGGGGATTGTTTTTGACTCTTCCTTTAACTTAGTATTTCATATCTATTTACTAATTCCCATTGTTTCCTCTGCAATTTGATAAAATTTATTCCTTCTTTATTTTCCTCTTCCCTCAATGCTAGATCAGTACAAACTTCATTTTCACTCTCTTGGTAATAAACTATTCCTTTTAATCCATCCTCTTTCTACCAATAAAATATTTTTTTCTTATTCACAAAACTATCCATTTTTCTCCATAGTCTTTCAGGAGCTCATTATTGATTGGGGAATGACACTCAAAGTGTACTGCTTGGCATCCAAGGCCTTCCTAAATAAGAAATCCTAAAATTCTAAAGCAGTCTACATTTTCAGCCTTCTCTCTTATTTCTCTTCTGTATGTAGCCAAATTTGATTATTCTATGTCCCTGAACATGTTTGTTTTTTTTTCTCTTGGTTCTAATAATAATAACATACCTAGTGTTTAAATAGCTTGCCAAGAATTGCAAAGAACTTTACAAATATTATCCTTTTTTATCCTTACAACAATCATGAGGAACAAAATCTGAGGAAATTGAGGCAAAAGTTAAATTACTTTCCTAAGTCATATAGTTTGAGTATGTCTGAGGCTGAATTTGAACTCAAGACTTCCTGATTCTAGGCCAAGTTCTCTTTCCACTGTTTCTCTTTTCCACCCACTTGCTTATGCTATTTTACATGCCCAGAATACTCCCCTTCTCCACATTACATTGGAAATCTTTCTTTAAAAGTCCTATACCAACTTTATTATGAACTTTTTTTGAAGCCTTATTGGATCCTCTCAAATGATAATGATTCCCTCCATCCTCTCACTTTTACCATATTACACATAACACTTTATTTTTTTCTCTAATGCATATGAATAACATTCTGCATTAAAGTTATCTGTGTTTATGTGATATCTTTAATTGGGTGGCAAATTCCAAGAGGGCAGGGACTCTCCTAGCCCCAGATCATGGACTGATGTCCTATTGAGTAGATGAGGTAAAACAATTCCACATGGATAGCATCTGGGGCCAGAACTCAAATGACCTAATTCCTAGTTTGTTACATTTGCTAAATGACAGAGCTGCTATCAGAAAGGATGTCATATTCAATTGTAACCTAGAATGGGTTTTCCAAGACTCTGTTGGATTCATGGGAAGGGAAATCGTACAGATAATATGAATTTTTGAGAATACATGTATATATGTATATATACACATACTGACATGTATATAAATATATAAGAATATATATAATGTATATTTATATATAATATATACATATATGTATTTATTTGAAGAAACAATTACCTTAATCAACAATACTAGCTATATTTCAATGGATAAGTCACTTAATCTGAGTCTTTATTTGTAAAGAATTTCTTTATTGTAGAAATTTATTTATGTGTAAAATGGAAAAAAATAAGACCTGTTAGTATCTAATTTAAAAGACAGTATGATATAGTAGAAATAGAGTGCCAGCCTCTAAATCAGGAAGATTTGTTGTCAAATCCTATTGCTAACATATACTGGCTGTATGAACCTAGGTATTAGGTGCTAATAGATACTCAATGCTAAAAACCTACTCTGAGTATAAATTATAGAGAGGGTACCAATCTTTGTTGATATTGGAATTTTCTTCATGGTAAGTTCTCTATATCAATGAATTTATAGCTTTCATGGGAAAATTTTTTTTCATGAGATTGCTATGAAAATCAAATTAAATAATATAAATAAGGACTATTAAGATATCAGCTTTCATATTCTTTCTAGAGAAAAAGAAAAATAGTGATTTCTCTTTTGTTCTCTACTTTTTGTACCTTTGCTTGCTCCTAAAAAAAAACTATATAATTTTTGTTCAGATGATGGGGAGAAATGGGATAGAGATGTAAGACTTGGGACTAGATAATAGTATGGTAAATAGAAATGGGAAAGAAAGAATGTTTGGAAGCAAATTTTCACCTGATTTACACTAGTTGTCTTCTAATAAGTTAAATTAAAATTGTTTGTTAAACACTTTTAATATTTTGCTATTATTGGAGGAAAAGTTTTTGACTTAGATAAAGGCACATATATTATGGTGATCAAATTTACATTTACAAAGATAGGAAGAATTAGCATTCAGGATTTGAAAACATTTTGACAGGTTGTAACTATGGAATGAATAAAAATATTAAATAATAAGAATATTTGGGAAATTTCACAGGCCTGTGGCTTTAGAGCAAAGAATGATTGGGAGTCACAGGGTATTATATTAGGAACAGTTTTTTTAACTATATAGGGGAGAAGCAGAAAATTGAATCTATGATAGTTTTTTAAAATATGAAAATGGTCACCATGGATATTGGAATACCACTGATTCAAAATCTCTATGCACCAGGAATTGCCAATTAGGTAATAATACAATCTTCACTTAATAAATGCCTGTTAACTGAATGATAATTATAAAAGCTTCCTGAAATGTTTATGGTTTGCCCTGGGCACCCTGCTTAATTGTAGCAGTACAGGCCAGGACAGGGTAACTTTTAACTCTATCAGTAGTGGAAAAAGTAAAATTGTGTGCATGGTTTTAAAAAATTAACTCTGCAAATTGACAAAGAGCCTAATATACAAGCAAATAGAAACAAACACCTCTGGAGATCAGTGGCAGAGTAAAATGAAATGGATATATCTCTTTGATAATTGGATTTCATCATATGTTATGCCTTTTGTACTTTAGTCCACAAAATCATTTTGATACACCTCATCTTCCTTTATCCAATACTAATGAAGACAAAGGGCCTACAGTTTAGGGAATTAAAGAGACGGAAATCAGTGGTGGGATAAAAGATGTATTTTAATATTGTTAAATAAATAGATATTTGGATTTTACAAAATACCAGTTTTTTGTTCTTGTCTGTTTCTATTTGCCAAGGAATTTACTTAAATATCCACTATCCTCCAACCCTACCTTCAAGGGTAGAGTGCCTAATATTCAGGAAAATAGGTGTAGATACCTGAAGATCGGGACAAAGTGAAATGAAGTAAGCACATATCATTAGATTCATATCTCCCATTTCACAAGTAGTTTCATTGCTATAGAACTTAGTTTCAAGAGTTAGCCATGAAAGGTACATACAAAAACATAAAGGAATATGGTCTTATTTGAAGAAAGTAGGAAAAGTAAGGGGAATTTTTCTATAATCTACAGAAAGTGTGCTATGTTTATATTTCTGCCAATACAGAATAACTCCTATACATGAGTAAAGGACACATTGGTCTCTTTCTAAGAAAATAGCTAAAAAGGACTTGTAGTGCTCTTTTCTTACCACAAAATTATAAAGAAGAAGGAAGAGGAAAAACCAAGAAGGAAAAATATGTAAGGAAGCAGAGAAAGATTTTTCCCTATATCAGGAGGTTAGAAGTAGAAAAATGTGAAACAAAGCAAAAAAGCAAGATGGACCATTGTGTATTTGGAATTTTATAAGAAGAATAAAGGTATTTCTTTGATGGAAGGTATATTAACTTTGGAGAAGTTCAATAACTCATCAAACATCTATTACATGCCAAACATTGTGCTAAATATAATATATATCCAAGATGTGTCAGCCTCTTGAAACTTATAACTGATGAATGTTACTCTTTATTTTGGTAATCATATAGGTACAAAGATAGCAGAAGAAGAAACTTAGCATTACAAAGGATAATGATGTCCTAGGGAAAAAGTCTCTGAAAACTGTAGGGATATAGGCAATGTTTTCATCACTACTACTTATCGAAGATAAAGGATTCTGAAGAGAAAACGCAAAATTGTGAAGTGAAGATCTGATTAAAAAAGATAGAATTTGGATTATGGTTTAAAATATCATCTTTTAGCTAGAGATGGAGTACTACTAATGGCCTTTAAAACATTTTTTTATCTGAAGTCTTGAAAATCTAATCAATCTGGAAAGACAGATATCATATAAGATAATAAACACAATATAGATGGAATAAAATCAGAAGACAGGGTAAGTAATTCAGAGACAATATCTAAGAAAAGGACTGGCAGCAGTGCCATTTCCTCCTTATTCTGAAGGATGAAATTATTATTACAACAAGCCAAGAAACCATCAGCTGTTTATATGCATCTGGAAAATGTATGGGATAAAATTAGAGTGACCTAGTGATATTAAAAGTTTGGCACCCTTGACCTTAAAGATTTCTTTTAAATGAGGCATAAGGTAATGGGACTCGTGACTACAATACAGCACTGGAAATTATAACATGTCTTATTCCAAAATTCCCGAAGAAAGAAACAATTTCAGAAAAACTTGGAAAGACTGGTGTGGACTTATGCTGAGAGAAGTGAATAGAATAAAGTGAACATAAATAATACCAACCTTGTTAAAAAAACAAGACAACATGAAAGCATTTTCAAAGAATTGAGTACTCTTATTAAGATAGATTAATCATAATCCTAAATGGCTAATAATTAAGAATTGTTCCCACCTCATGACTGTGAAGTGATAGACCGATATGCAGAATAAGGCATATTTTTGAACAGAGCCTGTGCGAAAATTTGTTTTGCTTGACTGTACATATTTGTTTCAAGATTTTTTATAGTGAGCAGGAAGGAGAAAGACAGACAAAATAGGTGCTTGATGATTAAAAAAGAATAAAATTTAATAAAAAATGGAAGAGATCAAAGTAGAGGGAAGAGTACTCTTTTCTCTCTCTCACTCTCACACACATATATAGATATTTCTGCATCTACTTTTATATCCATCCATAGATATCTCTTTCTTTCTCTTCTATCTATCCATTTGAGGAAATCCATGAACTGAGGAAAAATGAAGAGAAGTGTTTGGATGGAAATCAATGGAGAGAGGAAAAGCAATATTATTTTGGTGGTATATTATAGACTATTAGAGGAATTAGATGAGGATTTTGGAAAACATCATAAACCTGGCACAAAAACATGACATTGAAATAAAGGGGGACTTCAGCTTATTGGACATATGCCGGAGTTCTCTCTGCCAGATGCAGAGCAACTGATAGTTTCTTGGCTTGTTGTAATAATAATTTCATCCTTCAGAATATGGAGGAAGTGGCACTCTACATTGCTGTTCTGGACTTGATTTTTTTTTAAAGGAGAAAATGGAAGTAGAAATAGCAGAACATTGGGGTCAAGTAGCCATTCCATTATAAAATTTATGATTTAAAAAAAGGAGATAGAAAAGCTGGGTGGAGTTTTATGTATATCTTAGATTTAGGGAGATAAAATTATTAAAAATTTAGAGAAAAGATGGGTAGGTTCCATAGTGAAATATTTGAGAAGATAAGTAACTCCCCACAGGATTTGAAGCTCTCAAGAAATTAGGAAGTCATACATAGTAATGATTTCAAAATATCATACTCATGCAGATTTTTAAAAGTCATGTATAGACAGACTGTGAAGCAAGAAGAAATATCTGAGAATTTCCTGTAAGAATTGTGTCAGGAGTGTAAAACCCAAATGAACTGACAAATAAGATGAATACTTAGGATAAAGACAGATGTTTCTTAAAAAAAAGACATGTTGAAAATTCCCTTCAAATAAAGCATCTTGTATCCCCTTGTATATTGGTTATAACGATACAAGATTCACTCAATGACACCACAAAATAAATGACTTTGTTGATGGTTTTCTGATGATTAACATTTAAAAGAGGGACAGAACAGAAATATTCTCAAAAAGATGTTTGACACTTGGAAGGTGTTCAGGGCAGAGTCTCAATGGAAAAAAAATGTATTCCCTTTAGATAACGAGGTTCTCCAGCTGACAATATGATGACTTTACCACACCCAAGATCATTACAGAGTCTCTTAGGTAAGTTTCATAAGCACACAAAATATTTGGCTTAACAATCCAAACAGGAATTCCAAGTAATTGAAAAATATCTATTGTCAATGCTTATTGCCCAGACTGTCATATACCATTGGATAGATAGTCCATTGAGCTTGTCTATCAGGACATAATTTATATGAACAATAAGCTTAGCCTAGAATTTAGTAGAAAGAAATGTGTGAGATGTGGTGAACTTGGAAAATTGCTTAGCCCTTTCAATGGTCCCAAAACTCTCCTTGAAATGAAAATTCAAATTTTTAACACTGACACATTTATTGTGATGGTATGTAGTAGTGAGTCACTGGATTTTATAAATTCTGAAGAATTAAAATCCCCACTTATGGAATGTAAGGGAAAGCCAAATTAAATGTAAGTAAACTACAGCCCACTAACTGTGTCTGTATGGCAAAGCTCTCTCTTGGGTCTCCTTTTCTCTCTATATTCTTTCACTTGGTTACTTCATCAACTTCTCTGGACTCAGTTATTATATATACAGGCCAGACTCTCAGCTGATTTATATATCAAACAGTAGATTCTTGATCTAACTCTAGTTTCTCATCAAAAACTTCCTATTAGAAATTTAGAAATGCATTTCTGCAGTAAGTTCAAACTCAATATGTTTAAAAAAGAGCCCATTATCTTTCCCCCAGACCTACTTTTCTTTTAAAAATTGAATTTTGTTAAAGATGCTCCCATCCTTTGACTCACCCCATTTCACAACCTTAGTATCATCCTTAACTACTGATTCTTCTTCATTTCACATAACTAGTTACAAAATGAGCAATCAGAAGAGCAAATGTAAATCTCAATTGAATTTTTGAAGCCATAATGTGCAGAATAAATCAAATCAGGTGATAATCTTACTACACTCTGTCCTAGTCAAACCACATTTAAAAGGTTGTGTTTAATTTTAGATGTATTTTCAAAAAGAACAGTGCTAAACTGGAGGATGTCCAGAAGAGGGAATCTAGAATGTTAGGACTATAAACTGTGCTATGTGAGGATTGATCAAGAAAACTGAAAATTTTAAAGGTGGAATAAGGAAAATTTAGGAGGGACAAAATGGTTATCATATAAAATTCATGAAACTTTTTATATTGCAGAAGCCAAATTAGACTTCTTTTTGACCACCTCCAATCCAAAAGTAGAACTAGGAACAATATATTGAAATTGCAGAGAAACAGATTTTACCTGATACAAGAAAGATCTATTTGTAATAAGAGTTTTCCAAATATGGAATAGAATGCTTGAAGGAGTAGTGAGCTCACCATCTTCAAGCAGAGATAGTCACCTATTGGGGATGGTACAGAGGGAAATCTTGTTCTTTTGTTATTTGAAATACTTATCTAAAGCTCCTTCCAAGATGAGAGTCCATCAGTCAGGACATTCTATGTTGGCAATATTTTGGATACTAATATAATTTATTAAATCATGTGAAGTACCATTTTTGTTTGCTTAACACAGTAGGAAGAAAAACAATTTAGATGTAATTTTGTTTATACCTGGAAGACTCCTCTTCCTTTAGCAAATTCTATGTAGCACAAATAGCAATGATGTATTGAATGTTAGCAAAATTGTAGCTACACATTTCAGAAAAGTTCAATGAAATATTATATATATATGTTATTTTTTTGTAAATTTGATCAAATTCCATATATGTTTGAGAAATGACACCTTCATTAGAGAAATTTCTTCAAAATTCTTTTCACAATTACTATTACTAATTATTTACCCTTTGCTTATCCTATTCTCTCTCCCCTTTCACCCTTTCCCTCATCAAAAATGTTTTATTTCTGACCATTCCTTCCCCCAATGTCCTCTTTCTCCTTTTGTTTCCCTTTCTACTTTCCTGTGGGGTGAGATTAACACTAAAACCCCATATTTAGTGTGTATGTTATTTCTTCTTTGAGTCAGTTCTGATGAGGGTAAGGTTCACTCACTCTCCCTACCCTCCATCTTTTCTCCTCCACTATAACAGCTTTTTTCTTGCATCTTTTTTTGCAGATAATTTATGGAATTCCCTGTCTCCCTTTCCTTTTCTTCCACTACATTACTCTCTTAGGCATTGATTTTATTTTTAAAAAAGATATTATCCCTTCATATTTAATTTAAAGGGATGTGCTCTCTATCCATGCTAAGTGAAGTAAGCAGAACCAGGAGATCATTATACACGGCAACAACAAGACGTTTACAATGATCAATTCTGATGGATGTGGCTCTCTTCAACAATGAGATGATTTAAACCAGCTCCAATTGTTTGGTAATGAAGAGAGCCATCTGCACCCACAGAGAGGACTGTGGGTACTGAGTGTGGACCACAAACATAGCATTCTCACTTTTTCTGTTGTTGTTTGCTTGCATTTTGTTTTCTTTCCCAGTTTTTTCTTCCTTCTTGATCCGATTTTTCTTGTGCAGCAAGATAAAAGTATATATGTATATATTGGATTTAACATATATTTTAACATATTTAACATGTATTGGACTACCTGTCATCTAGGAGAGGGGCTGGGGGAAGGAGGGGATAATTTGGAACAGAAGGCTTTGCAAGGATCAATGTTGAAAAATTACCCATGTGTATGTTTTGTAAATAAAAAGCTTTAATAAAAAAGCATTATTCTTTCATTTAAGTCTATCTCATTTCTCATCAATTATCCAAATTCTAATTATTCTTAAATCCAGATTATATTATTATGTGTTCATGATTACTTCCTGAATCTCTCAAGACTCCTTTTGTTGAAATCATAGCATAGGATAGGTGGAGATATGAGAATTGATCTTGAGAAAAGTGGTTTGTATAGAACAAACCTATGGAATAACTAGATAGCAACAGATAAGTGATAAAAATAAATGGTAGGAAGAATTAGTTTTCAAAGAGAAAATATGAACTACAAAATCTATAAAAGTGCTGTAGATCATTGATGGTAAGAGAAATGCAAAGAAAACAATTTTGAGATTTCACCTCAGAGTCTTTAGATTGGAAAATATTGTGAGAGAGAAATGATAAATGTTCACTGTGGACAAGTTAATAAAATTTTGGTGGAACTGGGATTGCTTTAATAATTTTGAAAACCAATTTGAAAATAAACCAAAAAAATCACTAAATTTTACATATTTTTGATCTAGCAGTACTATTTCTACACATATCCTTAAGAAAATTAAAGACAGTAGCAAAAGCCACATATACACAATAAAAATCATACCAGCACTTTTTGAATTATCTAAACTGCATCAGGAAAATAAGTCCCCATTGATCAGGAAATGGCTGAGCAAATTGTAAGTGAATGAATTAATGGAATACAATTATGCCATAAAAATGCAACACATACAAAATTCATAGAAACTTGGTAGGGCTTGCATTAATTAATGCAGTATGAAATAATGTTTTCAGGAGAAAAGTTTACATGATGATCAAGATAATATACAGGAAAACAACATTAAAATGCATCAGAACTCTAATCAGTATAGCATCCATTTGTAACATTAGAGGACTTGATGCTTTTTTTTCTTCTTGGTGGAGAGCAGGTACATTATTGGCACAGAACGAAATATACATTTTCAGACATGGTTAAAGTACTGATTTTTTTCTTTAGTACATTTGTTTGTAATAAAGGAGTATTATGTTGGGGGTCAGAGGGTGAATCATTGAGAAATAACAGTGGCAGAAAAGGGGAAAAAAGAGCAACTATAAAATATTTAAAAAGGAAAAAGAAAAAGAAGACATAATCAATTACACTATTGTAAAGTTATGTTTAAATTCCCTAATTTCAAATGTCATTACTTCCTTTCTCTAGCATATAATTTGGGCCTATCATATGCTCTTTAGTTATTTATAACATTTCAATCATGCTTCAAATACATCTAGTTGTTTGTGCATAAATCCACAGTAGAATAAAACATTTAGGTCTCCCCTTTGATTTTCAATCCTTTGTGAACTTCTAGTTCTTGTCTTTCATCTTTCCAAAGGTGACATTTCAATTGACACAAAATGTAATTATAGCTGGGTCTATTCAATGACAAAACATATGTTGAAACCACATCAATAATAAGCTCTATCTCTGACCTCCTAGGATTATATTCCCATAATGAGAAATTTATTTAGAATTCAATGTATTAGTAAGACTAAATTTCTTTGAATTTTCTGCTTAAAGTCCCTTATATACTTTTATTATTTAAACAAGTCTACAATATTTCAAAACATATTTGACATGTGGTGATTTTGGTTCACAGAATCATAAATTTAGAACTAGAAGGGAACTGTGAGGACATTGAGTCCAAAACTCTCATTTAATGGATAAGGAAATAGAACCTAGTAAGTTAAATAACTTGGCCAAGATCACACAGGTAGTGATCAGAGTGGGTTTTGAATTTAGTTATTCTGACTCCAGAGTCAGTCCTCTTTCCAGCTCCTGAAATTTATTTATTAAATTGAACTACTTTCAATAGTAAACGTAACCCAGAAACAGCTATTTGTCTTAATGGGTAAAGTTGGGAGGGAGGGGAAATGCCTGTTTTCTCATACACTCATTTACATTGACTATTTTCATATTTTATTATCTTGGCCATTTGGACCATTTTAAAAAGAGATTATTGAGACCCAAGAATGTGGAAGAACTCGGCTGAGGTCACACAGCTAATTAATGAAACCTGATGTCTTTGCTTATTCTGATGCTTTTTTCACCATGTTATGCTGCTTTCAAAATCTTGTTATAGGCTTTATTATTGTTGCTAATTAACCATACTACTTGAAATCTATGTGTGACTCAATGGATCAAAAGGAAAAATGAATTATGATTCATTCATGAAAACCACCTCACTGATTAGTAGGACTCACTCAGTGCCTTGCTAAACAAGTGACCCCACTTCTTTCCAGAACTAGTTTATGTTGTAAATCAAAAAATCAAGAGTTTCAGCTGAGAAATTGATCCATAAGTAGCTGCTCACATTACAAACAGCCCAAAGCTAGTATTAACATTTTAAAATTGAACACCTAGCTCCTAGACTATTTGCCTTCTTTTTTGTTGCAAGTGTCTAATCTATCTGGATGTTTCATGCATGAAATATGGTACCCATACACCATTGGACTTGCCTGGAAGGCTCCAATATGCTATATGCAACACTAGGGAAATTGTCCTGTCCATAGTTTTTATTTTTTAAACATATTTCTAAAATTCTATAGCATATAAAATGAATGGTGTTTTCAAATAATACAATGATCACATAAAATGATTTGTGACAGATTTTAATCTGATGAATCCATCAAAACTAATTCCAGAAAAATGAGAGACTAATTTGAAGAATTAGATTAGGTGTAATGGTCCCTATTAAAAATATACAAAACACTCATTAAAACAACCACATGGGTTGTAATAACTGCAGCATTTCAGGCATGACCTTATTTAGGAAGGCCCCTGTCTTAAAGGGAAGGTACACCAGAGTCTCTTCTCTCCTCCACTACATGCATTTTTCTGTGTCTTATAATTATATCTAGATTCCCATTGGTACAGAGTATGTGCATGCAGTCAAAGGAAACTATAGATTTATGGGATTTCTTAGGTTTTTTTTTCTCTTGTTAAATGACACAAAAATGATTTCATGAAATATATCAAAGCTTTTTACTTGGACTAAATATAAATAGTTCACAATTAAGGAATTGAAACAAGTTGGGAAATGATAGTAGAATTCTCCAGATTGATAGTAGATCACATCTCTATATCACTTTATAGTTTATTTACAAATGTTTTTTCTTAGCACAATCCTCTTAGGTAGGTAGTACTAATATTTATTTGTCCCATTTTATAGATGAGGAAATTGATTTAGAATCATGAAAAGACCTACCTCCTGATTAAGAAAATATGAAAGCTGGAATTTAACCCAGACTTTCTAACTACAAATCAAGCTTTTTTTTTTTTTTTTTTTTTTTTTTTTTTTTTTTTTTTTTTTTTTTGCCATAATATGCTGCTTCCGAAGATTTAATCTGCACACTCAGAGTTTAAATGGCCAGTTGAGACACTTAGCTGAGCAAATTAGATACAAAATGTATTTTGAATAATCTGGTTAATTTGTGAATTTGCAAACCTAAGCCATTCAGATAAGAATCTAATTTCTTAAATTCACAATGAGTGTGTGATCTGTGTGTGTAGGAACAGATCAGTTTTATAGGCAGAGATCATGAGTAGCTGAAAATATCTCCTATCAATGCTAATTGAATCTGGGTATTGAACAAGCCATGTCAATCCACTGAGCAAATGTTAATGTCATCTGGAAAATTTAAACCTGTTCTTACAGTTATACCCTTGTTGGTAGTTCTGGGAGTTTTATGTGCACTGACATTCCCGATCTGCAAATAACTCCTAATTAGAAGTCAAACTCTAGTAGCAAAAATGATACTAGCTCTAAGCAAAATTGTGAAATGAATGACATTTGTTTCTGTTGTACTTACCCCTTTGTGACTCTCCCCTGGCCTTTTGTTACTTTGTTTAGACTATGGGAACTCCAAATAAATCTGTCCTCCTGCTCTGTAGCTTTCTTGCTCTCCACATTCAGTGTTTTCTGCTAACCTTATGGCCAAACTATTCATAATTCTCATATTTTCCTATTCTTTCCTTGTTTAAAATCATTAAGTTTGTGTGAACTCCTGGTCCAAATTCCTTCCCACATTCCCTTGCCCCATCTGAGGTATATTTCAGTCCTGGAAACTTAACCTCAAAAGGCCAGTTTCTTTTGGATCATTGCCCCAAACTTGGAAAATTGTCTAAAATAAAACTTCAGTAAAGTTTTTGTCTAACTTACCTCCAACAGGGACAACAGCACTCATAATTCAGTATACAATGTGATTTGTTATAGAAAGGACTTCATTTTACTTACCACAGAGAATACATAAAATGAAAAGACCTAACCAATGCTCCTGAACAAACAAGGAAATTAAAAAAAAAACCTCAAAAACATTTGACTACTACTCAGAAAGTAAAGATACCTTGAGAACTTCTAAACAAGCATTCTCAATTCACCCCACATCTGAAACCCTTGACCAAATCAGACAATTGGCAAAGCTGAGCCCTCCCAGTTCCTATGACTTGGCATCAGTCCTTCATATTCAAAGACCACATTGGTAGCCCCTTTCTTGTCCAAGAACACTTTTGAGGAGATCTTCTAGGAAGTTCAGTTCTGAAATGATCAGATTCAGTAACTCTTGAACTCTGAATTAATCAGGACAAAAACTCCCAGTCTGGGAAAGCCCATTCACAGAATTCAAGTTCTGTACTATATGCAAGCAACCAGTGATATTTTCTTTTAAATAGTGATCCTTTGAGGGGCAGAGCCAAGATGGCAAAGACTAGGCATGTTTTTATTTGAGCTTCTCCAGGACTTAATAAAGCCTCTGAACAGGTTTTGGAATGACAGAATCCACAGATATTTGGAATCTAATGAATTTCTAGAAGATACTTTGTAAGAACTTCAGAAAAGGTCTGTTTCAATCAGGCAGGGGAACAGGCTGCCAAGTGCAGACTCAGTGCAAGGAACCCTGGTGGTGGTTAGGGAACCACGGTGTTGTGTTATCTGCAGGGAATCTATTGTGAGGCTCTTAAGCTACTCTATCCTGGTTACAAGGCAGTGGATCAACAGATTAGCTGCAAGACATCCAAAGCAAATACAAAAGGCAAATAGTGAGCCTCTGAATCCCAGAAAAATAATGGATCTGGCCATACCTACCCAGCACCAGAAATCAGCAGGACTTTCCCCAGGACAAACTGATGTGGCTATCACCTTGTTGCCTTAAGAGCACATCTCAACTTTTAAAAAAATGAGCAAAACAGCAAAAAGAACTCTGACCATAGATAGCTTTCATGGAGAAAGAGAAGGACGGACTTCAAACCCTGAGGATCCTAAAGGTAAATAAATCACCACCAGAAGAAGCCCCAAAGGGTAATAGAAGCCATTTTACAAGGTTCTCTCAGAAGAATTCAAAAGAGGTCTTAAAAAAGAGTTAGAATAAAATTGGGGAAAGGAAATGAGAAATTGGCAAGAGAGTTTCAAAAAGGAAAAACAAATTATTTGAAGAAAACTCCTTAAAAATAGATTTGATGTAATGGGAAAAGCATATAACTCCTTACAAAATAGATTTGACAAAATAGAAAAGATAAATAACTCCTTACAAAATAGGGAAAACTGGGACATTGATGCATTGTTGGTGGAGTTGTGAACGAATCCAACCATTTTGGAGAGTTGTTTGGAACTATGCTCAAAAAGTTATCACACTGCGCATACCCTTTGATCCAGCAGTGTTACTACTGGGATTATATCCCAAAGAGATTATAAAGAAGGGAAAGGGACCTGTATGTGCACGAATGTTTGTGGCAGCTCTTTTTGTAGTGGCTAAAAACTGGAAACTGAATGGATGTCCATCAGTTGGAGAATGGCTGAATAAATTGTGGTATATGAATATTATGGAATATTACTGTTCTGTAAGAAATGACCAACAGGATGATTTCAGAAAGGCCTGGAGAGACTTACACGAACTGATGCTGAGTGAAATGAGCAGGACCAGGAGATCATTATATACTTCAACAACAATACTAGATGATGACCAGTTCTGATGGATCAGGCCATCCAGCAATGAGATCAACCAAATCATTTCCAATGGAGCAGTAATGAACTGAACCAGCTATGCCCAGAAAAAGAACTCTGGGAGATGACTAAAAACCATTACATTGAATTCCCAATCCCTATATTTATGCACACCTGCATTTTTGATTTCCTTCACAAGCTAATTGTACAATATTTCAGAGTCTGATTCTTTTTGTACAGCAAAATAACGTTTTGGTCATGTATACTTATTGTGTATCTAATTTATATTTTAATATATTTAACTTCTACTGGTCATCCTGCCATGTAGGGGTGGGGGTGAGGGGTAAGAGGTGAAAAATTGGAACAAGAGGTTTGGCAATTGTTAATGCTGTAAAGTTACCCATGCATATATCCTGTAAATAAAAGGCTATTAAATAAAAAAAAATAAAATAAAACAAACAAAAAAAACAAAATAGATATGAAAAAGAAACCAATTCATTGAAAAACAGAATTTGTGAAATGGAAAAAAAACGAATGAACAATGAACAAAACACCTCATTCAAAAGTTCTATTGGGGGCATCCTAGGTAGCACAGTGGATAGAGCACCAGCCCTGAAATCAGGAGGATCTGAGTTCAAATGTCATCTCAGACACTTAATACTTCCAGCTGTGTGATATTGTCACTTAACCCCAATTGCCTCAGCAAAAAAAAAAAAAAAAAAAAAAAAAAGTTCAATTGGCCAAATGCAAAAGGAGATAAAAAGATAAAACAGCTAACTGAAGAAAATAATTCGCTAAAAATTAGAATTGAAGAAATGGAAGTGAATGACTCAATGAGACTTCAAGAATCAGTGAAATAAAACCAAAAAGAAAAATAGAAGAAAATGTAAAATACCTCATTGGAAAAACAACTGACCTGGAAAATAGATCTAGGAGAGACAATATAAAAATTATTGGACTTCCTTGTAAGGGTCCATTAGAAAGGTCAGGCAAGAGCAATTGGGCTGTAAATAGGCCAATGGTCTTGAGGTCCTTGGATGTGATTGGAGTTGAGTATATAGGGACTTCCTTTGTGGGTGGGATCTCCAGCCATGGCGGGAATCCTAAAATCTCACTCTGAAATCGCTTCAGGAATGGGATGTAAAATCTCCATCAATTGGCTTGTGCCTGTGACCTCATAGACCCTATATAAGCTCAGAGGAGGAGGGACTTGACCTCTTTCCACCTTTTCCACCTGGAGCTCGACCCTAGAGAGTGATACCAAGATAGTGCAGGAAGTTATAGAGTGAGGTGTAAACCATGTGTATAAAGTCTAAGCTTGTCTGCCAAAACTCTCGGGTGCTCTGTTGTGCTCAAACTGCGTCTATATGAGATAGCAGCTCTGGCTGCTGACTTCTGAAGGACTTCTGAAGACCTCAAAACAGGTAAGATTGATATTATATTTACCAGAGTTTCTCTGATTAGGCCTAGGAACTAGGATAGATTAGCGTTAGTTGAGTGCGAGAGTGGCACTTAACACTTCCTGAAAACCATGATGCAAAAAGGAGCCTAGACATTTCAAAGAAAACTGCCCTGATGTCCTAAAATCAAAGGGTAAAATAGCCATTGAAAGAATTCACTAATCATCTCCTGAAAGAGACCCCCAAATTAAATTTCCATGGAACATTATAGCTAAATTTCAAAATTATCAATTCAAAAGAAAATATTGCAAGCAGTCTAAAGGAAACAATTCAAATATCAAGGAGCCACAATCAGCATTACCCAGGACCTAGCAGCTTCCACTTTAAAGGACCAAAAAGCATGGTATATTATATTCTGAAAGATAAAGAAACTTGGATTGCAGCCTAGAATAAATTATCTGACAAAATTGACCATTATCTTTCAGGAGGAAAGATGAATATTCAGTGAAACAGGTGAATTTCATTGATTTCTGATGAAAAGATAACAACTGAATCAAAAATTTGATCTTCAAATGCAGAACTCAAGAAGCATATAAAGGTAAAAAGAACAGAAAAAATAACTTTCTTTTAAAAGTTAAAAAGCTTATATCCTATAAGGGTAGATGAAATGTTTAACTCTTGAAATCTATAGCTCTGTAATGGGTATACTTAGGAGGTAAAGTATAATTTGATTTTATTGTGATGATATAAAAAGGAAATGAGGAAGAAAAATGATTCTACTGAAAGAAGAGGAAGTTGGACTTAAAATGGGGTAATTTACATCTTATGAAGAGTCAAAAAAAAAAACCCATACAATTGAGGGAAAGAATGGAGGGGAATGAGCATTATGTGAATTTTACTCTCATCAGATTTATCTTGAGAGAATCTCAGACACATGTGGCTTCACAGAAAAGCTTATCTTATCCTAATAGGGAAGTAGGAGGAGAAAGGGGAAAGGAAATAGGGAGGCTAATAGAAGGGAGAACAGAAGTACTCTGGGAAAGGGATAAGAAAAGGAGAGGGGCTGTAAAAAGGAAGGGCTGCTTGAAGGAGGCATTGTCAGAAACAAAAATAATGTGGAGGAGGGAACAAAGAAAGAAAAGAGAAAATAGAGGGGAAAACAAGATGGCAGAAAATACAGAATTAGTTATTTTAACTGTGAATGTAATGAACTCTTCCATAAAATGGAAGTGGAAAGCAGACTGGATTAAAAGCCAGAATCCTACAATATGATTTTTAAAACACATTTAAAACAGAGTGATACATTTAGAGTAAAGGTAAAAGGCTGGAGCAAAATATTTTATGCTTCAGCTGAAGTAAAAATGCAGGAGTAGTGATCCTGATCTCAGATAAAGCAAAAGCAAAAATAGATTTAATTAAAATAGATAAGGAAGGAAACTACATCCTACTAAAAGATACCATAGATAATAAAGTATTATCAATACTCAATATATGTGTGCCAAATGGTATAGCATCCAAATTCCTAGAGAAATTGAGAGCTGCAGGCTACAAGAAGAATTAGACAACAAAATTATAGTAATGGGTGATCTTAATCTTGCTCTCTTAGAACTATATAAATCAAACCACGAAATAAATAAGAAAGAAGTTAAGAAGGTAAATAGAATTCTAGAAAACTTAGGTAGGATAGATCTATGGAGAAAATTGAATGGAGATAGAAAGAAATATATGTATGTTTTGGCAGTACATGGAAACTATACAAAAGTTGACCATGTATTAAGACATAAAACCCTCAAAACCAAAGTCAGAAATAGCAATGGCATTCTTTTCAGATCATGATGCAATCAAAATTATATGCAATAAAAGGCCAAGAGAAAATAGACTAAAAATTAATTGGAAACTTAATAATCTAATCCTAAAGAATAAGTAGGTGAAACAACAAATCATAGATGCAATTGATAATTTCATCCAAGAAAATGACAATAATAAGACAACATACCAAAATTGATGTAATGCAGCCAAAGTAGTATCTAGAAATATAAAAGATGCTTACTTGCATAAAATAGAGAAAGAGAATATCAATGAATTGGGCTTGAAACTAAAAAAGCTAGAAAAAGAATAAATTAAAAACACTCAAATACCAAATTTGAAATTCTGAAAATAAAAGGGGAGATTAACAAAATTAAAAGTAAGAAAATTATTGAATTAATTAATAAAACTAAGAGTGGGTTTTATGAAAAAAAAAACAATAAAGATAAACTTTTAGTTAATTTGATTAGAAAAAGGAAAGAGGAAAAACAAATTTTTAGTATCAGAAATGAAAAGGGAAAACTTTCCATCAATAATGAGAAAATTAGAGCAATAATTAGAAGTTATTTTGCCCAATTATATGACAATAAATCTGACAATCTAAGTGAAATGGAGGAATACTTACAAAAATATAGATCACTTAAATTAACAGAAGAGGAAATAAATTACTTAATCCCATTTTAGAAAAGAAATAGAACAAGCAATTAATTAAGTCCCTAATAAAAAAACTCCAGGGCCAGATGGATTTACATGTGAATTCTACCAAATATTAGAACACTTTATTCCAATACTATGCAAACTATTTGAAAAAAGAGGGAAAGAAGGGATCTACCAAATTCCTTTTATGATACAGATATGGTGCTGATACCTAAACCAGGTAGGGTGAAAACAGAGAAAGAAAATTAAAGACCAATTTCCCTAATGAATATTGATACAAAAATCTTAAATAAAATATTAGCAATGAGATTACAGAAAGTTGTCCCTAGGATAATATACAATGACCAAGTAGGAGTTATACCATGAATGCAGGGCTGGTTCAATATTGGGAAACCCATTACTTTAATTGATTATATCAATAACCAAACTAACAACAATCATATGATTATCTCTATAGATACAGAAAAAGGATTTGACAAAGTCCAGCACTCATTCCTATTAAAAACACTAGAGAGTACAGGAATGAATGGAGTTTTCTTTAAAATGATGAGTAGCATCTGCTTAAAACCATCAGCAAGCATCATATGTAATGCAGATAAACCAGAACTATTCCTAGTCAGATTAGGGGTGAAACAAAGTTGCCCACTCTCACCATTACTATTCAATATTGTATTAGAAATGATAACTTTGGTAATAAGAGAAGAAAAAGAGGTTAAAGGGATTAGAATAGATAATGAGGAAACCAAATTATCACATTTTGCATATATATGATGGTATACTTAGAGAATTCTAGACAATCAATTAAAAAATTACTAGAAACATTTCACAACTTTAGCAAAGTTGCAGGAAACAAAATAGATCCACACAAATCATCAACATTTTTATATATTACCAAGAAAGTCCAGTAGCAAGAGATACAAAGTGGAATTCCATTTAAAATAATTGTAGATAATATAAAATATTTGAGAGTCTACCTGCCAATGCAAAGTCAAGAACTATATGAACACAGTTACGAAACACTTTCTATGCAAATAAAGTAAGCTCTAATCAATTGGAAAAATATCAAGTGCTCATGGATAGGTCAAGTGAATATGTAAAAATGATAATACTAACTAAATTAATTTACTTATTCAATACCATATCAATGAAATTTCCAATAAATTATTTTATAGATCTAGAGAAAATAACAAAGTTCATCTGAAAGGACAAAAGGTCAAGAATTTCAAGAGAATTAATGAAAAAAAATGTCAGTGAAGGTGGTCTAGCTGTGTAAGACCTAAAACTATATTATAAAGCAGTGGTCATCAAAACCATTTGGTACTGGCTAAGAAATAGACTAGATCATCAATGGAATAGATTAGGCTCACAGGACAAAACTGTCAATGCCTATAGTAATCTAGTGTTTGACAAACCCAAAGACCGCAGCTTTTGGGATAAGAAATCACTATTTGTGTCAAGAAATTGGAAACTGAGTGGATGCCCATCAGTTGGAGAATGGCTAAATAAGTTGTGGTATATGAATATTATAGAATATTATAGTTCTATAAGAAATGATCAGCAGGATGCTGGAGAGATTTATATGAACTGATGCTAAGTGAAATGAGAACCAGGAAATCATTGTACATGGTGACAGCAATATTATACAATGATCAATTCTGAAGGACATGATTCTTTCCAACAATGAGATTATTGAGGACAGTTCCAATGATTTTGTGATCAAGAGAGCCCCCTATACCAGAGAGAGGACTGTGGGACCTGAGTGTGGATCACAACATAGCATCTTCATTCTTTCTGTTGTTTTTAGCTTGCATTTTGTTTTTTTCTCATATATTTTTCTTTTTGATCTGATTTTTCTTGTGTAGCAAGATAATTGTATAAATATGTTTACATATATTGGATTTAACATATATTTTAACACGTATAACATATATTGGATTACTTGCCATGTGGGTGGGAGGGTTAGGAGAAAGAGGGGAAATTTGGAGGATAAGGTTTTTGCAAGGGTCACTGTTGAAAAATTATCCATGCATATGTTTTGAAAATAAAAAGCTTTACTAATAAAATAAAATAAATGGAAATAAACAACAACAAAAAAGAAACAAAATTATGAAGTAATAAAAAAGAACTCACTATTTTTTTAAATACTGCTTTATTTATTTATTTGCTGAGACAATTGGGGTTAAGTAATTTGGCCAGGGTCACACAGCTAGAAAGTGTTAAGTGTCTAAGGCCAGATTTGAACTCAGGTTCTCCTGACATCAGGGCTGGTGCTCTATCCACTGTACCATCTAACTGCCCCAAGAACTTAGTATTTGATAAAAACTGCTAATTTTAAAATTGGAAATTAGTGTGGCAGAAATTAGGCATTGACCTACACCTAACACTGTATACCAAGACAAGGTGGAAATGGATTCATGATTTAGACATAAAGAGTGATATTATAAGCAAATTAGAAGGACAAGGATAGTTTACCTCTCAGACCTATGGAGAAGGAAGGGATTTGTGGCCAAGGAAGAACTGGAGTTTATTATTGAACACAATAGACAATTTTGATTATATTATGTTAAATTTTTGTACAAACAAAACCAATGCAGACAAGATTATAAGGGAAGCAATAAACTGGGGAAAATATATATTCAAGGGTTCTGATAAAGGCCTCATTTTTAAACTATATAAAGAATTGACTCAAATTTATAAGAATTCAAGTCATTCTCCAATTGATAAAGGGTCAAAGAATATGAATAGATGTTTCTTCAGATAAAGAAATTGAAACCATTTCTAGCCATATGAAAAGATGCTCCAAGTCATTATTAATCAGAGAAATGAAATCAAGACAACTCTAAGATATCACTACACACTTCTCAGATTGGCTAAGATGACAGGAAAAAATAATGATGAATATTGGAGGGGATGTGGGAAAACTGGGACACTAATGCATTGTTCATGGAGTTATAAACTTATCCAATCATTCTGGAGAGCAATTTGGAACTATGCTCAAGGAACTATCAAAACGTGCATACCCTTTGATCCAGCAGTGTTTCTACTGGGATTATATCTCAACAAGATCATGAAGGTGGAAAAGGGATCCACATGTGCAAAGATGTTTGTGGCAGCCCTCTTTGTAGAGGTAAGGAATTGGAAACTGAATGAATGCCCATTATTTGGAGAATGGCTAAATAAGTTATGGTATATGAATGTTATGGAATATTGTTCTGAAGAAAGTCAACAGGATGATTTCAGAGAAGTCTGGAGATACTTACATGAACTGATGCTGAGTGAAATGAGCAGAACCAGGAGATCGTTGTACATGGCAACAATAAGATTAAACTATGATCAAGTCTGATGGATGTGGCTCTTTTCAACAATGAGATGATTCAGGATTGTTCCAATGATCTTGTGATGAAGAGAGTCATCTACATTCAGAAAGAGGAGTTGAGTATAGATCACAACATAGCATGTTTACTCTTTTTGTTGTTGTTTCCTTGCATTTTGTTTTCTTTCTCATTTTTTCCTTTTTTGATTTGATTGTTCTTGTCCAGCAAGATAATTTTATATACATGTATATATATATGTGTGATTTAACATATTTTAGCATGTTTAACATATATTTGACTACTGACCATTTAGGGAAAGGTATAGGAAGAAGGGAGGAAAATTTGGAATGCAAGGTTTTGCAGGGGTTAATGTTAAAAAGTTATCCATGCATATGTTTTAAAAATTCCAAGCTTTAATAAAAATATTAAATTTAATTTAAAAAAGTAGTAAAAAAATTTTAATTAAAAAAAGTCCCTTTCTTTCTGGGAATTCTTGATCAAGTAAGAGGAAAAGGTGGGTAGAACTGATTACAGATATCTTTGTCCTTTGCAATGGACCTATGGAAATTTTGGATGTCATATTTTGGATATCACTTTTAATATAAAATAAAAACATTCTGCTATATTGTTATACATTCATGTATAATTAAAGTTAGTGGTGGTAAAAACATGAAATCCTGATGATTTACTGGATAAAAATTTAATTCTGCTCAATTTAGTTTTTCTATTGAGGCTGCTGTCAAGGACCTTGCATTCTACTAGAGCCTAAGTGATGTATTAAGACTGGAATCTGTTCCTTTTGAAGTCAGAGGGTCTATTTTAAGACCCCACTTCTCATGTTTACTACCTTGGGATCTTGGGCAAACCATTTAATCTCCCTCTGCCTTTTTTTCATCTATAAAATGAAATTAGACTAGTTGGCCTCTAAGGCCACTTCCAACTTTAAATCTGTGATCTTGTAATAATGGGAGGCTAAACATTGAAACCCTAATCTATATGAGCAAAAGCAGCATACTTAAACCTCGGAAAATACATAAGAATGGCATGATAATTTCCAATTGGCTAATGGTGAAGAAATGAAGTTAATTGGTTTCTGAGCCAGAGCTGGGAATGTGATCACAAGTACTTAGTGGCCCACATAAATCTCTCTTTCTCTGTATTTCTACATCTCTCTGTCTGTCTCTGTTTTTTTCCCTTTCTCCCCCTTTCTGTCCTGTTGCTTTCTGAGTAAAGAGTCAAGGACTCCTAGCATGAGTGGCTTACTCATAAGCATCATCACATCAGCACATGGTCATATTATTACTTTTGTCTGTTGTGTTTATTTTTTCTTGACTTTGATAAAGGAATAGTGGATTAGATTACGGCTTTGTGAGTTTAGAAGATGGAAGTATGCACTAACAGGGGTCCAGTGACAGAAATCAGACAAATAGAGTATTTTTAATCTGCTGTAATGTGAGCCATACAGGTTGCTTGGGGATTTGCAGCATGCAAAACCCTGTAAAGGATAAAGAGATCGTGCTTCTGAGGTTTAGAATCTACATGACAATGAAGAACTTATTCTTGAGAAAAATGGGGAAGTTAGAAAACTTCAAAAGTTGGAAAAGTGAGCTATCAGAGGTACAGAGGCAGAAACCAGACAATAAAGTAGTCTTCTCTTTACTATTAGACATCCACACACATGGCTTTTATTTTTAGCATTTAGAGGGCAGCCTAATACAAGAACTTTAATCAGAATTCTTTTCCTTTGCATCACGTGGCTCAAAACTTAGTTAAATCCTTCAATATTAAATGAAATTGGTTCTACTGAATAACATGAACTTAGGAGGCAAATTTGAGCAATTTTTAAAAAAAAGTGCTGAATAGCACAGTGGAGGAAATGTTAACTTGGAGCTAGGAAGACCTGAGTTCAAATTCTATTTCAGATGTCTTTTAGCCTTGTGATTCTGGACAAGTTAATCACCCTCTCTTAGCTTCATTTCCTCATATACAAAATGGATACAATCATAGCACTTTCCTCATAGGATTGTTGAGATGATCAAATGAGATTATACATGTAAAATACTTTATAATGGCTTAAAGCTATTATATAAATTATAATTATGAAGTTGGTGATGAAAGGATTGCTTGATATTTCATGGAGATATGTGTACATTAAATCTTTTGGCATGGAGTAACAGTTATGTGATTTTCTCTTGCTAAATAGATATAGATTTATAGTTATTGTTGAGGGTTTCACCTATCAAAGTTGTTAAGGAATGAAAAATATATGGGGTTGACATATAAAAAGCCAATTAGAAACTAGATCAGTATGTAATTTCATTCTTACTGTCTCAACTTGAAAATAACTTGAAGATAATCAGACCACCTGAGACTTAGCTTTGGAACTTTTTGTCAGGGACAGGGGGAAAGGAAGTATCGTCACTGATTTCTGCCAAGCATCTGGAGCATTTCCCCTTTGGTACCTATGCCAGGAGTCACAAATCTCGATACAAGGCATGGCATACAGCTTTCCTACTCTGCAGAAGATTCCCTGTGTCTCCAGAATATCTTCTGAAGCTTACCGACTCTTTTTTGCTTTTTCAAGTTCATCTTCCAAATGTTTCTTAAATTCTATTTTGGAAGAAAGGAACTGAGCTATTCTTGTGAATGTCTGATATTATAATATCCTTTCTTTTACTATTCATTACTCTAGCTTCTGTATAGAATACAGAGTGAGGACCCATGGCTGTCCCTCCTAACTGTTCTGATTTACCCACCTTTACTGGGCAAGCACTCAAATGGCCCAAGGTAACTCCAAGGGTGAAGAAATCTTCCTCTCCCTCTCCACTCTTCTTTTTTCTTTCTCTCTTTTTGCATCTGTCTCTTTGTTTCTGTATCTCTTGTCTCTCTCAGTTTTTCACTCCCTCTCTCTGTCTCTCCGTCTCTTTCTGCCTCTCTGTCTCTCTATTTTTCTTTTTGTTTCAGGGAAAAGGCTCTGATAAACAGCCTAGTTCACTTATTTCCTCACCTGCCAATACTATCAAAGTGTCCCAAGTCTCAAGGTTGATGGCTGATATTGCAGTCTTTCCAATGCAGTATCCCTGAAAGATAGAAATAGTTTTGTTCTTGTCTCTCTATTTCTCTCATGAAACTCAAGATATTTTAACTCCTTAGCCATTGCAATACTGAATAACAATCATTGTTTTATGAATTAGCTGCTGATTGGAAAACAAGAGAATCTCCTTTAGGCATTTCCCTTTTTATTTCAATGATCAAAGAAATGAAGCGAGAAGAAAAATGCCTATAGGACGATTTCTTGCCAATGCCTTATATAGCAGGAATTCTCAAAGAAGGAGTTTTGAAATACCAGGACCTGGGTCACCACTCTAGAGCACTGAATCATACAATGTGGAAATAGCTGCTAACTACTTAACTTAGACCCTAGTTGAGAAGCTATTTTATTCATTTTTCAGGGGCCCATGAAACTATACGTGATTCTCTTTGGGTCATATATTTTCTATAGAGAAGACGCCAAAAAGCACTGTATTATATTATATAGCTTTTCATAGGTTTTATTTGGATTGGAAGTTACTAACCTTTTCAAGAGGAAGAATTTTATAATTCTACTTACTCCAATTAGGAAGGTAGAACAGCTGAGCTGAGAGAGGCCATGAAAGCAGCAGTTTCTGTCATTAGGCCTGAATGAAGGTAACCATATTTTTCCCACAATGAAGTTTCAGCTGACAAAGGGAAGGAATGTGTCTTTCTGAGCAGTTGTTTCTAAACTGAAACTTACCTTGTGATTGCAGAGCTAGTCTTTGACAGGAAGTTGGGATAAAGATCCAGAAGGGAAGCTGTATGGCTCTGGAAATTTTGATTATCTACAGGAAGGCTATCTTGTGTGTCTATTTACATTCTTCTGTGTTGTTTGAATCCTTTGGAAAATATTGTGAATTGGGTTGTGTTGTATAAAGCGTATTACTTTATGCCCAAACTACAAAAATATTTTAGTTAATTATCCCTTTATGTTCTGAGTTTCTGTCAGAGATTATGAAACTGTCATTGATAATATAATTCAATAATTTTCCCTTGATAAAGCAGGTTTTTTTTTTTAAACATGGTTTGGTTGTTGTATATAGGAAGAACAACACATATTATGTAACAGAAATACCGTTTGTAAACTAAACTTTTATAATTCAATCCAAATTTTAAAAGAAGTCTTTTTCCTCTAAATGTTATATATGATACTCATTTTTGCTACTTAATAATATAAACATCATTCTATATAATACTAATTTTTGCTATTGAATTAGGTATTATTTTGGTACTTATTTAAATGTGTGCCTTCTTGATGGCAGAAATGATGATATACCTATTTTGTGTCACTGAACTGTTTAATGCAATGCTATACGTATGATAGATATTGATTAGATACTTATTAAACAGAATTAAAAATTCATTCATCCAACAAGCATTTATTAAGAGCCTTCAACATGCAGGGCACCATGCTAGGTGATGGTACAAAAAAATGAAATATACATTACCTTCAAGGATTTACATTCTACAATAGGAATATGATATGTAAACAGATAAAATGCAAAATATATACAAATTAAATATAAAGTAAATTGGGTACAATCAAGAAAGACCTTGTATAAGAGATAACATATAATCTGTTTTTGAAATCAACTTTAGATTCTAAGAGAAGGCAGAAAGTAGAAAGAAAATCTATCATTTGCATGTTTGAACAATGTCACATAAGTAGTAATGCAATGTCCTGTATGGGAACAATAAATAAACCAATTTTCTCAGAAACTAAGTATGTGAGGAGGAATAATGTGAATAAAACAAGAAAAAATAAGTTACAATAATATCCAATCTAGAAAAATGCTTTCTCAGATAAGGCTTATTTCTAGAAATGATGGCATTATAGACATGAAATTCAACTCAATAAAAATCATATAAAAAGTCAGCCTCTAAATAAAGGATAGGAAAAGATGGAACACAAATATTTAAAAATTAAAGAATATACATGAAAAAAAATCTGAGACATTTATGAATATCTGATGTTAAAGTGAGAGTTTGGTGAAGCAATATAAGAATTTTTGTGTGGGGCACCCCAAAATTTCCTGATCATGATGAAACCTGATGAAATAACCTTGAAATTAAAAAAAAATTAGGAAATTTGCTTTTAAATAAAGGCAATGGAAATAGAACAAAGAACAGATCTGATAGAATTCATAGACACTAGAAGAAAGGAACCCTAAGTTTAACTCACTTAGCATTATAGCTACCAATATATAAAGCTTTCATATCAAAGAGAGACTCTTAAAAAAACTAAGAAGAAACAATTTACATATGTAAAAACATCCTTTCATATACTTCAAGTTCATTCATTAATAGAGAAGATTGAAATATATTGAAAGGAAAAGTAAGTTAACTTGAATATTAAAATGCTATACTTTTAAAAAATGAGTATTTTCTTACATGAAAAAAGATGGATCTTTGGTAGGATTCCAGACTTTCAGTCATTTCTCTTGAAATAACATTGTCTTTGAATATATATTTAGAAACAAACAAACCCACCAAGTAACATTTTTATGTAGCCAGAAATGAGTGGGTGATGATTCAGAGTTTAAGAGGAATAAGGAAAAGGTAAAATTAAACATTCAATTTAAGCTGAGAATTATTATAAGAACAAAAGTAAAAGGAAACAATATTATCCCTTGTAATAAGAAGTGAATTATCTTTTGGAAACATCAGATCCACAGAAGAAAGCTATTAAAATAATGATGTAGGAAAAAGAAATAGTGAGGTCTAAAACATATTCTTATATGGATTTAATAAAGGAAAAGTAAATAAGATTCTATTAGTAAACACAGAATGTAAGTTTCTGGAACTGGGCTGGTATGAACATATATGAAGACAGAAAATGGAATTAGATTGACACACTGATTTTTTAAAAGGATAACAAAAAGATTTGATATAGAGAAAAGCAAACTCTTTAGTTATAACTTTATATTTTAATGGATTAAATGTGTATATAAAATAGAAGAGAGTGGCATAATGGATCAGAAAACAAACTCCCAAGATTTCCTGTGGATAAGACACAAAATTAACATTTAGGGATGCAGATGGGTATAATGTAAGGGATTGGAAGAAAATTTGTCATGATTTGAATGAACATTCCAAAGGAGGGGTTACAATCATGTTTTCAGATAAGGCGATTCTAGTAAGAATAGATACTACCAAGAGGATAAAGATGAATTGATAGCCTTGAAATACTGACAAACTTCCTCACAATGAGGGCTGTTTTAAGATGAAATTGGCTTCCTTTGGAAGTAGTGTATTCTCTTGATTGGATGAGGTTAGTCTTCAAGCAAGAAGAGATCATAATTCTTCGAAGGGAAAAAAGTTTTAAAAAGCAGAATTAACCAAGCAGGAGAAGGGGCACTAAAATTTACCAAAGAATAATTAGTCAAATAGAAGGGGAGTGACAAAATTTCACTGAAAAAAAATTCCTTAAAAGTTAGAATTGGGTGCATACCCTTTGATCCAGCAGTGTTACTACTAGGCTTATATCCCAAAGAGATCATAAAGAAGGGAAAGGGACCTGTATGTGCACGAATGTTTGTGGCATCCCTCTTTGTTTGTTATGGCAAGAAACTAGAAACTGAGTAGATGCCCATCAATTGGAGAATGGCTGAATAAATTGTGGTATATGAATATTATGGAATATTATTGTTTGGTAAGAAATTACCAACAGGATGATTTCAGAAAGACTTGGAGAGACTTACACGAACTGATGCTGAGTGAAATGAGCAGGGCCAGGAGATCATTATATACTTTACCAACAACACTATATGATGATCAATTCTGATGGACCTGGCCATCCTCAGCAATGAGATGAACTAAATCAGTTCCAGTGAAGCAGTAATGAACTGAACCAGCTACACCCAGTGAAAGAACTCTGGGAGATGACTAAGAACCATTACATTGAATTCCTAATCCCGATATTTTTGCCCACCTGCATTTTTGATTTCCTTCACAGGCTAATTATACAATATTTCAGAGTCCGATTCTTTTTGTACAGCAAAATAACGGTTTGGTCATGTATACTTATTATGTATCTAATTTATACTTTAATATATTTAACATCTACTGGTCATCTTGACATCTAGGGGACGGAGTGGAGGGAAGGAGGGGAAAAATTGGAACAAAAGGTTTGGCAATTGTCAATGCTGTAAAATACCCATACATACAACTTGTAAAAAGCTATTTAAAAAAGTTAGAATTGGGCAAGTAGAAGTTCTATGAGAACTTCACAACAATCAAATAAAATCAAAACAATGAAAAAATAAAAGAAAATGTTAAATATTTCATTGAAAAAACAACTGCCTATTAGAAAATAGATCCAGGAAATATAATTTTAAAAAATTATTGAACTATCTGAAAGCTAAATACCATCTTTCAAGAAATTATCAAGGAAAACTGCCCTAATTCTCTAGAATCAGAGGGTATAATAGAAATGAAAAGAATCTACTGATCATTTCCTGAGATTCCAGAATGAAAACTCCCCAGGAATATTACAGCCAAGTTCCAGACCTTCCCTGTCAAAGACAAAATATTGCAAGTATCCAAAAAAGAAGCAATTCAAATAATATTGGGCCACAGTCAAGATAATACAAGATTTAACATTTCTTACATGAAAGGATTAGAGAATTTGGAATATGATATGCCAGAGGACAAAAGAGTTAGGATTACAACCAAGGATTATCTGTTAAACAAAACTGAGTATAACATATCAGAGGAAAAAATAGACATTCAGTGAAATAGAATACATTCAAGCATTCCTGATGAAAAAAATCAGAGCTAAATGGAAAATCTGACTTTCAAATACAAGACTTAAGAGAAGCACAAAAAAGTAAACAGGGAAGAAAAATCATAAAGGTTTCAAAAAGAATAAGTTATTTGCATTCCTACAAAATATGATACTTAATAACTCCTATTTTTTCTCATTATTGGGCAGTTAGGAAGACTATTCATAGAGGGAACAGGTGTGAATTAATATAATGAGGTAAATATCTAAAAAAAAATTGAGGGTGAGAAAGAGAAATGTACTGGTAAAAGGGGAAAAAAATGAAGTAAATTATCTGATATAAAAGAGGTATGAAAGCTTTTACAAATGGAAGGGAGCCGGTGCAGAGTATGTGAACTTTACTCTTAATAGAACTGGCTCAAAGAAGGAATAACATTTTCAATTAGGAATGGAAATCTGTTCAGGAAAGTAAAAAGGAAAGATGATAAACAAAGGTGGGAGGGGTTAAAGAAGGGAATGAGGATTGAGGAAAATAAAATAGAAAGCAAAAATCTTCTGAAAAGGGATAGGGTAAAGGGAGAGTAGGATAAAGAGGGAGAAAATAGAAAAGAGGGAAATAATTATCAATTGTGAAAAAAATTATAGCAATTTTTTGATAAAGATCTTGTTTTTAAAATGCATAGAACACAGAATCAGATTTATAGAAATGAGTCATTTTTTCATTAAAGGTTTCTTGATGGTCAAAAAATATAAATGGGACAGTTTTCAGATGAAATAATCAAAGATCTCTATAGCCATATAAAAATACTTTAAATTATTATTGATTAGAGAAATGCAAATTAAAACACACTGAGTATTGCTCTACTCCTAACAGACTGGCTAATAAGATAGAAAAGGAAAATGAGAAATGTGGAGGGGATGTGGAAAAATTGAAACACTAATGCTCTTTTGGTGTAGGGATATAATAATTCAACCATCCTATAAAGCAATTGTATACCCAATTGTATACCTAATACCCAAAGGAACTATATCCAATGAGCTATAAAACCCAAATAATATGGACCAAATAATATCACTACTAAATCTGTATCCTAAAGAAATAAAAAACCCCAAAAAGATAAAGGACATGTATATACAAAAATATTTATAGCAGCTCTTTTAGTGGTTGTGAAGAATTAGAAATGGAGATGTCTGTCAGTTAAGGAATAGCTGAATAAATTGTTGCATATGATTGTGATGGAATACCATAGTACTATAAGAAATGAGAAGCAGCATGCTTTCAGAAAAACCTGAAAAGACTACATGAACTGAAGCAAAATGAAATGAACAGGAGCAGGAGAATGTTGCATATGGTAATATCAATATTGTATTATGATTAACTGTGAATGACCTAGCTATTCTCAGCAGTACAGTGATCTAAGACAATTCTGAAGGATTTATGATTAAAAAAATGCTGCCCATCTCCACAGGAAGAACTATGGTGTTTGAATGCTGATCAAAGCATATTTTTTCTTTATTTTTTTTTTTTTGTGTTTTCTTTTACAACATGAGTGATGCTGAAATATGTTTTGCATAACTGCATATGTTTGATATATCAAATATTAGTCTTCTCAATGGAAGGAAAGAGGGATGGAGGGAGGGAATTTGGAATTCACTTTTAAAAAATGAATAGTAAAAATTGTTTCTACACATAAGTGGGGGGATCTTTTAAAATTTTCTGTATTTTATTTTATGCATTTAGAAACATTATTCTGAGGAGTCCATTGGTTATTCACTAGTTTGAAACAAGGGTGTATGACACCCAAAACTTTAAGACTGCCCCATCTTTTGCAATCTTTCTCTTGTACTCCATACATATTTTGCAGATGAGGAAACTAAAAACCAAAAAAGGGGCAAAATCTATCATTGGTCACATAGATGATTAAAGGCATGGCCAGATTAGAATACAGGTTTTCTTTTTTTTTTCTGGTACAATGTTCTTTTTTAGTATGCTATTCTCATTATTTATTTATCTGTCTTACTAAATAATGCAGAGTCCCATAAGAATTTCTTTTGTGTATGAATTAAGCTTCTTGATTAAACTAACTGCTTAATTATATAATTTTCACTTTAGATAAACTGGATTCATCTTACATCAAAAACTGTTTTTAGAAAGTAAAGAACCCAGTTGATTATTTGGCTGTTTTCTTGACATAGTGTAAAAATATCTGGATTGACTGAATATTCTAAAAACTCACCAGTTGTTTATATGTTGTATAATCATAGTTTCTGTTATTGAGGTTATGGCTTGTTAAATGCTTCCACAGGATAAGAACACTTATTAAAATAGCCTTATTTCAGATGCATCAATCTCTTTTAATGCTTCCTGAAGCAAGGTGAAAATGGGTGGAATGGGTCAGTAATGCCTTTAGGAAGGCAGAAAATGTGTGTGGGCATAAATTTCCAAGAGTCTTTGGCTTTCCATTTTTATTTTTTTGCTCTTTAACATAGTTACAATACTTTTTTTTCCCAGGTTTGGGACAGAAAAGAGATTACCATTTGAATTTCATTTTGGGTTTTCTCTTCTGAATACATGGAATTAATGTTGTTTGTTGTTTGTCCTTTGTTTTCAAAAAGTACCAATAATATCAAGAAGGTGATGTAATAACTTGCAACTGAAATGAATTTAAGTGAGGCAAGACTGTGCAAAATCAGCAGGCTCCTCTCTTTCCTGCAGCCTTCTGAGTCCAATGGTAAGCTACAGATCAAGATGACTGGAAATAGCTGCAGACACAATGGGTGCTCTTTGCTTTTATAAGCTAATGTCTTTTCCAGATCTCAGTTCAGTTGAGGGTGATTCTTTAGCAATTAAGAGAGCTAAAGAAAGAACTAGGAGTGCTTCTTGAGAATTTCAAGGACCCTACATAGGGAGACCTTATAATTGTTGTGGTATCCAACTGTTCATGACCCTGTATCATACTGGAACTGTGCATGGAGTTTTCTTGGCAAAGATACTGAAATAGTTTGCTATTTCCTTCCCCAATGCATTAAGGCAAACAGAGATTAAGTCATTTGCCAGTGTCATAAAAATACTAAGTGTCTGAGGCTAGATTGAGCTTTTTTTCAGTGATACAGCCACTGAGCAGGTAGATTTTTAATCATTTTAAGTAGGTAGCTGGAAAGGATTTGGATTTGGAGTTAAAAGAACTGGATTCAGATATTAGCTCCAAAATTACCAGCTATATCACACTAGTGCTGTAGAGTTACTAATGTAATTTCATTGCGTCACATAGTTGCCTCCTAGAGTGATGCAAACCTAGAGTAGGCAGGAATAAGAAAAGTGAAAGTAATATAGACCAGATTTGGTGATGATAAAAGGAATGTGTCATGAACCAGAGGTGTGGAAAGGTCAAGTGATGTCACCTCTTAAGTTAACTCCCCTTTTCTCTTCTCACCTCAGCAGATTTCCTCAGAAATGCCCAGGGCATCTTACTGGATTTTCAAATTTGGCAAACCTTTTGTAAAATTTTACTGAGTTAAGAACAATTATGAGAAAAAGGAGTCCATTTTGCTACAGTAAATCATCTGGCTTGCCATTTGAAGAGCTATATAGTTTTATCTTTTTTGCTTTTGTTTCTTCATTTTTTCTTTCTTTTTTAATTAAAGTTTTTTATTTTCAAAACATATACATGGATGATTTTTCAGCATTGACCCTTGCAGAATCTTGTATTTCAGATTTCCCCCCTTTCCCTCATTCCCTCCTCTAGATGGTAAGTAATCCAATGTATGTTGAATATGTTAAAATATATTAAATCCAATATATGTACACATATTTATATAATTATCTTGCTGCATAAGAAAATTAGATCAAAAAGGAAAAAAAATGAGAAAGAAAACAAAATACAAACAAATAACAACACAAAGAGTAAAAATGCTATGTTATGATCCACACTTGGTTCCCACAGTCCTCTCTCTGGGTGTAGATGTCTCTTTTCATCACAAGATCATTGGAATTGGTCTGAATCATCTCATTGTTGAAAAGAATCATGACCATCAGAATTGATCATCATATAATATTGTTGCCATGTACAATGATCTCCTGGTTCTGGTCATTTCACTCAGCATCAGCTCCTGTAAGTCTCTCCAGATATCCCTGAAATCATCCTGCTGATCTTCATTTTTTCAATAAATAAAATCATTATTAAGAAAACAGTGAGTTGCAGGATGTAGTGGCTTATGCCTTTAATTTTTGCTTTCAGGGAGTTTTATGGTTTTATGAATCTCCTGAGCTTGGGAGTTTTGAGCTGCAGTGGGCTAGGCCATTTTGATATCTGTAGGTCAATCTGAATATATATATATATATATATATATATATATATATATATATATATATATATATATATATATAATGAGATCTTCCGGGGAAAGGATGAAAGGACACTGAGTTGTTCAAAGGAATGCAAATTCACCCAGAAAGAAAATAGAGCTGCTTAAGTCTGCAGAGCTCATCATAGTGAGATCAGGCAATGAGTGAGTAGTTACTTCCAGTTTGAGTAATACAAGGAAATAGTCTTTAAAAAAGAAGCGGTTGAATCCTATAAAAAAGAAGGAAATGGAATTTGTAATTATGGAAAATAGGTTTTAGATTGGGGTAGTGTCTCCCATGTAAAATTTTTTGAGCATTGTATGGATTATACCTTTGCATTTATAAACATTTACTATAATGCCCTCTCCCTATTGGAAGTGGAAAGTAGCAGCTCTGAAAAGCTTATACATGTATGCTAACTATCCTCTCGTGGGTAGTCACTGAGTTGGTGACCTAAGAAGAGCTATACCTGTTAGTCAAATTATATAATATCCCTACCTCAACACTCTGATGGTTCAGTAATGACTTAACTCAATGATAACTCACTGAATACTCTAGATTTTGAAACGTAGGGAGGATCTAGGTGAGGAATGGTATACTTTAGGCAATTCAACCTTATGTACTCTTAGCAACCATACCACCTATCACATAGGAAGCAATGATTTCACATGCAGAATATTTAGATGCATAATTCAAGATTTCACAACCCAAACTTGAAATTATTCTAAATATGAAGCTCTCCTTGGATGTATAAAATGTTCGGAAATAGATATTTTCAGGAAGATATCCTATATTGTACAGAATAAAAGGACTCTCTTCCATTTTGTTTTAAGCCCATTCAGCTCATCAATTTATTTAGAAAGGGAACCTTAAGATGGCATTATTGTTTTTTTCTGAGTTATGATGATTTTGTTCTCAAAGTTTGTAGAACAAGAAATCTATATAGTGGAAAGAACAATGGGATTGGATTAAGAAGACCTGAGTGTCTTAACTCTACTACTTACTAGTTTTATAGAGACTTCATTTTTCTAAGGAAAGGACAGCTAGATGGCTTGGTACATAAAGCACCAGGCCTGGAGTCAAATCCAGTCTCAGACACTTATTAGCTGTGTGACCCTGGGAAAGTCACTTAATCCTGTCAACCTCATTTATACATCTGTAAAATATGCTAGAAAAGGAAATGACAAACCACTCTAGTATCTTTGCCAAGAAAATCTCAAATGGGGTCATGGCTGAAAAATGACTGAACAACAACAAACATTTACCTAAATGACTGGTCCTAAGC
Source organism: Sarcophilus harrisii (assembly GCF_902635505.1). NCBI lineage: Eukaryota > Metazoa > Chordata > Mammalia > Dasyuromorphia > Dasyuridae > Sarcophilus > Sarcophilus harrisii. Next base: position 94,208,432 of record NC_045426.1, read on the forward strand.
TTTCTCATTTGCAAAACAAAAAAAAAAATGAATTTACAAAAAATAAAAATCATGGATTGCATGACCTCCACTGTCCCTTCCAGCTTTCATTTTCTATGATTCTTTGATGCTATGAAATTGTCTGAAAACCTTATAAAATGATTCAAAAAACTATTTTTAATGAGGAGTAGATGTATTCAAAAATAACTAACATTTCTTGTCAATCCTGTGGTGATAATGCTATCAATTACCCCTTCAAGGTGACTTTTAATTTTTTTTAAATCAATATTTCACTCAGCAAAAATGTTATGGAATAAGACATGGTAATTAGCATAAACAAATTATCTCAGAAATGCAATCCAGAGTACACAATCTTTGCAGGCGGTCATCAATCTTTTATTTTAGGGAGAGTGTTTATTTGGCTTAACCAACCACAAAGCACAAAGCTGTTCCCAGATCAATCAGCATATGAAGACATCAATTAATATCTGTACATCAGCTGGGAACAAGACACTGTCCTAGGACTCAGAAAAGATAGAGTTCCTGCTCTCAAGGAATTTATAATTTGGGCAAAGGCAATCAACATTCTCTTGGCCTAGTGACCAGGCTGAGGAAGGCAGATGTCTGGGTAATTGTAGGGCATCTGTGCTCCTCAGCCCAACTGTGCACAGATGGGACTGGTGCTTCTAGTCTCCAGGGTACATCAAAGCATTTCCTCTCACATTTGAGTTCTTTAGTCAGATTCCACCTGCCAGCTGACAATTGGGGCATAAGGACTGATATGGACACTGGTTTTTGAGATAGCAATCTTCAAGAACCAGTGCTGGGCATGTAGTCCCTACCTTTCTGGTAGGCAGCCTCTCAATGGGTAAGTAGACATGTGAAAAAAAATTAGTTCTCTTATCTTTTTATTTAAGTGTCCATGAAACAGTCATTAGAAAGGGAAAATCGCACTATGCCCACTGGTAATCAGATAGGGTGAGAAGCAGTGAATATCAGTGATAGATCTTGAATTAGACAAGTACATTTTATTTGTTTAATACAACTAACAATAAGGACTTAATATTTGTTGACTGACTGACTAACTGATTGCATTTAACATATAGTCTTCTGCCTCTATGCCTTTGACTAGGCTTTTACTCCTATCTGGAAATGCAGTTCCTCCTCACCTTTGCCTCTTAAAAGTCTTCTTCAAGGTTCACCTCTCCACTTCTACTATGGGGAATTTTTCATGATCTCTGCTGTTTTGTACTTTAATTCTTTAATATTTCTTGTATTTATTTGCCTGAGGGCTTTTGTACCCATTTCCTTTAAAGCATAAGTTTTTCATTAGAAAGTAATCCTCATTAAACAACAATGTAATAGATTTCTTTAGAACAAGAACTGACAAATGTTTAATGGAATTTCTTTGAGGAAAGGCTGTAATATTTCATAATTCCACTAAAAGTTTATAGCAAGTACATTTTTCTGTAGCACTATTGAATTTTGTCCTTAAAGAAACTTTGCCAATTTAACAAATATTGAGTGGAATCTCAAAAATATCTTAATGTTGATTTATTTGATTACTAGAAATGTTGAACAAAAACTTTGATATTTTCTTCCAAGAAAAGCAAATTTATATGCTTTGACCACTGATAGAGAATAATCTTTACTCTTTTAATTTCAGTTAGTTCCTTGTAAAATTTAAATGTCAGATTTTTGTCAGAAAGCATTTTCTGATTGTACATTTTATTCTTCTGGATATACTTTTTTCTTATGCAACATATATATTATGTAATAAATATATATTTATTTTTTGTATCATTACATTCATTTATTATTATTTTTATTATTTACTGTAGATATTTATAATCATTAGTAATTAGACACTCTTATTAAGCTATAACTTAGAGGAAATTAAGAGATAAAACCAAACTAAATCAAAAATTTCCTCTAATTTTGTTTTGTATACACACACACACACACACACACACACACACATGCTCATATGGGTATTTATACACATCTATATGTGTGTGTATACAAAATAAGAGGAACAGAAATGTGACATGGGAATAAATTATTTAAAAAAATACAGAGGAAAAAAAATCACCACAGTTAGTGGTACAATGGGCTATGAATTAGGAAGATGTGAGTTCAAATTCTTAACTTCTGTTTGCTTTAGTTTTTTCAATTATAAAATGATGATTATAATTTCACCTAATTCTGAGTGTTGTTGTAAGAATCAAATGAGAGTGTATATATAGTGTTTAGCACAGTGCATAGCACATACTTGATACTTAAATAAATACATGTTTTCTTTCTTCCTTCCTTCCTTCCTTCCTTCCTTCCTTCCTTCCTTCTTTCTTTCTTTCCTTCTTTCCTTTCTCCCTTCCTCTCTTCCTCCCTTCCTTCCTTCCTTTCTTCCTCCCTTCCTCCCTTTCTCCCTTCCTTTCTCCCTTCCTCCCTTCCTCTTTTCCTCCCTTCTTCCCTTCCTTCCTTCCTTCTTGTATACTCACACAGATCAAAACATATACATAGATAAATATGATCCATTTGGAATTTATTGTGGTGTATGTTGGGACATGGAAATTGAAAAATTTTGAGTGATTTAAAGGGTTTTTGACTTGTGAAGATCAAAGACTGAACACAGAATGGAGAAATTTGAATAATATGGAAGAACCTGAGGAAAATTTGGAGGGAAATTATCTCTATGTCTGGCATCCCAAAACCAAAGATTGCAGTTAGGGAAGAAAAATAAGGAAAGCCTGAGGAAAAGTTGGAGAGTTAGCATTTTGCATAGGATAAGGAGAAAGGCAATAGTCAATAAATATTATAAGTTCCTATTATGTTTTAGGCACTGTGCTAAGCATTGTGAATAGAAACATAAAACAAAAAAGACAGCCAGGGATGATGGTGGAGGTTGTTGGCAATGTTTGCATGGTAGAAAGAGAGTTCTTCACTAGGTCTGAGGCAAGTCACTTGTCTGTCTACCAGGGCAGCATAGAGGGTGATGGGAGGTGAGGAGAGCTGGTACTGCTGCTGCTATTGAATAAAGCAATTTTTTTTTGTTGAATAAGCCAATTAAAGTGATTTTTAGGTCTTCCTCATTTTAAGATTCTATGACCCTTTGCCTCAATACCACACAGGAGAATTTACTGTGAACACAGATTCACATTCAGTACACACACATTCAGATACATTATGGGTGAAATCATATCTTGGGAATGTAGTTTATATGTAGTTCTTTATCTAATGTGATCAAATTAGTTAGTCCTCTCCTGTTTCACCTATAATATTCAGGTGCATTATGGGTGAAATCATATCCGTGAAATAGAATCCTATATATAGTGTAGTCTGTAATAGGGTCAAATTATAAACTGTTAGTCCTGTCCTCTAGCGCTAAGATCATGAACAGACTTTATTATATTCTCTAATCTCTCTCCCTATCCTGGTCACGGGGAAGCTTGAGAATCTATGGATTCTGTTACTCTAGCTTCTGTTTGTGTATGTGAAAATAAACTACATAACTAAAGGGACCATATTGTCAGTGGTTGAGGAGATTGGCAAAAGACGAATTGCTCTGAGCTGTACACTCATGTATAGCTGTGAGCTGCCAGTTATTCTCTGAGCCTATTGAAGGATGTCAGCACTGCTCATGGGCTTTTTGGAAGTAGGCAGCTGGTCTTGGCAAGATGAAGGAAAGAGCATGAGTGGGAAGCTGTTATTTGTTTTGAGTTCTTGAGTGTTCCAAGCTGATGCAGAGGGGAAAGAATGACAAAATGTAGATCTTGAGGAAAATGCATAGAAATTGACTGATAGAGGAAAGAATTTGAGGAAATACATGGGAACTAGAGAAAGGGAATGAGTTGAGAGAGTGTAGAGAAACAAATTCTGTGCATCCTCAATCCCAGGTTTAGTAAACCATAGTTGGTGTTAAATGCCTTTCTGAAAAAACACCTATGCCAGATCAGAAGGACAGAAGGAAGAAAGAGTGGGTATCAAATTTGGTCTCATTACTACTTACTTATGATGTATTGGTAAGAAAGCATAAGGAGATCTGGAACACAAGGCATGCATGATTATGACTAATGAGTGAATAGGAGTTATATTTTCTGTTTTAAAATGAGTACACAAGCTCTGACAAGGAACACTCCTTTTTCAAAATCTTAGAAATATAATTTCTTTGATTGAAATTGAAAATGTCCCAGAAAATGCAAGATGTATAGTCATCATAGGAATTATCTAAACATAGGATCATACACTTAAAGCAGGAAGGAACCTTAGAAACCATCTAATTCTAGGTGAAGAAATAGAAGCCCAGTAAAGTTACATAATTTTGCATGGGTAGAAAGTGGCAATAGTGAGAATCCACCATTATTCCAAATTCATCATTCCCAGCACTACCTACATCTCTAAATAATTTCTAATCCCTGAAAACTGTTATTGCACAGATCAAGACCCTTTAAGGAGTAGAAAACATGGATAGGCATCGTGGGCTTTATGAATATAGCTTTGTTACACTTTAGCAGGGAGGTATAAAGAAGAGACATCATATCCTTTTTTGCCTACCTGCTGATGGATGGAATTTCCTTTGTAACATTTAAAAGAAAACTACTAATCAAATCTTTTGGACAATCGATACACTATTCCTTGAAGTATTTTTCCCAATTTGTAGTGAATTAATTGGTTCACACTAATTGATAACTCCCAGTGAACTGGTAAAGTTTTTTTCTAGTCTAGTTTCAGTTTTATATTGATCCTTTTATATGACAGTCATTCAAAATTAGTATAATTACAGGAAACCATACTTAGAAACTATTATTGGCCTTCATTGTAACATCCTTCTCAATTCAGCTATTTGTGCTAAGGCCCCTCCTCTCTGTTATTATCCTCTATAGTTTGCTCTCTATTTCCATAGAAGTCATATAGATCGAGAGTGAAAGCATTTTTTAGAGATCCTTATTTAAATGGAATTAAGGATGGTGCCAGATGATCTACCAAAACAAATAATTCAGTCCCCAGCACCCCTCTCCACCCAAATACCCAGCATCCTTGCCTTCCAAGTCATCTATATTTACATGATTACCTTTTGCAAAATTGTATCACAATGTTTGTGAATTCTGGGTTTTTCATGCATTTGCTGTCCCCTCCTCTCTATTCTGTAACTGGCAGAGATGGTAAATGAAATTCCTGCAGTCAGGAAAAAGAAATCCAATTATTTTGCAGCTTGTAGCTGGTAGATAGGCAGAAACCCTATTTAGGTCAAATCACATTCTTTTAAGGGGTATTAGAAGAATGCCTTTTCTAACTCTCATTTGAAAAGTATATCTATCTGTAGGGTTTTAAAATATATGACTGTCCCTTGCCATATTGCTTCTTTTTTAATGCCTGTCAGCCCGTGACAGCTGAAAATCAAATAAAAAGCAAATGTTTCAGATTTCAGATGAGCATAAGATACATAATGGGTGTATGAACTATTGCCATTCATAAAGGGTCTTTTTTCCTCTTAGGTGCAATTCAGGTACCATCTTCTCCATGAAGATCTGTCCCTCTCTCAGACTCCTGCAAATAGCTTGTGTCCTCCCTCCCAAATTTTTCATTTAACCACTTCATAAAAAATGTGTATTTGAACTTTGTTTTTATGCTGCACACATTTGTATATAGTGTCTCTCCATTGGAATATAAGCTCATTGCAAGTAGAATTGTTTTGCTTTTTATGTACATACTAAGTATTTAATAAATACTTGCTGATTTATGAAAGAAGGCTATTGCGAATAATTCAATTGAGAAGTAATTATAATACAAACAAGGATGGTGACTGTATGGATAGATAAAGGGACCAATTGAAAGATGTTCTAGAAATAGAGATGATAAGATCTTGCAACTGATTAGAAACAAAGAATGACTGAGAGTAAAGGCTTGAAAATGACACAGAAATTATGAATTTGGTTGAATGGAAAAATGGCAATTCTCTTAAAAGAAACAGGAGGTCAGAAGAAGGTCAGTTTGAGAGAGAAGAGAATGCAGTGAGATCAGTCGGTGATGCAGATCACAGCCCATTCATTCCTGTTTCTCCTATGATCAGTTTACTCTGATTAATACCAACACACAAGTGACAGGGTGTAGTTGGATCATGTTGCATATGAAAAACAGTAGAGTGTAAGAAGACTAGAAAGTTAGAAGGGACCCAGGATGTAAAGAGTTACAAAAGCCAAATAGAAGATTTTATATTGATCTGGGATGGAATAGGGAATTACTGAAGCTTTACTGAGTAGGGTTACACATTATATATATATATATATATATATATATATATATATATATATATATATGTGTGTGTGTGTGTGTGTGTGTGTAGAAGTTATAAAAAATGAACTTATGATTGTGAATAAGAATTTCCAAGCCAGATAGTTTAAACAGAAGAGAGATTGAATGAAGACATAGACCTGGGGGCAATCTATAGCTGAGCTGCAGAAAGATGAACAAGGGAAGCCAACCCGAAGTGATCAGGAAGGTAAAAGAACTAGGAAGAAACAGTATCACTGCAGTCAAGTGAGTACAGTATTAAGAAAGAGCAGCCCCGGGGCAGCCTAGGCAGTGCAGTGGATAGAGCACTTGCCCTGGAAATAGCAAAGCCTGATTTCAAATGCAGCCTCTCTCTCAACACTTTCTACCTAAGTGACCCTGGGCAAGTCACCAATCGTAAAAATTAAAAAAAAAAAGATCACTGAGAAGAGACCACTTTCTGGCAATTTATTGAAGTTTAGTCTAGTTATATTTTATCAATCTTATTTTTAATTTTATTTCATTGCAGTTGAAATATTTCACATGCATAATGCCATTAGACTAAGACATATTATTTGCCAAACAATTCTTTCAATATTACCTGAATTACCTCAGGAGGCACCTTTCCCAAATGGGGTTTCCATGAATGACAGGAGTCATATGAAAAGGGATCAGAAGTAGTAACAGGTAAGAGGAAGCTGGAGCTGAGGAGGGTTTAAAATATTTAAAAGCCAGAGGATGACCAGAAAGGGAACAGAAAATAGACTGGGCCAGATATGTAACAGAGGAACTAATAATCAATAAACAGTTATTAAGCACCTATTATATTTCAGGTACTGTAGTCCTAGAAATATAAAGCAAGTTTCCAGATGGGAATTATCAGAACCAATCAAGATATACTGGGGGTCAAAGGTAAACAAACAAATAAGCAAAAGACCATATGACATAAGCTTGAAATTTCAAAGCACCCATATTAAAACCTGGAAATGGATTCTATTAAGCTTAACTTCCATGTATGGCAACACTTTCTAAAGGGAAAACATTATATACTTTTGAAATTTCTGAGCTCTTGCCCGAATAAAAGAAACCTATGCTAGGTGTTTTGTTGGAAAGGGTATTAGAAGTGATTTTTTCCAACACCCCTACACTTAACAGAAAATCAGATTCATAGAACCATTAGGTGACATTGATCACTCAAGTAACTAATGACCACTTATTTTTAATGTACCATTTTATTTTATTTTTAGCTCAACATTCTCCCCTTTCCTCTTCCCTATTCCTACCTCATTATTGATAAAGAAAAATAAAACTGGTTACAAAAACATATTCTCAAACAAAATACATTTCTTGCATGTTCTAGATAAATCCTAGGCACAGAGAAATACAAAGACAATAGGGAGACACTTTGTCTTTAAGGATTTACAATCTACTTGACTTGGCTAAGATTAAATGTTAAAAAGCAGACTCAAGATTTGAATTTAAGTCTTTTGATTTCATATATAACACTTTTTCTACTATGTTAATCTTTATGAAAAATTCTCATTCTAGAATGCAAGCCTAAAAGTGAAACATTAAATTATAGGAAAAGTACAAAGACAACAGGGAGACACTTTGTCTTTAAGGATTTACAATCTACTTGACTTGGCTAAGATTAAATGTTAAAAAGCAGACTCAAGATTTGAATTTAAGTCTTTTGATTTCATATATAACACTTTTTCTACTATGTTAATCTTTATGAAAAATTCTCACTCTAGAATGCAAGTCTAAAAGTGAAACATTAAATTATAGGAAAAGTGATCCCTTTTTCTAGACTCCTAGATCATAGAATTAGATCACTAGTTCTAATGGTGAGCATGGAACAATCACTTCCAGAATCTGAGATACTTAATGAGGCTTCAGGAAACTTCATCTAAGCAGGAAGGCAGCAATGCAAATTTAGGCCATTGCAATGAACTGGACCATATAATCCACAGCACAGTTGTTCCACTAGTAGGGTCATTAGTATACCGTCCTGAAATTAGGTAACATTCCTGGTATTCTGACTAAGTTTACTAATCATCCAATGATAAGTTAATATTGTATGCAGTACAGGGAGAGAAAATGTCTGCTTTCAAGGGAGGCTACTGATGGAGAGTGATAAACATATTCTCTGGCTGCTGGAAGCAATTTCGGAAGAGAAAGCTAAAATAATACGGACCAAATACCATTTAGAGTAAACATTCCCTTAGCAATGGGTATAGTGAAAACTATTAAACGAGCCTCCAGATGAGAATTTATAGGAACTCACTGATAAGATTCATGGTTGTTGGGTTTGGAAGATGCCTCTGATACAGTCCAGGGAATATTTAGAGAAACATTGTGTGGCAGTATTATGTCTTTTTCAAGTGGCAGTATGCATCTGAAGTATTTGGTGTGGAATGCAATAGAAATAAAACTTAAGGTTGTGTAATAGCTAACTGGAAAAAACTGTGGTAAATTCTCTTGAATAAGTATTACTGAAGAAACTCAGCTGTCACAGTAACTGTCATGTACTTATTTACACGTACATTTACATTGGTACCATCAAAATGGAAAACAAGACTAAATCGAGGGGATTTCATCCAAACTCTGAAACTTATTTAGTTATGTGATTCTGTGGACCTTATATAACTTTTCCGCACCTCAATTTCTAGGTATAAAATGAATTGGCAATACTTAAGGTAACTATTTCTTTGGGTTGTTGTTAAAAGGAAGTACTTAGCAAAAGTGAATAAAATTGAGAATTTTTTTTTGCTATTAATATCACTATAGTAATCTTTTTTTTTCATTTTGTGCCCTATCTAATCCTCTGAAACTCCAACTTGCAAAGTAAACAGGTATTTATTAAGACATCTCCAATTTGCCAAGGAAATGAACACTGAATACAAACAGGAAAATAAAAAAAATGAATTATGATTCCAAATCACAAATAAAATAAATTCAAAGCAAAATAATTCTAAGCTTTTACCTAAAGTTAATATTGCTATGAAAACATAGACACTTTGTTAGTGGAGTTGTGAAATGTTCAAGCCTAGAAATCAATTCAGAACTGATTTTTTAAAAAGTGACACAAATGTCCACAATCTTTGACCTAGAGATCAACTATGCACATACCTCAAAGAGATCAAAGGATTAAAAAGGGAAAATGTATTTATAGTAGCAGTTTTTATGTAGGAAAAAATTGGCTATGAAGTGGATGACTATGAATATAAGAAAGGCTAAGAAATTGTGGTTCTTGAATATAAACAGAAAGCTATTGAACTATTAGAAATTATGACTGTGAAAAATACAGAGAAATATTGGAAGGCTTAAAGGAACTTGTGCAAATTGAAGTAAGCAGAACTAGAAAAATAATATTTGCAATGATTACCAACCAAAATGTAAATGGAAAGAATATCAAAAGGAAAAAAAAGATGCTTATTTATAATGATCAAAGGGAAAAGTTGAAAACATCTCCCTACCTTCTCTTCTTCTTTGCAGAAGTAGGGGAAATAGAAATATGGAACATTGTATATGGTAAGACTAGCACATACGATGATTTGTTTTGCTGAACTATTTAAAAATATCATTCTTTTTTCATTAAATGTTATAAGGTATAACTATCAAGGAGGGGGTGGGAGAAAGAAAACAGTGGAAATGAAGATGATATATATCTTTTTTTTACAAATGACAAAGATGAAGAATTTAGAGACGTATGAGAATACATAAAATAATTAATACAGAGTAAATTAAGTCAAAATAGGAAAATGATATTTACAATGACCACAACAATATAAATGGAAAGAACAATCATGAAGAAAGCTACATAATTATAAGAATTAAGTTTGGATCCAGAGGAGAGATAGGAAAATATATCTTCCTTATTTCAGTGCAGAGGTGGAGGACTATGGGTGTGGAGTACATGTGCTATTAGACACATTTACTTTTGCCGAGCTGTTTTTTTCTCTCCTCTTTAAAAAATTCTTTCTTATGAATCACAGTTTGCTTGCTAGGGGGATTGGGAAAAAGACATATTTAAAAATGAATGTTATATAAAAAGAAAAAAAACATTAATACAAATAAAATTAAAAAAATAATGCTACCTTACTAAAGGACTGTATAAGAGAGAAAGAATTCTGCTAAAAGTCTGAAGAAGCAGATAAATTGGAAATATATATTCTAACATGCTAAAAGATAAGAAGAGAGTTCATAAAGGAAGGATGACCAAGAATAGCTAAACCTTTTAACTAAGAAATTTGATTTTCAGTACAAAAGACTTGATCAAGAGCCTGAAACTTTGATGAGATGACTCAAAGGTCCAACTATTAAAAAATGTTGGATCATCAGTTCTGGATAGCAAAAGAACTGTGCCCTCACCATGACAATGCAATGAGCAGAAAACTTTATATTTTCCATGAATAGGCCAATCTTGTTCTTGTAGAAGGTGGAAAGTGTATTGCTTATGCTAAATGCGCATAAAAGAAAATATGGGAAGGTAATGGAGCCAGCAGCCAAATAGGTCAGCATTTAACAAGTGAGAAAACTCAATAGTGTTTTCCGTAAATGCATCCTGGGAGGCAGCATAATTGAAAATTTCTGATGCTTAAATAAGCGTGGGCCATAACTCTTAAAGATGCCCTTCTTGGTATGAGTTCTTGGGATCCTAGGCCTTGGCTCTTAGAAGCAGAGATAATGAAGAGTTTAGCACTCAGACAAATCCCCCCCTGAGCCTAGAAACAAACCTCTAAGGTACTTCAATAAGAAAAATGATAGCTTGAAGGGCATGTACAAATTCCATGCCCATGATTAAATTGATTATTGAACTTGCAAAAAATATTGCCTATGGGACAGGGTGGATACTTTAAAGGATTCTAAATTAAACTCTATTTCCAAGTCCTTGATGATTGCATGGAGGGTCAAGAAAGATGTGGAGATGGTGGATGCCAAAGAGCACCATATTTGGGACTAAAACAAAGCTTTTTAACTGTGGGTTGTGATCTCATGTGGACTTGTGGGGGTCATTAAGTTGTGATTTGTTATCAAAAAATGTTTGATTTGTATGCCTATTTTATATGCCTATATATCCAGGGTGATGTAAAAATTTCTCATGTGAAAAGGGGTCAGTGGAAAAAAATTAAAAAACCTTGCACTAGAAGAGTTGGATTTGAATCCCAGCCTTGCCACTTACTAGATGCATAATTTTGGTTAAGTCTCTTAGCCTCTTTGTATCTTAATTTCCACATTTCTATATGAGAGATAGTAATAATTGCCATTTAGATTGTACTTTTAGGCTTATGAGATTCTTATATAACATTGAAGAGAGAGCTATAAAGGACTGCCATCCATGTGTAATGTTGAAGCCACATGTAAGTATGTAAAATGAAGAATTTACTCATGTCCCATGAGTAAAACTGGTCCTGGTAATGACACTATGTATATGATACATATCATATATGTTTTTTTTCCAGTTTAGGGAATGGTTTTTAAAATTTATATGCTTGTTTTCTTTTGTGGAGATTTAGGGGCCCTCATCTTCATACCTATTCAATTTACAGTGATAAAAAAAAAAAAAGAATTTCTTTTTGTCCTTAAGGGAAGGGCAAAATTCCTTTTCTCTCTCCCTCTACTAAATATTCTTCTCCTTTTATCTACCTAGTTCCTTCTCTCTCTATTTCCTGTCCCTCTTCTTTCTCTTTCTCACTTCTCTCTATCCTCTCTCCATTCTGACTACTTTTGTTCTAGTCAGAGGAAATAAAATGTATCTATCTCCACAAAAGCAAAAAAAATCCTCTTTCAAGCTCTTCCTCATATCATCATTAATTTTATAGGTCAAGATTTTGATGGTATCTAAGTTCCCATTCCTTCCTTTTCCTTCTCTTCCTTTCCCTTCCCTTGCCTTCCTTTGTCTTCCCTTCCTATCAAGGGATCTGGGAATTGGACTTTTTTCCTTATCTGTAAAACATTGCCAATAACATTTGACCTACCTCCTTCACCCAGTTTTGTGTACCTTGGAAATGTAAGCTAATATAATTACAGAAGGCAGTGGGGAAAATGATAAATGATAAATATGCTGAAATATTTCATGCATGATGCACCTATATGGGCTCCAGGATCAAATATAAAATTCTCTGTTCAGCATCCCAAACCTTTAAAAACCCCTCCTTTTCCAATTTTCTTTTACTTTTTTGGTAGAGAGGTTCTTGATCCAATGACATAGCCTGTTTGTCTGTTCCACAAATGAGACACTCCATATTGATTCTGGGCTTTTGCTCTGGCTTTTTCCCATGATATGGTAGATAATGCTTTTCCTCCTCAACTTTGCCTATTGTCAACTTTTTCTCCTCCCTTTAAGTCTTAACTAAATTTTTTTTTATGGGAAGTCTTTCTGAATCCCTCTGAGGCATTCTTTCTGTTAATTATTACCCTCTTGTCCTATATATATATAAAATTTGCTTTCAATATTTTTCTTTGTGTGTTAACTCCGTTATTAGAATGTAAGGTTCTTGAGGGCAGAAGGAATTGTCTTTTGTTTCTTTTTGTCTTCTTAGCACTTAGCACTGTCATATACTTATAAATATAAGATACTTAATAAATGTTTAGTAATTGATTGATATGGTAGTTAACTGCACAGGTAAACTTTACTATAAGAAAATTTGATAAGGAACTCAAAAGTCATTTCCCATTGAAATAATAGTATCATCAATGGCTTAATTCACAAACCAATCCATAAATACCTGTTTTTTTTGTTGTTATTTGTTTTTTTTTTTAAATAAGGTAGCTGAACTGTAGAACTTGCTTAAGGCCTTTGTTCTGTGAGATTGTGTCCATGCAACACTATAGGGAAGGGAGGAAGGGCATTACTAACTCATTTCTTGGACACAGACACTTGAGCAAGTCACTTCACTATCTCCATTTTATATCTCTTTGACAATCCTTCTCACTTTCCCCTCACCCCTAGGTCCCCTTTACTGCACTAAACTTCCATTTTTATGTTCTCTACTTGGTAGAGCAAGGTTTTCTATGGACTTTTGGGGTCAGGGGAGTGAGCTTTATTTGGGAGTCTGTCTTAGCACTCATCTCCTTTTCTAAATTCACAGACTCTCTTAAAGCTTCCAATTCTTGGTAAGAGCCAAAGGATTTGTCACTAGAAGCCACTGGTCATGGGCACTGGGAGGGAGAGAATCTGGGAACGTCTGTGCTGAATAGGAAAGGCTGAGTGTTTGAATGAGATAAAATAGGAAGTCATTATCTTCACATTACAAAAGATTCCTCATTTTTCCAAAAAAATAAAAAAGACTTGCTTCAAGGTTATTTAAAATAGTGAAATTTTTTACCTAGTATGGTGTGACATTTCTTAAAATTGATTTTATGGAATTGGAGTTCCATGGATCAGTTCAAGGGATTCTATAAAGGGAAAAAACCTAACTCTAACGGGAAGATGAGCATATAAAACAATTCTATTTACTTTGCTGTATGACATTTCTGCATGCATATATGGCCTGATGATGCAGAAAACCAGCAGAGACTCCTGGAAATCAATCATATGACCCAAAATTGGCTTCTATTAGCTTAATTAATCACTGGCTGTGTCCAATAAATGCATGACATATACCAACTGATTGTTAGCCTATCTCAGAACAGCACCCATACATTCACACAATTACATGCATTCACAATTGTGTGCACAAATTGTGTGTTAGGGAAAATCGAAGACAATTGGGAATTTTGAAGACACAAAAGCCAAAAAACCCAAATTATCAAACCTCAGATGGTATAACAAATATTGATGAACCCAATTATAATATTAGCTTCCAGATGCTGAAGAATTGAATAAATTTGGTTTAGTTTATTTATTTTTTTTTAACAAATCTGACACGAATAGGACTGCTTGCCATCTGGGGGAGGAGGTGGAGGGAGGCAGGGGAAAAGTCAGAACAGAAATGAGTGCAAGGGATAATATTGTAAAAAATTACCCAGGCATGGGTTCTGTCAATAAAAAGCTATAATTATGAAAAAAGAAAAGAAAAGAAAAGCAAGATTTTTGTAATAAAAAACTCCAAAAAACAAATCTGACATGAAATTTCACATACATGCATGCAAATGTGTTTATATATTAATTACACAGATTATGTATGCATGTATTTATATATATGTCTTTAGAGGTTATATAGTTACTGAAGAAGTTATATAGTTACTGAAGTGACTTGCTTGAGGTCACATAGATTATAATTAATAGAGCTAGGATTTCAATTCACATCTTTTGCCTCCAAATCCTATAATCCTTTCACTAGACCATATATTTTGCCTCCTCATTGGTTCTGGTAAAATTAGAAAAATGTGCAAAATCCTATAAATAAAAAAAGTAACAACTTGATTTTTTTTTCACATGAAGACATGATAATCACTGAAAGCAATGAGGAAAATGAAAGTTATTCTGAATCCATTACCTAGTGAGTTATGTTATTCCTAGAAAAAAGAACATTTTTTGATAACCAGGAGTCATGTTGTTCTCACTAAATAATCCATGTGTCATGTTAGATAATGAATAAAAGATTTCTGATAACATGTATAAATATGAATATATACATACATATGCTCATACAATAAAATACTTCTATGTACATATTGCTTTCAAAATCAGCCTTATTTGCAATTGTTAATACTGTAGTAGACATTAAAATCATTTTGGAAGATTTAAGATTAGAGTTTTTTTTTTTTAAAGGGAAGACATGTTGCCACTCTAAAAGATTTCAGAATCAATCGAGCAATCAGTAAACATTTATTCATTACCTACCCACTATATGCCAGGCATTGTGTTAAGTGAGGAGGATACAAAAAAGAGGCACAAGTCAGTCCCTATCTCCAAGGAGCTTCACTATTGCTTTGGTATAATTTGTTTTGTGATTTATTAAAAAGCATAGTAGTTCTGCAGAAGGGACATTACAGTTAGAGGTAGGGGATGTGTGTTCAAATCTTTATGCCAATCCTTATTACCTGTGCCTGTGGACAAGCTTTCTAATGTATAAAATGAAAGGGCTGGACCTTTATGTCCAAAGACATAAAGACTTTGATCTTTATGTTTTTTTCCAGAACTAAGTATTTCATTCTATGTCAATATTAGAAAGTTACATATTTATTAAATTCTTCTTCTATGCCATTCGCTCCTCTAGATATCAGAGATATAAAAGAAAAATGAAGTAATTCCTACTTTCTATTAGCCTCCAATTCATTGGGAAAAGTAGCACGAACATATAACAGTTTAGTATGCATACTTAAATAAGTCTAAAATAGAAGCTGAAGATAGATTGTGAGGGATTTTAAATGCTTCAAAGGAGAGGTTAATTTGATCTTGGATTCAAAAAGGAGCCACTGAAGATACTGGAGCAGAGGAGTGATATACCCAGAGCTGTTGTTTAGAATATCATTTTGGGAGCTTGGTTGGAAGGAATTGGAGAGAAGAGAACATAAAGGCTTTCATGTTAGGCTAAACAAGAGTTTCTGAACTGTAGTGGTGACCAGGATGAGTGGAAAAAAGAAATAGATATAAGATGTGTTGTGGGGGTTAGAAACAAGATTTGTAGACTGGATAAGTTCATATGGTGAAGAAGAGTCAATATTTGAGGTTGTTGACCTGGATGGCATAAAGAACAGGGATGTTCTCAAGAGAAAGAGGAAAATTGAGAAGAAAGACAAAAAGATCTGTTTTATATAATTTAGTTTGAGATATCCAAGAAATGTCAGTTGGAAACATACAATAGATAGTTGAAATTTGGCTCTGACTTAACCAAAATTACTCTGTCTAAAGTTACTAATGATAGCTAATTGGCTAGAGCATTTGTTACTATGTGCCAGGTATTCTGTTAAGAGATGGGGATAAAAATAAACACAAACACAAAACATGAACAACCTCAAGTAGCTTGTATTCTAAAAGGGAAAGAAAAACATAAGATGGAATTACTAAGTGATATGTGGGGCCGGAGGATATATATGAGGTTGTTATACTTGAAAATGTCCAGGAAGAATGGTGGAGACCTGAAACTGAACAATATAATACTAAGAATAGAATATCAAAGTCCAGGCTTCGGTGGTAGAAAATCATTCTTAAGGAGTGACAGAATGGAAATCGGGACACTACTGAGATACAAATGGCATGGCCGGAGATGTCTGGGGATTTGTCTCAAATTCCACATCTGCTGGACTTCTGATCTGCATCTTTCTCAGGCTCTCTGTACCATTTACTATTCTTATCTACCCCTTCTTCCTGGATGCATTTTCTTTTTTGGGTTCATGTGGGTTCCTCATTCTCAGTTTTCCATTCTATCAGTTGGATAACTTCTCAAGACTCTTATTCTATCTGAATAATATCCTTTAATTGTGGTTTAAATTTATTTTAATACAACTTCTAGCTTGTCCCAGGTTTTGCTTTTTTGGGCTAAGATTGAGACTTACAGGAGGGGAAATGGAGACGATGAGTGCAGAAACTTTTTTGAGAGCTTATCTAACAGTGAAGGAAAGGAGAAATATAGGGTGATAGTTTCATGGGGTGCTTTTAGTGACCAGAGTCAACTCACAGGGCTGATTAGCAAAGTTTCTGCAGGAACATTTATACCTTAGAAATTGGCAAACTACAAATTAGTGATTAATTTATTGGATGGTTGATTGTCTGGACTTAGGGAAATGATGGAGAACATATTTATAATTTAGATTGAAACTGAAAATGTATCCTGTGTACCTTTTTTCCTCTTGAGAGGAAATTGTTAAATATTTATCTGTAACACCTCACATTTATCAGATTTGCTAACATGACAAGAAAAGATAACGATCAATGTTGGAGGGGTTGTGGGAAAACTGGAACACCAATTAGTTGCTGGTGGAGTTGTGAACTGACCCAGCCATTTCTGAAAGCAATTTGGAACTATGCCTAAAGGGCTATAAAACTGTAAACTCTTTGATCCAGCAGTGGCATTACTGGCTCTGTATCCCAAAAAGATCAGAAAAGACGGGAAAGAACCTTCATGTGCAAAAATATTTGTACATCTTTTTGTGGTGGCAGGGAATTGGAAATTGAGTAAAAAACTGTTAATTGGGGAATGGCTGAATACATGATAGTATATGAATATGGACCTTATTATTCTTAAGAAATGATGAGTAGGATGATTTCAGAAAAGCCTGGAAAGACTTATATGAACTTAGGCTGAGTGAAGTGAGCAGAACCAGGAGAACATTGTACAGAGTAACAGCAAGATTATATGATGATCAGCTATGATAGAGATAGCTTTTCTCAGCAATACATTAATCTAAGGCAATTCCACTAGCTGTGGGATGGAAAATTTCATCTCCATCCAGAAATAGAACTATGGAAACTGAATGCAGATAAAAGGATACTACTTTCAGCTTTTTGAAAATTTTTCTTTTTCTTTCTTGTGGTTTTTCCCTTTTGTTCTGATTTTTCTTTCACAACATGACTAATATGGAAATATGTTTAAAATGATTGTGCTTGCATAATCTATGCTAGATTGCTATGTCTTGGGGAGAAGAGCGGTAAGGAAGGGAGCGAGAAAAGAAAATTTGGAATTCAAAATCTTTTATTTTTTAAAAAATTTTCTCCCTCTCTTCTCCCTCTCCCTCCCCTAGACAGGAAATAATCAAATATAGGTTAAACATGCACAATTCTTCTAAACATATTTTCACATTTATCATGCTTCACAAAAAAAAATCAGATGAAAAGGGAAAAAATGAGAAAGAAAAAAAAAGAAACAAGGAAATAAACCACAAAAAGGTAATAATACTACATAGTGATCCAATTTCAGTCTTCATAGTCCTCTCTCTGAATGCAAATGGCTCTCTCTATCACAAGTCTATAGGAAATTAGCCTGAATTACCTCATTGTTAAGAAGAGTCAAGTCCATCACTGTTGATCATCACATAATCTTCTTGCTGTGTACACTGTTCTCTTGGTTCTACTCACTTCACTTAGCATCAGTTCATGTAAGTCTCTTTCATTCCTTATAGAATAACCATATTCCATTACATTCATATACCATAACTTATTCAGCCATTCCCCAACTGATTGACATCCACTCAGTTTCCAGTTTCTTACCACTATGAAAAGGACTGCTACAAACATTTTTGCACATGTAGATTCTTTTCCCTTTTAAATGATCTCTTTGGGATATAAGCCCAGTAGAGACACTGCTGAATCAAAGGTATGTACAGTCTGATAGCCCTCTGACATAATTCCAAATTGGTCTCCAGAATGGTTGTATCAGTTCACAACTCTACCAACAATATATTTGTGTCCCAGTTTTCTCACATCTTCTCCAATATTTATCATTATGTTTTCATGTCATTTCAGCCAATCTGAGAGGTGTGAAGTGGTTTTAATGTGCATTTCTCTAATCAATAAATAGTGACTTAAAGCATTTTTTCATATGAATAGAAATTGCTTTAATGTCTTCTTCTGAAAGTTGTCTGTTCATATCCTTTGAATATTTATGAGTTAGAGAATGGCTTATATTCTTATAAATTTGAGTCAGTTCTCATATATTTTAGAGATGAGGCCTTTACTAGAGCCCTCTGCTTTCCTTCTAATCTTGGCTGAATTGGTTTTATTTGTACAACAACTTTTAATTTAATATAATAAAAATTATCCATTTTGCATTTTATAATGTGCTTCTTTCTTCTTTGGCCATAAATTCCTTTCTTCTGCACAGATCTGAGAGATAGACTATCCCTTGTTCTCTTAATTTGCTGTCACCCTTTAGTCTAAATCATGAGTGCATTTTGATCTTATCTTGGTATAGGGTGTTAGTTGTGGGTCAATGCCTAGTTTCTGCTATACTAATTTCCAATTTTCCCACAAAATTTTGTCAAATAGTGAGTTCTTATCCAAGAAGCTGGAATCTTTGGATTTATCAAACACTAGATTACTATAGTCATTGATTATTGTTTTGTGAACCTAACCTATTTCACTAATTGACTACTCTGTTTCTTAGCCAGTTCAAAATGGTTTTGATGACCACTGCATTATAATATATTTTTAGATCTGATACAGCTAAGTCACCTTCATTTGCATTTTTTCATTAAATCCCTTGAAATTCTTGACCTTTTATTCTTCCACATAAACTTTGTTATTATTTTTTCTAATTCTGAAAAGTAATTTCTTGGCAGTTTGATTGGTATGGCACTGAATAATTAGATTAATTTAGGTAGTATTGTCATTTTTATTACATTAGATTGGCCTACCTATGAGCACTTGATATTCTTCCAATTATTTAGCTCTAACTTGATTTATGCAAAAAGTGTTTTGTAATTGCGTTTATATCAGAAATCACAATCTTACCAAATTGAATGTTGAAAGCTATCTTTACATGTAATTGAATAAAGTACTACTGAATTAAAAAAGAAAAAAATGTAAAATTGTTTTACATGTAACTTGGGAAAATAAAAAAAAAATTTAAATAGAAAACATTTACCAGCATACTCCTAGGTGGTAGAGTCAAGTGTGGATTTCTTAAGGTTGGGGGAAACCTGAATGTGTTTGTAGGTAATAGGTAAGGACCAGTAGGTAAGAAAAGATTGAAGAACAAGAACATATACTTGATTAGGCAATCTATTTGAGAAGATTATAAGGAATGGGATCAAAGATGCAAATAGAAATGTTGTACTTGATGAGGAACATACTTGACCTATTTGGTGAAGAAAGGGATCCCCTCTTTGTCAGAGACTTTGGTAAAGGAGGAGAGAAAGTGACATGTCCAGGAGTTTTTAGCTTGTAGCTCAAAGTAGAAGATAAGAAGGATCATGGGGCAGACAATGTTTCTTAATGAAGTATGAGACTGAGACACTATACTGAAAGAGAAGATTGTGGGGGTAGGAGGCCTGATAATAACATTCTTTTTGCACACAATTCTCAGGAATTCAATTACTATATCAAGGTGTCACATAGGCATAAATATCAATGGAATCCTGTAGGGAGAACCCATGAGGAGAGATTACTTTTTTGGACTAGGGAATTCTTTTCAATTTTTTTAAAATATACAATGCAGTACAAAGCTTATTCCAAAATGCTGACTTGGGGGCTCAGAATTTTTTTTTTCCTTGAAGAAAAATAAACATATGAACAAAAACTCCCTTACACAATTGGTTATACTTTTATATTGGAAGCAGTTTCCTCACGATTGTATCATAACCCGACCCAATCCTCAGCTAATCTTTCCCCATGATTCTAATGACAGGAAACCAGACTACCAATTTCATGCAGATGTCATGAAAGGCAGCCTTGCAAGCAGCTGGAAGAAACAGGTGCATGGCATTCCAGAGACAATTAACATATATAATTGAATAAATGTTGGTAGTTACAAAAGTGATTAAGAATAAAAGAAGTCCTTTGCCAAACTCCCAACAAAAGCACTGATGGTAATCACCACCAATTTAAATACACTTTGTGAAGATTTCTTAGAGTGGAGAAAATTTCCTATTGAATATTACCTTTTCCCATGCAATTTACATAGGTATCTTCAATGATCACGTTGTTTATAGTTTCCTGGAGTCTCTCTGCATGGGTTACAGACATTATTGCAATAGTAGTATCAGCAGTTTGGAATCAGTGGGATTCCTCTTGAATATTTATAGACAGATTTCAAAAGTATAGGTACCAACTTTTTTATTTCTTTTAAGAGGCAAAAACTACATTTTAAAATGACTAGATTTACTCATGCACTAATGACACTCCTATTTTATGTAGAAGAACTGACTTTTTGTCAAAAATTGATTCTTTGTTATTGTAAACTTCAAATTTGCCATCACAATTGGAAACAAATTGTTATGGAATGAATGTGAATTGTAGCAGTCATGCATCATCTCATGCAATCAGATTGTTTTTCTGCTTGAGATTATCTCCTAGCTGCCTTTCTCACATCTGCCTCCCCAATATTGATGGCCAATTTCATGTCATGTTTATCCTTATGCAGTGATTAGTTCCATATTTTGGGCCTGGAGAATCCAACAGCAAAAGTGGACCCATCATGTAAGTAACCAAATGCATGGCTGTTTTTCAGCTTTCTTGCCTCCATTGGAGGGGCAGCATGATGTGACTGGAAAAGTGCTTGGATGTGAAGTCTGAAAAGACCTATGTTAAAATTTTGCCTCTGATGTGTATTGGTTGTGTTTCTGGGGAAGTTACTCATCTACTTTGAGGTTCATTTCTTTAACTTTAGCAAAAGGAGGATGATATTGCTGACCTCAGTGAATTTTGAGGATTAAATAAGATAAGAAATGTAAAATGCTTTGAGTACTATGTAGATTCTGTGTCTTAGTCACTAGTTTTTCTCTGAAGACCAATGTTAACAGTAGTACTTTTTGTTGGTGATGCCCTATAATATTCCTTTCATTTCTAATAAATGTGGGTGTATGCTATCTTGAGTTGGTTTGTATCAATACAGATAATAATAATGATAATAACTGATATTTTAGGTTTGCCAAATTCTTTATGTGAATATAAGCCAAGTTGTAGCTGAGACAAAAAAAATATATATACATACATAAGTTTGTGTATGTATATTATATACATTATATATGTATACAAACATATACACGATATATAATTGTAGCGATTTTTTATATATCCACATCTAGGCTTTTAGAATGTGAGCTTCTTTAAAGGAGGGGCTGTTTTATTTTTCTATTTCTACCTCTATTGCTTAATAAGTGTTCATTTAGTAATATATATGAATCTAAAGCAATCCTATGAGTTTAGCACTATTTTTAAGCTCCATTTCATGAGAAGATGGAAACTTAGGAAGCTAAAATACCTTGCAAGGGTCACTTAGCTAATAGATTTCTGAGGTGGGATTGATATTCAGGGTTTCTTGCAAAAAAGGTGGGAGAAGGGGCAGCTAGGAGAGCTGTGGATAAAGCATGGGCCCTGGAGCGAGGAGCACACAGGTACAGATCCAGCCTCATACAATTTGATGCTTACTAGCTGTATGATCCTGGGCAAATCAAGCAAATCACTTAACCCCAATTGTCTTGCCAAAACAACAACAAAGACAGGGTGACAACAACAACAACAACAACAACTCAGGGGTTTATGATTCCTATTCTAGTACTCTTTCTACTATGCATATATTAATTAGAACACTATTAAAAATGGATACGTTTGTGATTGTTAGTTCAGTGTTCCAGGACTCTGGACTACAGCCCAGTTCAGATTCTGATGCTCCAATTTAGGAGCATCCACTAGGTAGTAATAGATCTTTATATGGCACAAATCCCAAGTGATTTTCACAAAGGAATTACCAATTATAAGGGTATTTATATAAATATGGATACATATTTATATATGTGTATATATATAGATATAGATATAGATATAGATATACACACACACACACATATATAGAATATGTTCCTAATTATACATCTGGACCTTAAGTAATGTTGCAACTAAATGTTAAGGCTTTTAGGAAGTTTAATGAGATTTATTGAAACAATATATTGATCTGACTTTGAACACTGAGTCCTGGATCATTCATTACAGGGTCTCTTCAATGAGACCCACTGTTCCACAAGAGATTGGTTTAGCAGGATAACCACGAGGAAAAAAAACAAAGAGGATAAAAATCCCTTATTGTTCAGGTCATGACATGCAGTTGTACAGACTTACCACAGCATATAATTGAGTTAATCTGTCAGTATACAGATTTTAGATGAATGCCAGAGGTGGCCAATCATCTGGATCCAGAATCAAACAGGATAAAGAGGTCAAGCTGGATGACATTTGAGAAATTCTGTGGTGCTTTCAATGATCCCGAGCAGCTGACATTTTTCTTAACACCAATATTCTCCTGGTGATGACATATTGCTGTGGAACATGATGACTGAAAATCAGAAGGGGATTAAGAAGGCATAATTTTTGTAAACATGCTGCAAATTATATCACCCATGATAACTTGCACTAGAGAAAAATTATAAAAGGCATTTTAAAGGACATGCAGAATATGATCATAGATTTGAAGTTCAGATAACTGTATTCTAATTGACTGTCTGAGATTTACCAGGGTGGTAATTGCACTGAAGAAATCATGCAATATTTCTGAGCCTCAATTTCCTCATTTGTAAAATTAAGGCGTTAGACTAACAGGGGTCCTTAAACTTTTTAAATAGGGAGCCAGTTCACTGTCCCTCAGACTGATGGAGGGCCGGACTATGGTAAAAACAAAAACTTTGTTTTGTGGGCCTTTAAATAAAGAAACTTCATAGCCGTGGGTGAGGGGGATAATCGTCCTCAGCTGCTGCATCTGGCCCGCAGACCGTAGTTTGAGGACCCCTGGTAGAATATCTATATGATTTTTTTCCAGCTCTAAAAATTTAGGGTATATATATGGCTGGAGAAAGATGTGAGGCAGTCACATATTGAGAATAAATGATAACATCTAGATAGACCTAGGGTCACACCAGTATTAAAAGAAAAAAGATCAGCATGGTACAGTGGAAAAGAGATTGAACTTAGAGTGAGTGGATCTGGGTTCAAATACAGACCCTGCTACTTACTACCTGGAACCATAGACAACTCAGGAAACCTTTCTGGACCTCCATTTCCACATCTGTAAAATAAAGCATTTTAAAGTAGATAATTTCTAAGATCCCCACAAAGTACTGCAGAATGAAAATCATTAGAATTGCAAGGATGCAGAGTTTTCTCAAGTTCTGTGCTTGTTGTCATTGGTGTTACTTCATCATAATTTTATATAATGTTTTAAGATTTGTAAATAACTTTATATGAGTTATATCATCTGAGAAAATTAGACATAATTTAATGCTGTAATTAGAATAAAATAAATTTTTCTTTTTTTGCTTATAATTCTAATTATTTTATTTTATTTTATTTTTAACTTTTACACCATCTACATTTCCCACTGTATCCTTACTCACTTTCCTTTCCAGAGCCATGCCTTATAACAGAGAAAAAAAAAGTGGGAAAAATCACTTTAGCAAAACTAAACAAAATATCTCAAAACCAGACATTATTTGTAATGTTCCAAAGCCATAGTTCTCTACTTTGACCAAGAATGGAGTTCCTTCCTGCTCATAGCTCTGCTATGGAGGATCAGTTTTAGATGTTTTAATTTTGCAGCACTCAATTTTATTTGCTTTATTGTTGCTCTTTCTATTTAAGGTGTTCTGGTAATTGTGTATATTGTTTTCCTGAGTCTGCATACTTTATTCTGGCTCAGAACCTAAAAGTCCATCCATGCTTTTCTGTATTCATTATATATTCATTTCTTCATATAGCATAGTAATGTTCTATTACATTTATGTACCAAAACTTATTTAGCCATACTTCAATGAGCATATACCTTGTTTCCAGTTCTTTTCTAGTACAAAAAATGCTGCTAAAAATATTATGATATGCATTTTGTTTTTGTCACTAACTTTGGTCATTTACTTATTCCTTATTTCAATGCCCACATATACATCTATTCTGTCTTACCCCATCAGTCTGGCTCTACTTCTGACTCTGCCTGACTTTTTTTATTACAAGGGAAACCATTGCTAATGTTTAAGGAATTCCCTTTTTAGATGGATAAATTTGAACCTCTTCCCTTTTCTTTAAACTGAAAATTTCTCTATGACTTTATTCTATGATTTAGAATGCTTTACAGATAAACTAATTCAAAAATCTTATTTCATACACGAAACTAAGGCCAAAAGAAGGCAAAATTACCCCAAATTCACCTGTTGAAAGGATCGTTAAGATTTGAACTCATCCTTTTTCTATCCTATCAGAATGATATCCCCTCCTAAGAAATATATAAAGAAGAAACATAGATTAGGAATTGACTTATTTATAGAACCACAACTCTTTTCCTCAGTTATAATGATGATTTTCTTATGTCATCTTTGCTTCTCCCTCCCCACCTTTTTGGTAAGGTAACTCTCCTAGATTTAATGTTCCAAGACCTGGATCTTAGCTATTTATCACAATTGGGATATATAGGATACTAATAAATTCTCACTAAGGTGTTAGCTGAAAAAAACTTAGAAGACCATCCTTATTTGCATTTTAATAGGAAATGTGGAAAGAAGGGAAAAAATCCTTCAAAAGCCAAAGTCAAGAATTTCTAATGGTGGAATTTTCAGAAAATGTGCAAAGAAATGGGGAAATAAATATTCTTCAGAATATTTATTCTTAAACCTCTTAGGTTACATCAGGCACTTACTGCCAATTTTTCTGACTACCTAGGCCAGCCATGCCCCTCTGGAAAGGGGCCTATGCTGTTTCACACCATCATTCTTCCCCTCTGATTTTATCCTTATTTGTTTCTGGATATATCACCTTCCCAATCTAATAGTATAGGACTTCTGTTTTCTTAATCCTCTAACAGCAGGAGTCAGATGATTTTTAAAATATTTTTTTAAACTGTAATTAGAACCTAAAGAATTCTGGATTTATCTCTCCTGAGATCATTTTCCTCCCACCTACCCTCTCTCTCTTTCTCTTCTTTCCTTTATCCCTCCCTCCTTTCCCATTCTTTTCTTCCTGCCTTCCTTTCTTCATTTCCCTCTTCTTCTCTATCTTCCCTCTCCCATAATTTTGTCTTTTTGTCTTTTTCTGTATTTCTTCCAGAATTGTTATTTAATTTGCAGCTGTTACAAAGTATCTTAACTTCTCCAAGAGGAGTTCAATGGAAACATTGGTTTTTTTCCTTAAAATCCCTGGAGAGCTAGAAATATTTTGGTAGTTATAGATTCTGCCTTAGGCATAACAATCTGCCACTCAATTCAATAAAATATTTATTAATGTCTATTATGTGTAAGTCACTGATAAGCTTGGGGGATATAAAGACGAAAAGACATAATCAGTGCCTTAACTAGGAATTTTTGCACCTGGGGCAAGAAACACAATCAAACAAAGGGCTAGTTAAATAGGCATCTTCTAAGGGATGGAAGCACAAACTATCCTGTGACAAAGATGGGAACCACAGGAGCACCACAAAATCAAATCTAAGGAGGCTGCCTCCTTCCACTCACCATCTAGATCAAGAGGGCCTTTAAGTAAGTAGCTTCTTATTAAAACCAATTTTAGGATTAGAAATACGTTCTGATTAGTTTTTTTTCTCTCTTCTTCCACTTTTGCAGGCAAGAAGTGTCTCTCCTTCCCTCCCTTCTTTCTTCTCTCCCTCTTTCCTTCCCTCCCTTCCTCTCCCCATACCTCTTCTCCCTTCCTCTCCATCTGCCTTCCTTTTCTCTTCCCCCTCTCCTTCTCCCTTCCCCCTCTCTCTTTCTCCATTTCTCTCTCTCTCTCTCTCTCTCTCTCTCTCTCTCTCTCTCCATTTTTCTTTCTCTCTCTCCATTTCTCTCTTTGTGTCTCTGTCTCTCTTTTTGTGTCTCTCTCTCTCTCTCTCTGTCTCTCTGTCTCTCTCTCTCTCTCTCTCTCTCTCTCCTCTCTTCTTTCTCTGCAAGAAGGGGGTTTGTAGTAGTAATTTCTACACCAAAAATGCTTTTGAGCAGGTGACTGGAAAAATGCTTGAAAGTCACTTTTCTCCTTCACAAACCATTGAAAAAAAACACCCTCAAATTATCATGTTAGATCTGGAAGGTAATTTAGGGCCCATCTAATCCAACTTAATTATTTTACAAAAGAGAAAAGTGAGATCCCAGAAAACCATAGGAACACTAATTTAACTCTTACTGAAACTGAGGCTGAGCTGAAATGCATAGAATTTAATTATCTGATTATCTAAGACAGTCAAAATTAAATGGAATTTTAGAGATTTCATTCTTCTCCCAGCTCTGCTTTTTGACTCTTCAAATTTTGTCACCATGTGTTACTGATCTTGATGAGGACAATGCAGCCTTGCCCAGAACAACTTAAGTGCATCTACATTCCCTGGGAAAGACTCTTTTCCCACACCCTATCTCAAGTATGCTCCAAATTTTGGATGCAAAACTTAAATACCTTTCAATTGCTTTTTTCCTGTATAAAGTAAGCCCTGAGAAAATGTGTCTTTGCAATCTTTTGCTATTGCCCACTGAGAGTACATCTTGGTGTCTTTAATAAAAAACCTTTTCTTATCACAGCCTTATCTTGCTGCGAACCCCCTCTAACTTGGTGTGATGGAGAACTAGGAGACCAACCCATATTCCTGCCACGATCCAAACCTCATCAATATAACCTTGGGAATTTTCTTAGTTCCTGTGGTCTACTCACTCTAGAATATCCATTTTCTTCTTTGACCTTCTC
Organism: Sarcophilus harrisii; assembly: GCF_902635505.1. Lineage (NCBI taxonomy): Eukaryota > Metazoa > Chordata > Mammalia > Dasyuromorphia > Dasyuridae > Sarcophilus > Sarcophilus harrisii. The sequence goes on from NC_045426.1 coordinate 94,235,922, forward strand.
TCCTGGTAACACTAGTCTGACATGCCAGTGCTCTTCTCCCATTGGCGAGTTCCTGGACCTCCATTTTGGAAAGGGGAATAGATCAGTAAACTGCATTTCCCTCCTGCTTTTCATTTCTGGACTTTGAGACTATTCCTCTTATCTGGCCTTCACCCACTGCTATTCAGCTTCTATTTATTTGTTATCTTCCCATATTAGAATGTGAGCTCCTTACATGTCTTCTTTTTTATATTTGTATCCCTAACTCTTATAATGGTGACTATAACATAGTGAGTCCTTAATAAACGTGTGTTGTTTTGCCTTGCCTTGCTGGAAGGAATTTAAGCCAACCACCTTTATTTTACAGAGAATAAATAAAAATCTAAAGTTATGCAAGAGCAAACTCTAAATCACAGTTCTCTTGCATTTCAGGACAATATTGTGTTAGATTGTTGAAATTTAGCCTTTCTCAAAAGTAGGAATTTATTGGCTTTTGTAAAATAGTGGTCCCCAGTTTCATGACTCATGACAAGCAAGCCAAGCAGAATGGGTGTCTCTCCATCCTTTTGGAACATCCTGGTCCCAAGCTAACTTTGGAACCATCAATTCCACCATCAATGGAACCAGATGGTACAGTGGAGTTATGGGTCTGGTGTCAGGAAGACATAAACTTGACACCAGCTATTTGATGTTGGGAAAACTACTTGACCTCTACTTTAATTTCCTTCTCTGTAGAATGAAGATAATAATATTTACCTTTACAGAATTGTTTTGAGGATCAAATGAAATAATATTTGTAAAAGTGTTTAGCACTATGCCTGGTACATAGTATGTATAATATAAAATGCCATTATTATGATTGTTATTATTAATCAATCATGGCATAAATGGAAAATGATGAACAGAGGGATTGGGGAAAGCTTCCAATAAAAGATGAGAGTTTTAATTGGGACTTGGAGGAAGCAAAGGAGGTCAATAGAATTGCAAAGGGAGAGAGGATAGAGAAAATATCTGGAGCATTTATTGTCATCATCATCATCATGATAACCACTACTACTTTTGTACATTTTAAGTAACTGGGAAGGGCAAAATTTTTATGGAAATACAAGTTCCTAGGCACAGAAGAATCAGATATTCATTGTTCTGCTTTACTGTGTCAGGTTATTTCATCTCAGTTTTGGAATTCTTTATAATTTTATATGAATTACTTGAAAAGATTCTATCATGTTTATATACCACAGTTTATTCGGCAAATGTCAAATTGTTGAACATTACATTTTCATTTCTTTGACATTAGTAATGATACAATTCTATATATAGGTGTATTTATATGTTCATGTGCATTCCTTTTATCCTTTCAAACAACACTCATTAGTATTTGAATGATTCTTGTATTCTTCCAGTTTTTCCTCCAGAACCTAACCAATTTTAAATTATTCCTGCAATATATAGGTATAGCTATTTCTCCATCATCCTTTACCTTTGATTATTTCATCTTTTAGTTATTTTTCAGTTGTTTTAATTTTCATAGTTTCATTATTAGTGAAGCAAATTTATATGTGAATTCTCTTTCATAAAGTCTCTATATGCTTTGCTCATTTATACAATGAGAACTGAATATTCTTGAATATTTGTGTTAGTGTCATGTAGATATATGGTGTGAAATTTTTTTTCAAGAACACAATATAATCAAGATTAAAAGAAAAAGGAAAGATTGAGGAAAATATATTTGCAGCAAATGAGCAAGCCAATCCAATTGCTGCAAACACATCTCCCCATTCTGCTAGTTTTTCTTTTTATCTTTTGTAGCTCAGGAGTATTTCTCTTGTCCTTATATCTCTTTGAATTATTGTTTTCTCTTGAGACTGAGTAGATGATTCAGTGAGAGACAGGTAAAACAATTCCTAATGATCCTGCAGAAGAGTATGATTGCTCCTCCCCTTCCTTCTCTGAGATTTCAGTCAGCATTTCTTTGTATTGAAGTAGAAATTATCTGACAGAACAAAAGGGCATTATCTTGCTGCACATTGTAAGCAACCTCTTTTCAGTCACTCTATTCCTTTTCCACATTTAAAACTCAGACTTGTGGAAGAGAAATGTGAGTGAACAGTGACTGTGGACCTTACAGAGTCAAGGATATCATTATCAGCCAGAAGCCCTAGTGTCACTTGAGAAAACTCAAGAGCCTGTTGTAGTAGTACAAAGGTAGCCAGGAGGAGAAACATCCAAATTTTCTGAGACTTCCAACCAACGTGTCCTTTGTTAGGATGATGAGACAGAAAAGCTCATTTCTGTTTTAGTCTGTAAGACAAGGAGGAAGAATGGAAGGTCCTTTCTATCAAGATTGTTTCTCTTTTTAGTTCATGATCCTAACATAGGGGCTGAGCGCATTCATATTCTATTTCCACGAACTTCTGTCTTTAGGATCCCCACCAGCTGCACCTAATGGGGTGTATCTAAGGCATCTCAGCTATGAGAGCTACAGAAAGAAGATTATTTGTGTAGGGTAGGGGTTATGCTACAGGTTCCGACTACAGACTTCATTATTTAAGAGTTTTTATTGTTGTTGCAACAATCCATTTCATCCCCAGATTAAATTCAGATATGAGTAGTAAGAGGTCAATTCAAGCTACTTCAGCTCTGGACTTGGAACATAGCATAGATGCTTGTAGAGAGATCATTAGTTTTTGGCTAATGTTGATACTGGATTCTAATTAGGAAAGGACTATCATGTACATGCATTAGCTAGTAAAAGATACCTTTGTTTTAGTGGCTCAAGTACAGTGAGTTATCCACAGGATGGATGATTTAGTAATTTTATTCTTTCGTATGATAATAAAGTGACACTATCTTTTTGTAGGTTTTAGGAGTATGGCAGCTAAAGGGTCAGTATTACGCTTAACTTTATTGAGATTTGTTATATGGAACTTATCATATCTGTTTAATTGATGAAATGCATCTAACCTTAATAATTATATTATTCTTTTTCTTCTAAATTTTATAGTTTATCATTTATAACAATTATATCTGGAATACATGATGTGAGATATGGATCTAAATTAATTAATTGATACTTTTTCCCCAACAAAAGTTATTAAATGATGTATAACAGTTTATTAAATAATGACTTTTCTCCCAATTTGCTTGTCCATGGGCTTATTTAATTAATATTTTGTGTATATTTATGTCTATTTTAGGGTTTAAAATTCTGTTCTCTCTCTCTCTCTCTCTCTCTCTCTCTCTCGTTCTCTTTCTCTCCCCCTCATCATATAATCACACAGACACACATACACACACACATATACACACACATACATACACACAAAAATGCTTTATAATACTGATTCTTAACTTAGAGCCCATGAAAATATATTTTAATAACTGCATTTCAATATATAATTTTCTTTATGATCTTATGTACTTTGCTTATGATTTAAAAATATTATTCTTTGAAGGTTTCCATAGTTAGTAGACTGCCAAAAGGGGTCCATAATATAAAAAATATTAAGAGTTCATACTTCATAATATGTTTTAAAATCAGAGAGAGCAAAAACATCCTCAAAAACTGTTTCTTTTTCAAATTATCACTTGCCTGTTATTACGTATACATTTGTTAATACTTTTTTCTCTATAAAGTTCTATAAAGTAATTCACTTTTTTGGGTATTATATTAAATCTATCAAGAGACTATGAAGTTTTCCCCCATTTTTACAGTATTAATTTGACCCCTTGACCGCTATTAATTATATTTCTCTCCAACTATTTAGATCTTTGTTTCTTTCACTATATACTTCTATATACTTTTGTAGTTAGACATAAAAGGTTCATTTGTGTTTCCTTTGCTATTTAAATTTCCCCCCACAAAGAAGTTTTCTTTTATTGTAATATTTTGTTGGGTTTTATTGATAATGCATAAAATATGAATAATTTCTAGTTTTATTTAGCAACCTGGAAACTTGCTAAACTCATTTATTATCTCAATTAATTTAGTTGTCATTGTTTCTGAACTTGATGGAATAGAATTCTACATCATTAATTACATATCGATACTTTTAAGGATACATTTTACTATTCTTGTGCATATTTTTTCACCCATTGCAGACCTTAATTCCTTTACAATTTAGCAAATATTTTTTATGAGTGGCTAAAATCAAACAATTCATGCAGAGGTTAATTTGTTCATGGACCTTTATGATTTTATCTAGATGTGTCCTTGAATATTAGGCATAACTTGGCCAATACTTGAAATCTTTCTAGATTAGTAAAATGAGCCTGGGACGACATTTTGCTGGGATATTTTCCACCATTTCTTTAGATAATACATTAGAGCATCAGAGTGGGCCATCAGTGGAAAAATAATGTAATTTGCAAATTGTGATATTTTGTTATATTCATTTTTATACTCTTCAAAATTTATTTTTACTTTTTTTGGTTATTTCTAGAATTTCTAATATTGCCTAAAATAGAAGTGCTAAAAATGAATACGTTATACTTTTTAAATAATTGGCTTTATTGGGAACACTCATAGTATTGAATTTGGACTGCAAGAAGAAATTTTCTATTGTTTTGAGAGGGGAAATATTCTCTCTCTCTCTTTTGGAGAGGTGTTAGATGTGAAGTCAAGGAATCTTAAGTTCAAATGCCTCCTCTGACATTTATTATATGCATGACCATAGGCAATTCACTTAAGTACTCTTCAGATCCATTTTTTCATTTGTAAAATGAGGCTATTATGAGTAAAGTATCTTTCATAATTCATGGGAGACATATTTCACATGAGATAAAATGTATGAAAAAGTTAACAAAACATTATGCAAATGTCAGTTATTTTTATTAGTGTGCCTTTTGAAAATCGTAAATGACCATTGGATTTGCTGAATGTTTTTTCTATAGTACATACACTCTTATGTAAAGAGGTCAACTGATAAGCTAAGCAATCTGATAATAGAATGTAACTGTCATTCACTAACCTTAAAACCTGTACTTCCCCCCAGCTATTTTCTTGACTTTTGAGTCCCTGGGATTTCATAAGCATAGGAAATTCTCTATCTGGAAATTCCTTTGACCAATAGAAATCTGAAACTTACCAGTAAATGAGAGTTTTAAACAATTTTTTAGAAATAATGAGAAATAAAGTAATTTGCCCAAGGTCATATAGCCAGTGTACATTACGAGCAATATTTCAACCCAGTTTCTCTGACTCCAGTGCTGATCCTCTATTTTCTATGCTATGTTTTCTTTCATGAACTTTAAAAGTAATAATTTTAAAGTGGTGTATATTGATTTGAAGAAATTAGCTTTTTTAGAGAATAATTTTTATGAAAATGATTTAGGATTTTAATTTTAACATTTAAAAAAGTAAGGATTTTGTTTGTTGTCCTTCACTGCTGACAAGAACCAAAATGATGCCATTATATTAGAATCAAGTTAGTGTGTCTGACTGTGGCTGATCAGACTAATATGAGCTCAGAAAACTTTGCCATATGCTGGGCACGAATAATCTCAATGAATATTGGGGAATATTTGAGATGGATTGTCTAAGTTTGTGCATTTCATGTTTCTTCTGAGCTCATTCAATTTTACTTTGCTTGTCTGATGAGGGTACTCTGGCTGGGTGGTCCTGTAACAGTGTCTTCCGTCTCATATAATTAATTCTAAAGTTCTCAAGAGAGATTTTGAGAGTATCCTTGTATCACTTTTTCTGATTCCCTTGTAGACACTTGCCCTGTGTGAATTCTCCTTAAAATTCCATAATATAGTCTTTTTGGCAAGTATACGATTGGCCAGCCGATGAAGATGCTTTCTCTGCAGTAGAGTTGGAGTGCTTGGCAGGTTAGTTCAAGAAAGGACCTCGGTGTCTGGTGTCTTATCCTGAAGGTGATCTTTAGAATCTTCCTAAGAGAATCCCAATGGAAGTGCTTCAGTTTCCTGGTATAACTCTGGTCTACTGTTCAGGTTTCACAGGCATACAACAAGGAGGTAAGCACAATGGCTCTGTAGATCTTCAGTTTGGTAGTCAGTCTAATATTTCTCCCCTCCCACACTTTCTTTCAGAGCCTCTTAAATACTGAGGTAGCCCCAACAATGCTTGTGTCAGTCTCATTATCAATATGGACATGTCTGGAAGGTGTGTTGCCAAAGTAAGTATTCAAAATGTTTCCATTTTCTGTAACTGATGATTCTACATATAGATGATGTGGTGATGGCTAATGGGTTGTAGGATGTGTTCAAGGAAGACTAGTACCTCTGGGGTGAGGGCCGTCAAGCCCTTTATGGGACTGCTTTCCATCTTTGGTGTCCACCTGAGCCACTCAACTGTCCCCTATGGCTCCAAGAAGCTGTAGCATGTATAGCCGCCACAGTCTGGCAAGCGTTTCTGCACACGGACTAACTCATGTTTAGATTAACTAAGGGGTCTCAAACCCTTTTGTGAGTTAGAGGGGTTGTCTACCCCAAACATGTCCCCTGGTGGAATGGGTGGATGAGAACAAGGTGAAACAAGTACTGTGGAGCATTTAGAGCTTGGTTAGAAATCAAAGAAAACAAAGGCATTCCATTTATTAAGTACCTATTATATGGCAAATTAACGTGAAAAAGAAAAACAGTCCTTGTCTCATGGAGCTTGCACTCTAATGGGAGAAGAACAAACAAAAGGAAACTTGAAAGCAGGAGGAAGGGTAGGAATGGAAGGAGAGACTCCATAGAATACCCAGCATTATGGTTTGTGTTTGTGTTTGGTGGTATTAAAGTCAAGCAGAGCTACAGATTTAAAGAGAATAATCCCCCCTCCCCAAAATGCTAATACTGTATTATTATACAGAATCAGAAAACACATGGGTTCACTGCAGTCTATTCTGTACATAACTGGGAAAATGTGTTCAGGTCTGGGTTGAATAATAACCAAGTTGGCAAAGAAACTAGAGCATATGCTATGTGAGGTTCAATTGAAAGAACTGGTTATAGTTAGGCTGGAGAAGAGACAACTTAGATGGGAAATAATAGCAAGTTACTTTTAAGCACTTTTAGTGTCATCATGTGAAGGATAAATTTATTTGTTCCCGATTCCCAAGGTAGAGGTAGGAGCAATGGGTGGAAAAGATAAACATCAGAGTTTGCACTTCATAATAATCAGAGCCACCCTAAGTAGACTGGTCTGTTTCTAGAGCTGGTAATTTCTGTGATTAAAATTCTATTGCCAAGGACTGTGTGACCACATTTGTTGAGGATACAGTTATGAAGAATTTTTGGATAATTATCAATAAGTACAAAGGGCTCCTGAGTTTTTCTCAGTTCTCAGTTTCTGTGATTCTTAGAGTGCCCTTAATTTTTCTTCTATGCATTTAGCTGCCAAATTATTTAATGTCTACAAATTAAAATATTGTTATATATTTATTTATAATACTTTTCAAAACCATAATACCTTTATATCATATAAGGTTTTCTGATGAACTCACATTTGCAAGATATATATTAAATTAACTTTTGGATTTTTAACCTTATCTTTCTATACTAAACGAATTTCTTAAAAGGAGCATATTGATAGTTTTTTTTCCTAATTCATTCCATAACTTTTTAATAAAGAAATTGACTCTATTTATAATTATAATAGTCCTTACATTTCATTTGCCTTCTAGGCATTTTTATGTTGTCCCTATTTGTTCTTAATGTTCAGAGAATGGAATAAATTTAAATTTTATGTAACTTTTTTTTGCTAAAATTAATTATTGAACCAACAATACATATTTTAAAAAATAGCAACTGTGTGTAATTTTTTATAGCCTAGTCTTTAAAAAAAATTTTTTTTGTAAGGCTATTGGAGTTAAGTGACTTGCCCAGGGTCACACAGTAAGTTTCAAATGTTTGAGGTCAGATTTAAATTCAGGTTCTCCTGTCTCCGGGGCTTGTGCTCTATCTACTGTACCACCTAGATGCTTTCTGACCTTTTATTTTTAGTTAAAGATTAGAGGAATTTATTTTTAGATTTATTGACTATTTTTTTCTCTTCCCTCTCTTACCCCCATCTCTTTCTTTCTGCCTCTGTATCCCTTTCTATATTTCTTATTAGTTAATAATTTCTTGCATGTAAACTTTGGTATATTTCATTTCTGTAAAAATCATAATATACTTTAAATTACATGCTAATTTGCTTTTTTATTTTATTAAAATATATACTAAACGGTTTATTTTTTTCATTAGAGATGACAGGCTTCCTTCATTCTATCTATTTAATATGATAGCTAGCTTGGTATCTATATAGAGAGGGCTAAACAGAAAAGTCTGGTCCACTTGCAAAGGATGTTGTTTTTGTGTGAATGACTCTGCCTTCTAGAGAGTTATAAACTATCCCCATTTCTCAGCATTGGAATGATTTGATTGTCTCAAGCAATTTCCGTTCAGGGTTACTCCTATGTGCTGATCTAAAAAGGCAAGTGAGTTACAAACAGAGAAATATGAGCAAAGAGGAGTGATTGTTAAGCCCAAGAAAAAGGAACAGAAAAAAGACTTGGTCTCTGGAAAGGGTTGACTTCTGCTTTTTAACATAGTATGCATAGTTTAATTCCCTCCCTTCTGATAAAATGTTAAGAATTCCTGTCCATCTCTAGGTAGGAGCATTGAATGGCAGCATCTTTCAATTAATGGACCTAAGAGGAAGCCTGATATGATTTTAGTGAAAATTTAGTGTAATTGGGAAGATTGGAATTCAATTCCTGCTTAATACAGTTACTAGCTTTTTGAACCTGGGCAAATTATGATACTCCTTTAGGTAATATTTTATTTTTAGTTTCTAAGGTCCATTTCAGCATTAAATTTTTGATCTTATTATCTGAGTTCCAATCTAACTCCATAGTTACTACATGTGATTTGGGACAGGTCACTTTTGGCATCTCTGGATCTCAATTCTTTCATCTTAAAATGAGATGAGGGAAAGTATACTTAATGATCTTTAAAGTCTCTTTCAGTTCTAAATATAAAATTATATGATTTTCCTTGCACTGCCTCCATTAGAGTATAATATAATGGAAAATTTATTAGACTCTGTATCAGGAGACAACTGGCTTCAAAACTCACCTCGTCATTATTAAGTATATAAGTAGGACAAAATAATTCAACCCCACTAAACCTTAATTTGCTTATCTATAAAATAAATAAACTCATCAGCTGTTGTGAAGATCGAAAGAAATAATGCAGTTTTGTAAATCTTACAACTTATGGAAAGTCAATTATTATAACTGAGTAAGAAATGTTTGTGAGAAATCAGTTGAGTTATTAGTCTAGAGCCAGAAGGGAGCTTAGACGTTATTGACTCTCTCATTTTAGAGAAAAGAAACTGAGGTCTCGGATATTGTGACTTATCCAAAGTGTCAGAAGCAGTATTAGAACTCAAATCCTATAAATCCAGAATTAATCCTTTTTCTTCCATATAAAACTGTTTCACTGTGATAATATGTAAGAAGGACTTTTAAACTATAAAATGTGAATGTTATTACTATTATAAAGAATGTAGAGGAAAGTGAAAACTTTGTCTAGACATTTTCATTTTTTTAAAGTTTTATTTTTTTCTTAACTGAAGAGGATGCCCTCCAGCATATCTCTCAGTAAAAATTTTTTAAAAAGATTATGTCTAGGGGATCTGCTCTGAGGCAATGCTATAGGTCAAGAGGGTAACCAATTGAGAAAGGAACTTTGTTGAAAAAGGTGCTTCTGAATAGTTTTATTCTGTGTGTTGTTCCTATAAAAGAACATATAAAGCCAGTTTAAGTGGAACACTTGATCATAGCCAATATAAGGTTTAAAAAGTAGACTGGCAAGGGAGAACTACAGTCTAGAGATCCCAGAAGACAGGCCCCACCCTGTGTCCATGCATCTCGAAAATCGTCTGATGTGCTTAGAGGAGATAGCCCAACTGAGGTCAGATCTCTAGTTTTGTTCTCATGGTCAAAGGAATAAACTCTGACAGTTCAGGGAAGAGTTACAAAATGGGAAATAAAAGTTTGTTCCTTCAAAGCAGGAAAAATGACTTCAGAAAGGTTATAATACAATGATTTAATAAGACTTTACTTGCCAGTGAAGCACATATAACAAAACAGTTAATTCTCCAAGAAAGCCAAAGGAATTGGATAAATAGTAGGAGACATAGTTGAAGTTTGAAACAGTATTATTTTTCTTGTCAGTCTGCCTCAATACTGACATAATCTATGCTTTAATTTTTATTTTTAATTCTTTTTTTCTGGACCCTCTCTACCTCATTCATTACTACATTTTGGTTATTAATAATAGCAAAAGTACATATCACATCTTTTCATTTGCATTTGATCACATAGTCATTAGTGTGACATCATTTCTTTCCTGGAAATTACAACAGCCTCTTAATTAACTTTGGATTTATACTTTTTTTTTCCACTTCTCAAAATCAGTAGCATTCAAAATTGGGCATGGGCAGTCCAAGTAGTGCTTAAGATAATTCATTGTTGTATGGGAAAGTATTAGAATATCTATTTATCTTAAAAAATGAAAAAAGTTGATTTACTAATATTTACTAATCAGATTGATATTGACACCCTCACTCAGTCCATATGAAAGGTGATGACCAATAGTAACTGAGATACTCTTAAGGAAGAATGGGAATTCTATAATGAAAAGGGATTGACATCTCATTCATTAATTTAAAAAAATTCATTCTGACACTAAAAACCAAAAAGGAATAAATGTGGCAATTAATATAGATAAAATAACCTATAATAATTATTAATTATATTATAAATTACAATTAATTATAAAATGTATTAAAATTCTGCTATAATTTGCAAAATACTAAAAGGATTATATGTGAAATTATAAACATATAAAAAATGAGGCCTTTATGAAAGAAACTTGGTAAATTCCCTACTCCCTGCTTTCCAATTTTGACTGCATTGTTTTTGTTTGTACAATAGCTTTTTAACTTTATGTAATAAACATTATCCAGACTACTTCCCAAGATCTCAATTTTTTTATTTGGTCACAAATTCTTCCCTTATGTGTGAGTCTTTGAATGTTTGTTAAACTTCATTTATAAAACCAAATAGTGACTTTAAAAAAAATTGTAAGCTCATTTTTGGTTGGTCCAATTTATTATTTGACATTATGTTATTTAAGCAATTTATTTATTATGTTAATCTCAGCATTTTATATTATTGTACATATTTGTTCTTTTCATACAGTTGTAGATATTTTTGGCATATGATTCTGCAAAAATTTCTGGGAATTTCTTTTATTCCTTGTTCATTGATTATAAATTCTTTTCTATTTTTATATGAATTCACTTTTCCCCTCTTTTAGAAATAATACTAAATATTCATTTTATTAGTAGCTCACCATCTCCCCAGAATATCACAATTTTATTTATCAGTTCAAATTTTTTTTGCTTTTGCTTTGTTTTTCTCTTCCTTGATTTTCAGAAATTTTATTTTGATATTTAATTTTTTTACTTGCTTTTTTCTATTTTCTTTATTTTCATGTCCAATTCATTGATTTGCTCTTTCTATCTTTAGATGATTAAAAATCTTCAAACTATAAATCTCCCCTTTACTACTTTAAGTATATAGCTTGTTTTGTATATTATGCCCACTATTGTCATTTTTAATTGATATTTTCTATTGTTTGGATAATTTGTTTTATTGCTTGTTAATTTTTTATAGTTGTTATTTATTCTCCAATTAATTTTAAGCCCTTCTTTGGTGGCTCTTTCTTAAACATAATTTTTATTTCATAGTACTCAGCAAAGGATGCAGGTTAGTGTTTCTGATCCTTTTGCATGTTCAGGTGAGGTTTTTTGGTTCCAATAAAATCTTTGCTCAATATTTCTGAAGCTTCCATTCTGTCTAAGAAATATTTAATTCTTTTCTGTTCATATTTGGCCACTACTACAGATACAGCATCTCTAATTTTTGTAAAGTTTCATTCAGATCTTATTTTTTTCTTTATTACTTAATTAATTTGTTTAAGGCAATGTAGGATATAGTGACATATTAAACTATTATAATTTCATTGTCTACTTCTTCCTGAACTTCTCTTAAATTTTCCTCTAAGTGTTTAGATGCTGTATTTTTCAGTGCATATATTAAATGCTGAGATTGATTTGTTTTTATAGTACTTTTATGTACAATATTGCTACTTTTCAGGTATAAAATTTTGATCACTGCTCTTTCTTTTCTGAGTTGGCCTGAAACATGATGGATTCTCCTTCAGGCCCTTATTTTAATTCTTTGTGAACTTTCATGTTCCAAATGTGTAAATAGTTTATTGTTGGATTCTGCTTTATAATCCATTTTCCTATTCTCTGTTGGTGGGCCCATCCCTTGCCTGTCCTTCTATACTTTTTCATCTCTTTGTTCCTGATAGCCTCTTTAGAAAGAAAAAAAAAATAGCTTACCTAATATTTGAAGAGGAGTTTGTCTAAAACTCATGATTTATAAATAATATAAGCTGATTCAGCTCTGTTGCCCCTTTCTCTTCCCCTTGTTCTCTCTTAAAATCACAGGTTTTAATTTTTATTGGTTTTTAATATAGCCTTGATCGCTTTTTTCTCCTCTGACAATGGACTTTGTTTTCCTGTGTGTATTTCCCCACCTACCCTAGCCTTCTCTTAAACTTCCTTAATGTCTTCTCTTATTTTTCTGTTGAGTTTAAATTCCTCCCTTTTCTAAAGTTCTTGTCTTCTGTGGATTACCTGGATGCTAGTAAAGTCTTGTGTCTTCCCACTGTGAATTGTGTTCCATGCTAGCTGATGTTTTGTTCCCTGACTCATCCCTTATTTGAAGTTTTAGGTCCCCCCCTCCACCTTTTGACACCATTGGTCTTGTGTTGTGTCATACTTTGGATGAAATCATTTGGTTGTTTGCACTTTAACCTTATCTCTTGCCTGAGAAAAGACCCTATACTTACTTCTACTCAGGGCAATATGCAACAATGCTGGGTTGTTTTCTTACTTTTCCCACCTGCTCTAGCTTGTCTGCATTTCACATCTTCACAGCATTCTGTCAATCTTTCTCTATAGTCCTCTATCAGACAGAGAAATTTAGGTATGATTCTTTTTTGATTTTCTTTATTGTTACTTTTTGTTTATTTTGAAATTTTTGCTAGAGAAATCTTGGATGTTTATGAGGGACCTTGGGTCTTTTAGTTCCCAACACACCAATATTTTCTTACAATTCCTCCTTTTCTTTCTAGAATATTGTAACATGTTCTTTTCTCCATTATATGGACTTAGATTATATTACCCACATTTAACGAAGCAAACCCTCAGAATAAGGGCAAGTTCTTAAAACAGATTCCAAAAATGAAACCTAGAATTGAAGATAATTTAAAAAAATAGGAATTTAAATGAACAATGAGAAGATGGCAGACCCCTCTTCTGTTTCTTGTATAAGTACTGTCAGCTATATTATTAGATAAAAACAATGATGATCAAATCAGATCTGACAAGAAATTGGCCCAACAAATTCAGCATTTTCTTGAACATTATTTGAAACATGGGTTTATATCCACTATCATTAATAATTAACTTTGCCCTTAGTGGATATTATCTAATGCTAGTACAAAGCTATTATGATTTGTAAGACATTATAAAACTAAGCTTTTGTTGCCAAAATGCTGTATGTGTCACCCATTAGAACTTTCACATTTGTACACTTTAGAAACTGAATTTTCTAATCTGCTTAAATATTTTCTAGAGTGTTTTAATAATTTTCAGAAAAATTAGTATAAGGTAAAAATTCACCTCTTTCCAAATATTTTGTAAGAAAAACTGTTGACATGAAGGCAGATGGAAATTTACTAGCCAAATTTCAACAAAACTCTTTGCTTAAATTTTGGATAGGCTTGAAAAAATCAATATTATGATTTAGCTAATGAAGCACTTCTTTTTTTACTCTTTTTTAAAAAAAATTATTAAAGCTTTTTATTTTCAAAGCATATGCATAAATAATTTTTCAACATTGACCCTTGCAAAATCTTATGTTCCAAATTTTCCCCTCCTTCCTCCCACCCCCTCCCCTAGAAAACAGGTAATCCAAGATGTTAAACATGTTAAAACATGTTAAATCTGATATTTGTATACATATTTATACAATTATCTTGCTGCACAAGAAAAATCAGATCAAAAAGGGGAAAAAATGAGAAAGAAAAGAAAATGCAAGCAAACAACAACAAAAAGAGTGAAAATGCTGTGTTATGATTCATATTCAGTTCCCCCAGTCCTTTCTCTGGGTGTAGATGACTCTTTTCATTACAAAATCACTGGAACTTGTTCCATCATCTCATTGTTGGGAAGAATCACATAACTGATCATTGTATAATTTTGTTATTGCCATGTACAATGATCCCCTAAATTCTGCTCATTTCACTTAGCATCAGTTCATGTAAGTCTCTCTAGGCCTCTCTAAAATCATTCTGTTGATCATTTCTTATAGAACAATAATATTCCATAACATTCATATGCCAAACTTATGCAGCTACTCTTCAACTGATGGGCATCCACTAAGTTTCCAGTTTCTTTATCACTACAAAAAGGGCTGCCACAAACATTTTTGCCCCTACAGGTCCATTTCCCTCTTTTAAGATCTCTTTGGGATATAATCCCAATAGAAATACTGCTGAGCCAAGGGTATGCACAGTTTGATAACTTTTTGAGCATAGTTCCAAATTGCTCTCCAGAATGGCTGGCTCCATTAACAGTTCCACCAGCAATGTATTAGTGTCCCAGTTTTCTCACATTCCCTCCAACATTCATCATTATCTTTTCTTATCATCTTAGCCAATCTGACAGGTGTGTAGTAGTATCTCAGAGTTGTCTTAATTTGCATTTCTCTGATCAATAGTGATTTAGAGCACCTTTTCATATGATTAGAAATGGTTTTAATTTCTTCATCTGAAAATTGTCTGTTTGTATCCTTTAACCATTTATCAACTGGAAAATGGCTTGCATTTCTATAAATTTGAGTCAATTCTCTATATGTTTTAGAAATGAGGTGTTTATCAGAACCCTTAAATGTAAAAATGTTTTCCCAATTTATTGCTTCCCTTCTAATCTTGTTTGCATTAATTTTGTTTGTACAAATCTTTTTGATTTAATATAAGCAAAATTATCTATTTTGTGTTTAATAATGAACTTCAGTTCTTCTTTGGTCACAAATTCCTTCCTTTTCCATAAATCTGAGAGGTAAACTATCCTAGGGTCTTCTAATTTGTTTATAATATCACTCTTTATAACTAAATCAGGAACCCATTTTGACCTTATCTTGGTATATGGTGTTAGGTGTGAGTCAATTCATATTTTCTGCCCTACTAGTTTCCAATTTCCCCAGCAGTTTTTGTCAAATAGTGAATTCTTATCCCAAAAGCTGGGGTCTTTAGGTTTGTCAAACATTAGATTGCTATAGTTATTGACTATTTTGTCCTGTGAACCTAAACTATTCCACTGATTGACTACTGTATTTTTTTAGCCAGTATGAAATGGTTTTGATTGCTGCTGCTTTATGATATAGTTTTAACTCTGTCACATGATACACTTCTTTTATTTGGAATGATACATTTTTGTGAAATAACTTTTTCCAGTCATGGTAATCATTTAAACTTAACATAAAAATAAATTTAACTTAGAATGTTTCAATAGCAGTATTATAAATTGTAAAATTTTTTAAATTTTAAATTGTTAAAAGAAGCATATTCAATAACATTATTCTAACTAAAATATTTTAATAATACTATTTTGGTGAAAACAAAAATGTTTTTATACTGTTAACAAAATAAACTTAGCTTTAAATATTTTTCACCTTTATCTCTTCCCTTAATTTTTCTGTGTATTTGATATGTTAATAAACTAAACTCAAGATAAAACAGACACAAACCTTGTAAAAATGAGATCTCAAACACTTGTCCCCAAAACATCCTTCTATATCAATTCCATGCTTTCTAGTGCTCCCAACATTAATCCATGTTTACATGAATGATATTATCTCTTTCTCACCCTCCTCATCCTCTTCTCTGTGCTGCCTCTGTCCTTTCAATCTATCCCTTGTTCCCAAGTTGGCTCCCTCTGAACCTCTGTTGCTACCTGTCTCTGTGTCCTCTGTGGCTATTAAAGTGATTCCTGTCCTATTTCCTGATTGTATTTCCTGGCAAATAACTAAAGAATCAGGCATGTCTGCCACCATTTCATAATTTCACAATTTCATAAAATAATTCTTCCATTCAGGAGAACGCTCTCTGAGTTGGTTGTGACTAGAGCATACCTCATATAGGTATATTCATAGAGTACACCTCTAACTCATTGAGTATATCTCCAAAATGCTTGGAGCAAGACCATTTTCTGTGACACAGTTGTCCTGACTCATCCCAATGGACCATGTATTCTGTGTGCTTAAAGACTTGGTGCTTTGGGATGAATCAATAACTATGTCAAGTAAAGAGAGCCTTTTGGTTATGTTAGGCACAGCGGTTTTGAATAAACTCTTAATTTATATACTTAAAGATGGTCTAGAGCCAATTAAGATTTGATTTGGAATTTATACTTCAAATGTGTGAATAATCTTTTGATAAGGGATTGTGTGTGTGTGTGTGTGTGTGTGTGTGTGTGTGTGTGTGTGATTTGTGAATACTGGATTCAATTGAGCTTGTCTCTTCCCTTCCCTATTATTAGTTTCATAGAAAACTGGGATCTTTGTAAGGAATTATTGAGGTAATCCGTGTACTTTGTCAAATATATTTACATCAGTACATAGGATTATAAATTTAAAACTTGAAAAGACTTTAGAAGCAAGTGAATTTCCTCATTTTATAGATGAAGAAATTGAAGAAAAGATAGGATAAATAACTTGACCTGGATCATACAGTATCTGAGGAAGG
Organism: Sarcophilus harrisii; assembly: GCF_902635505.1. Lineage (NCBI taxonomy): Eukaryota > Metazoa > Chordata > Mammalia > Dasyuromorphia > Dasyuridae > Sarcophilus > Sarcophilus harrisii. Next base: position 94,252,785 of record NC_045426.1, read on the forward strand.
AATTGAATTCAGGTCTAAGACCTGGTCTTCATTCAAGGGAAATCCCTTTACCAGATAACATGTGGCTTAAGCAGAATCTACTTCATTTTTAATACATAGAATATTTCCTGATTCCTTCTTCTTTTTTCTTTTTGGTCTTTTCTCTGCAGTTTTGCATGCTAGTTTAAAATTCTAAGAGAAAGTCACATGAAAATCAAACCCCTGAGAGAGATGGAAGATAACCAGGCTAAGCCTCGGGGACCTAGAGTTATTTCTGCTCAATCATGTTTGACCTCCATCAAGACACTTATTATGTCTGAAACATTATCTCTGTAAGGGAATTCTTTGGCCTTCATCTCTGGAGTCTGCCTACCTCTCTAGAGTCTGGCAGTACATTAGATAATATTGGCAAAAGGCTTCTGACTGCTATGATATCAGAATACTCTTTACTCCCCACTTAAAATAAACCTAGAAATCATTCTCCAATAGCTGCTATTTAAATATCTTGATATGACCATTCCTAACAAATGATATGACATATCAGCTGAAAATTATAATAAGCAACTAATATATATGGAAGGGAAAGTAGAGAATGTGGGAGGTAGAGAGAAAAGAAAAGAGTATAAAAGGAAGGGAAGGGAAACATTCTTTCTTTTAAAAAAATAACTCTTATTAGGGACATATCCATATTTAACTTTTTGTCTCTGTTTATTTGTATTTTTCCTCCTTTATTAGTTTCTTGCCTTCCCTACTACCCACCCTAGAGATGGCTATCATTAGCTACACACACACACACACACACACACACACACACACACACACACACACTCTTTTTGTCTCTGTCTCTTTGTCTTTTTCTATATATGTATATATGCTATTATATATAGTATGTAAAATTATTTTATGTATAACTTCTCTTTATCAGTTCTTCTTCCAGTTACATTTAACACCATTCTTCATAGGTACTTTATTGTTAATTTCGATATCTATAATGGTCAAAATGAGTGGATTGTGTAAAGTTGTGCTTAAAACATTATTGCCATTACTATATAGCATGTTCTCTTAGTTTTGTTTGTTTCATTCTTCTTTATTTTGTACAAGTTTCTTCACATTTTTCCAAAATCTTTGAACTCATCATTTCTTTTTTTTTTAGTTTATTTATTTTTAATACACATTGTTTTATGAATTATGTTGGGAAAAACCATGGGAGAGAGAAGTTAACATAGCATGTGTTGATTTACATTCAGTCTCCTTAGTTCTTTTTCTGGATGCAGACGGCATTTTCTGTCCAGGTCCATTGGGATTGCTTTGAATCACTGAACTACTGAGAACCAGAGTCTTTCATAGTTGATCATTGAACATTTTTGCTGTTATTGTATAGCATGTATTACTGGTTCTGCTTGTTTCACTCAGTATCAGTTCATGTAAATCTTTACAGACCTTTCTATAACTAGCTTGTTCATCATTTTTAATAGGACAATAGTATTCCATTACCTTCAAGTACCACAACTTCTTTAGCCATTCACCAATTGATGGGCATCACTCCTTTTCCAATTCTTTGCTACCACAAAAAGAGCTGCTTACAAACATTTTTGCACATGTAAGTCCTTTTCACTCCTTTATGATTTCCTTGTGATACAGACCCAGTAATGGCATTTCTGGGTCAAGGGATATACACTCCTTGGGATACATACCCAGTGATGGCACTGCTGTGTCAAAGAGTATGTGCGGTTTTATAACCCTTTGAGGATAGTCCAGATTGTTCTCCAGAATGGTTGGATCCTTTCACAACTCCACCAACAATGCATTAATGTCTCAGTTTTCCCACATCCCCTCCAATATTTATCATTATCCTTTCCTAACATCTTAGCTAACCTGAGACATGTGAGGTAGTATTTAAAAATTGTTTTAATTTTCATTTCTCTAATCAACTGTGATTTAGAGCATTTTTTCATATAACTATAAATGGCTTTAAATTTCATCAGCTGAAAATTGTCTGTTCATATCCTTTGACAATTCATCAATTGGGGACCAACTCATCATTTCTTATAGCATAGTAGTATTCTATCACAATCATGTACCACAACTTGCTCAGTTATTTCCCAGCTGATGAACATTCCTGCATGTCCAATTCTTTGTCACCACAAAGAGAGCAATATTTTACAACATATGGGTTCTTTTCCTTTTCCTAACCATCTTTAAAAATAGAACTGGTAGTGGTATTGCTATGTCTCTATTTTTCTCTCTTACTTATTTTGTTAAAATCAAGTAGGACCCCTGAGGGAATGAACTGTTCCCCAAAAAGGATTTAATTCAATGGCATGAACTGAGTCAAGGAGTGTCCAAGTCCAGGTAAGATTATTGACTAATAAAACTAAACCTTGGACAAACCGAGATTTATCGGAGCTGGTAGTGAAGAGATGGCCCAGTGAGGTGGAATTCTACAATGGAGTGACTCTTGAACTTCTTGAGCTATAAAATTATATTTCTAATAGTCACAGCATGCCAGACTCTATGGCTTCCTTGCTAATCCTTGTATATAATACTCCATCTTCTAACTCAGAGCATTTTGATTGGTTCTTTAAGATATCATTAGAAGAGCCATCTACACCCAAAGAGAGGACCTTGGGAGCTGAGTGTGAACCACAACATAGCATTCTTACTTTTTCTGTTGTTGTTTGCTTGAATTTTGTTTTCTTTCCCAGTTTTTTTCCTTATTGATCCGATTTTTCTTGTGCAACAAGACAACTGTATAAATATGTGCACATATATTGGATTTAACATATTTTAACACATTTAACATGTATTGGACTACCTGCCATCTAGGGGAGAAGATAGGGGGAAGGAGGAGATAATTTGGAATGAAAGACTTTACAAGGGTCAGTGTTGAAAAATTATCCATGCATATGTTTTGTAAATAAAAAAACTTTAATAAAAATATAAATAAAATAAAAAGATACCATTGGAGCTACAACTTTTGAAAAAAGCTTTTCCTAGTCCTCCATATATTAGTATCATCCCTTTGAGACTATTTTCCATTTATCCTGAATATACCTTGTCTGTACATGTTTTTTGTATGTTGTCTCTCCTACTATATAGTTAGCTCTTTGAAGGTAGATGCTATTTTTGCCTTTATTTGTATCCCCACCACTTAGCTTTGTATCTGGTATCAATCATTTAATAAATATTTGTGGACTTGACTTCTTGGTGCCATATTTTAGCAGACACATACATTTCAGTATGTGCAAAGTAAAGATAAAAGACATGATGAGGAATTTGGAATTAAAGACATAGGAGGATCAGTTAAAGGACCTAGAGTTGTTTAGCCTGCAAACATTAAACAGAAAATCATGATAGTTAACCTTGACAACTTGTTTCAGGGTCTAGTAGCTACCATGAATATTCTCTACATCTGATTTGAGTGCTTTAATCTGAATTTACATACTTTCTCTTGCTTTGTCTCATGGGAATGGGAAAACAACTGATTATCATATTCCGTAAAGGGACTATATAAATTTCACTAGAGGAACATTTATAGGTATGCTCTGCTTTATGAAAAACCAGGTTAAAAAATTCAAATTCAAAAATTATGCATTGAATACCCAATCAAGTTTAACATTGTGTTTACTTATAAAATGTTGGGGAATTTTTCTATGCATATCTCTCTCTATGTATATATATATATATAAAATATGTATATGTATCCACATATATATGCATATATCTGTGTCTTTTTTGTATATTGTTGTTTGCATATCATTTCTCTTATTAGATCATGAATTCCTTTAGGTCAAGGATTGTTTATTTCTTTCTTTTTTTGGTGGGGCAGTTCTTTGTATTTTTACTTTTTAAGATAGTTCCTGACATGTAGTGACCACTTAATAAACACTGACATGATTGAGCACCATCGTAGACAGGTCACCTCAATTTTCCTGAATTTTTCAAAGAAAAGGGATAATTGGAATTTGATTAAGATTTTGGGTGTTTGAATATAAAACCTTAGCAACAATTGAAATATTTTACTATCTCAAAAATATTTTCAGTAAAGTAAGAAGTAGGAGAGTATTATATACAGTAACAGCAATATTGCATGAGGACCTATGAATGATTTAATCATTCTCAGCTATACAATGATCCAAGACAATCCCAAAGGACTAATGATTAAGTATTCTATCCACCTCTAGAGAAAGAACTGATATTATTTGATTACACACTAAAGCAGACTATTTTCACTTTCTTTCATTCTTTTTCTTTTATTTGAGTCATTTTGTACAAATGACTAAAATGGGAATGTTTTACATGATTGCACATGTGTAATCTATATCTGATTGTTTATCATCTAAGGGAGTGGGGAAGGGAGGGATAGTATTTGCAACTCAAAACTTTAAAAAAAACAAATATTAAATTTTTTTAACATGGAATTGGAGAAAATATATGTTCACACATTATTTTACACTGATTTTTTTTAATTCAGTTCAGCAAATATTTATTGGTCATCTCCAATGTACAATACTAGATATATATTATCACTTATCAGTGCAAAAAGCAGTAATCTATCTATCTATGTAAAATTGAATGCCAAAATGGTGATGGAGCTTGGCTTTCCTTGTCCATTTTTCTTACTTTAGATATCAAAAGATTGTGATAAGTGTTTTAGACATATCATTCCCCTCTTTGATAAAGTTCAGTGGCTCCCTATTACTTCTAGGATACAATGTAAACTACTAAGATACAATGTAAATATCAAAAACAAAAGAATTGTTTCTTTCTTCCTTTTTTGGGGAGGGGGCAATATTTTGTATTTTTTACTGTTTAAGATAGTTCCTGACATATAGTGTCTATTTAATAAACACTGACTTGATTGAGCACTATTATAGACAAATCACCTCAATTTTCCTGAATTTTTCAAAGTATAAGGATATAAAAACATAGCCTTCACAGTCTGGCTCTTACCTATTTTCCCAAATCAATTATAAATTCTTCCTCATTCCCACTACACTTAAGTCAAGATATGTAACTTGCATTCATAGCATTCCATTTCCCACTGAAATGCTTTTTCCTGACTGTTCTCTCTCTCTTTCTCTCTCTTTTTTTTTTTTGGTCTATTTTGCATTTATTTTGTAAATATTACCCTTTTATTTATCATTTAACATGTTGCTCCACCCATTCCCACACACCTCCTGAATATAGAACAGAAAATCTCTCTGGACAGGTATTGTACCATGATTGGCTTTGTGCTCTCAGTCTCTAGCTCTGTTTGATGTATAAGAAAAACTTACTGATATAACGGAAGCTACATATGATCATGTCTTCCTTTGTGTAATAAAAATCCAAGGGAAAGACATGAGGAAGCTATGGAAAAAGGGGAAATGGGAAAGAGTTAGAGGTAGGGAGGTAAAGACAGAGGGTCCAACAGCCTACTAGGAAGGAAGGAAGGACTCATAAAGACTAGCTTTTCTGTCACACAGGAGATTGGAGAAGACATGTACCATGTAGTAGAAGCCAAGAGTAACTTTCTTATAAATAGTGTGTATGAGCTATGTCTAGGA